>NC_137006.1:24123460-24498460 GCF_032717465.1 Coenobita brevimanus
AACTGGATCATCTAGCTCTGATGATTTTGATGTGGCTAAAAATGTTAAACTTGTCCCTCCTTTTAATGAATCTGATTTAACAAAGTATTTTCAGTTGTTTGAGAGGGTAGCTACAGGTTTTAATTGGCCAAAAAAGTGTTGGCCAGTACTCCTTCAAACTGTTCTCACCGGTAAAGCTCAAGTAACTTATGCATCTTTGCCTCAGGATCAATCTGATAATTATGATGTAGTTAAGAGCTTGATTCTTAAGGCCTATGAGCTTCTTCCTGAAGCCTATAGAGTAAAATTTAGGACAACTTACAAGCAAGATAAGCAATCCCATGTTGAGTATGCAAAAATCAAAGAAGATTTGTTAGAGCAGTGGTTAAATTCTAAGAATGTGGATTCTGATTTTGACAAATTTAAGCAGATGATTTTGCTGGAGGACTTCAAAAGGAGTATTTATAAAGATGTAAGCCTATATCTTGATGAGAGAAGAATAGATAATTAGTCTGATGCTGCAGTTTTAGCTGATGAATATGTTCTCACTCACAAGAGATATTCTAGAGAAAAAGGGAAAGCTGAGAGTAAGTACGTTGCCTCTACTCAGAGTACAGGTAACAGGAAAGAGAATAAAGATGATGTTTCTCAGGAAGTAAAAACCAGCTTCACCTCTAGATTTCAGAAAAGTAAATGTACTTATTGTAGTAAGCTTGGTCATACTACGGAGAGATGTTTCAGGAGACAGCGTGATGTGAACAAAAAGGGGTCTTTAAATATTCAGTCAATTGGTCTAGTGTCCACTCTTGAGAGTTCCCAGAATTCTTTAACTGAGTTAACTGAACCTGCTTTGAGGGGTAACTTAAATTCTCAGGATGGAGCTCCTCTTTTGAGCAGTAACGTGGGTGACACTCTCAAGAGTTCATGTGCTAATTTCCTGTCTGATGGTTTTGTCAGTCCTCTGGACAGTAATGACAGGAAATCAGTTAAAATATATCGTGATACAGGTGCTTGCCAATCCCTTATGCTGACCAGTGTTCTAGGCTCTAATGTTAATTCCTCTGATGAAACTGTAATCTTACAAGGTGTAGGGAATAATTACTTCTCTGTCCCTCTGTGCAGAGTGAATTTAGAGTCTGGTTTTGTTAATGGTTCTGTTATGGTTGGGTTGGTTGAGACACTCCCAATGTCAGGTGTAACTTTCTTACTTGGAAATGATATTGGTGGAAGTCAAGTGTGTCCAGCTCCTCAGTTGTCTAGTGAGCCAGTGGCTGTGTCCCAGGATTGTGATGTCCCTGATGTGTTCCCTGCATGTGCTGTCACTAGGGCTAAGTCTAAAGTTACTGGTGATTTAGAGGATAATGATGATGATGATGTTATCCTAGCTGACACTTTTCTTGCTAATTTGGACCACTCACCAGATGAGGCAGTACTCCGTAGTGTTGATAATTTGTCTCGTCAAGAGTTGGTTGAGTTGAGGGTTGCTGACCCTGAGTTGAAAGGTCTAGCTAACTCTGCTTACAGTGAAGAAGAGTCAGCCGGTGCTTCTACTTGTTATTATGGAAAGTCAGGAGTACTTATGAGGAAGTGGAGACCCCCAGCAGCATCAGCCGACTGTGAGTGGGAAGTTGTACATCAAGTTGTCATCCCTCGTGTTTGTAGGCAGGATATCATTAGAGTGGCTCATGATTCCAGTTTGGCAGGACACCTTGGAGTGAGGAAGACTGTGGCACGCATTTTGAAACACTTCTACTGGCCAGGTATCTTCAGGGATGTTTCCTGGTATTGTAAGTCTTGTCACACCTGTCAAGTTGTGGGGAAGTGTAATCAGACCGAAAGGTTGCACCTCTAGTTCCCATTCCTCCTTTTGAGGCGCCATTCACCCGTGTGTTGGTGGATATTGTGGGCCCTCTTCCTAAGACTTCTTCAGGATTTTCTTATGTGTTGACCATGATTGATATGGCTACTCGTTATCCTGAAGCCATTCCACTTAGAAATATCTCAGCAAAGAACGTGGTTAAGGAAATGCTAGGGTTCTTCACAAAGTTTGGTTTGCCCAAGGAGGTACAGTCAGACCGAGGAAGTAATTTCATGTCAAACGTTTTCAAGCAGCCACTGAAAGAGTTGGGCATCACCCAGATCACGTCTTCAGCTTACCATCCCCAGACCCAAGGAGCGTTGGAGAGATATCATCAAACACTCAAATCGATGCTCAAGAAATACCGTTTGGAACATCAGAAAGACTGGGATAAAGGTCTTCCATTCGTTGTATTTGCCGCAAGAGAATCTCCAAATGAATCACTGGGCTTCTCACCTTTTGAACTACTGTTTGGCCATGAAGTAAGAGGACCCCTTAAGTTACTCAAGGAATCCTGGCTGTCAGAGGAAGATGACGTCAACCTGCTGGAGTATGTGATGAAGTTCAAAGAACGGCTGTCCACTGCTTTACAACTGGCGAGAGAGAATTTAGGAGCTGCTCAGGAGAAGATGAAGACTTGGTATGATAAGAAGTCCAGGTTACGCCACTTTCAGCCAGGAGATCAGGTTTTGATTCTGCTACCGGTTCATGGGCAACCTCTTCAAGCCAAGTTTAGTGGTCCTTATTTCGTGGAGAAGAAACTCAGTGATGTCAACTATGTCATCGCCACACCAGATCATAGAAAGAACAAGCAACTATGTCACATCATCATGCTAAAGTTATATCACAGGCGGGACGAAAATAATCCAGTCTGCACTGTAGCTGTTCCACCCGAGTCTGCAAGTGAAGCTCTCCCATGCAGTATGAGCCTGAGTGATAGTTTGGGGAAGAATCCTGATATCATGAATGATCTCCAGACTAAGCTTTCTCATCTACCTCCCAAGGAAAGGCAGGAGTTTTCGGCATTACTGCAGGAGTACCCGCAAGTGTTCCGTGCCACTCCAGGAAGAACCACTGTGTTGATGCATGATGTCGATGTTGGAGACGCAAAGCCAATTAAATTGCCTCCTTACCGTGTGAACCCAGTGAAAGTTCCTCTCATCCAGAAGGAGCTTGGCTACCTGTTGGACCACAAGATGATTGAGCCCTGTCAGAGCGAGTGGAGTTCTCCTGTCACTCTAGTCCCTAAGCCAGGTGGGTTACAGAGGCTTTGCATTGACTACAGACGTGTTAATCAGATAACCAAAACAGACACTTACCCTCTCCCTCGCGTGGAAGATTGCATAGACAAGATCGGAAAGGCTAGGTACATAAGTAAGTTTGATTTGTTAAAGGGATACTGGCAAGTACCTATGACTGAACGTGCTAGGGAGATCTCATGTTTTGTAACACTAGGAAAGGCTTTTGCATGTTCTGTAATGCCGTATGGTATGAAGAATGCACCAGCCACATTTCAGAAGCTCATGAATGTTGTAACAGAGGGTTTGGCAGGGTGTGTTGTTTATATTGATGATGTATTAATCTTCAGTGACAACTGGAAAGATCACCTATGCCATGTCAGTAAATTTCTTGACCGTTTAGTTCATGGTAATCTTGTAGCTAATTTATCAAAGTGTGAGTTTGGTCAAGCTAAAGTTCAGTACCTTGGGTATGTAACTGGTGATGGACATGTTGCACCACCAGGAGCTAAGGTTCAGGTTATAAGTGATCTTCCCAGACCTAAAAGTAGGAAAGAGCTACAAAAATTTTTGGGAATGGTAGGTTATTACAGGAGATTTGTTCTTAACTTTTCTATTCTTGTATCACCACTTACAGACCTACTGAAAAAGGGAGTTAAATTTCTCTGGACTGATAACTGTGAATCCTCTTTCAACAAACTTAAAGGTATTCTATTAAGTCAGCCAGTGCTCGCTACTCCAAATTTTGCTAAGCCTTTTAAGATGGCTGTTGATGCAAGTGATACAGGAGCTGGGGCTGTTTTGCTGCAAGAGGATGATCAGGGTATTGAACATCCTGTATCTTATTACAGTAAGAAGTTCACTCCACCTCAAAAGAACTACTCAACTATTGAGAAAGAGCTTTTGGCCTTGATTTTGGGTTTACAGCATTTTTCATTTTATTTGTGTTCTGGTTTTCACCCCATAGTCATTTATACCGATCATAACCCATTGAAATTCCTTAGTAAGTTTAAAGATAAAAATCAGAGATTGACAAGATGGAGTCTACTTCTTCAGGAGTATTCATTAGACATACAACATGTCAAGGGGAAAGAAAATGTTATTGCAGATTGCTTATCTAGACTTTAGACAGATTGTTTTAGAGTAATAAGAAATTTCCTTTGTAAATTTCTTTTTTCTTTGTGGGGAGGTGTTACATAGCCTATGATTTCATCATCCTTTGTGTAATTTTAACGCACAGTTTGCTGCATGTTTGATCACGAGCGTGTTCTGCCTCAGTCCCCCCCTTCTACCGTTATAGTAGAGTAAGTCGTTCTCTCTGTTATTCAGAGCGGGATTTTCAGCTCTTTGTCCCCATGGCTTCATTTGCGCGTCCTTCTTACAAGTTGTATCAAGCTCTGCCGGCCCCTATATAATGAGCTCAGTCTCTGCATCATGGCCACTTAGATCTGCTCCTCATTTTGTTCACATCTCTGTCCTCCCCTGTACAAATATTATTATTGTGAGTGCTCAAGAAATCTCCAAACATCTAGCAGCTGTGTGTAATTTGAGTATAACTGTTGTATTTTTTCTTGTACTGTGTAGCATAAGGTTAATTCTTAGGCCTAGTGAGGTTTTTGATTAATGTTGGGTTTTATGTCAGTCATTTTTAATAATATTTTGTATCTGTAATAATTTACCTTGCATTAACTGAGCATTACCCATTTCATTTTATCAGGGCTGACTTAGATAAATTTACTCTCGCTAATTTCGTTTTAACAGAGGCTATTGCAATTAACCATATATTTAACCTGTTTTTGCCATTACATTATCCTTATGAGTCCTGAATGTTTTGTTGTTAGTTTGAGCATTAAACTTTAACTTGTAATTTTACCTAACACTTTTGTTTTGAACCTGGAACTTCACGGGACAGTAGTGATTTTTAGTATTCTCACTTAAAGTGTACATTATCTTTCTCTGTTCCGTAACAATATATATATATACATATACATATATATACATATACATATATATTCATATACATATACATATATATACATATACATATACATACATATACATATATATACTTATACATATATACACATATACATATACATACATACACATATACATATACATACATACACATATACATACAAATATATACACATATACATTCAAATATATATATATATATATATATATATATATATATATATATATATATATATATATATATATATATATATATATATATATATATATATATATACACACACACAATTAAAGCAGCTGCTGTTTGCAGGTGATACTGCACTGGTGACTGATTCAGAGGAGAGATTGAGACAGTTGGTAGAGGAGTTTGGAAGGGTGTGTGAAAGGAGGAAATTGAAAGTAAATGAGAATAAGAGTAAAGTGATGAAGTGTACGAGGTTGATGGATGGTAGGGGGATGAATATAGTTTTGAATGGTGAGTTGCTTGAGGAGGTAGATTGTTTTAAATATCTAGGGTCACATTTTGCTGTGGATGGAAGAATAGATGCAGAAGTGAAGTTTAGAATAAATGAAGTAGGAAAGGTGTTGGGAGGAATGAAAAAAGTGTTTAAATGTCGTTCGCTTAGAATGGGTGTAAAGAGAAGGCTGTATGAGGGTGTTGTGGTACCGACTGCATTATATGGGGCTGAAACATGGAATATGGGTGTAGCAGAGAGGAAAAGTTTGAATGTAATGGAGATGAGATGTCTGAGGAGTATGTGTGGAGTGACGAGTATGGATCAAGTGCGAAATGATGAAGTGCGAAGGAGAACTGGAGTTGTTCGGGAGATGGCTGGTAGAGTTGAGCAGAGGGTGTTGCAATGGTTTGGGCATATGGAGAGAATGGATAATGAGCGATTGGTGAAAAAGATAACTAGATCTGATGTGAGAGGTGTAAGGCTGAGAGGAAGACCACGAATAGGATGGATGGACAGTGTGAAGAGAGCGCTGGATGCGAGAGGGATGTCTGTTGAGCAAGGAAGAATGGCTGTGCGTGACAGAAATAAATGGAGAGAAATTGTGAATGAATAAGTGATGACGCAGCCCTGAGGGGATATTCTCCCGCATTTGGTCTGATCAGCTAGTCAGGTCAGGTGCGGGTAAGGGGATGGGTCTGTTATGATGTGGCAGGGGTAAACCAGTTCTGCTGTCGGGCCCTGCTGCGGATGTCACTGATTGCATTGCGCAGTTGACCCTTGTGCGGTGCGGTGCGGTGAGGATCTGTCCGTTCTCCCCTTTGGGGCTAAGATGCGAATGAATGTGTTTGAATGGATGAGTAAGTGGAGAATGAGTTGTCCTGTCTCGGCTACCTCCCTTTCCTTGGGGGAAGCAGCCTAGGTATACAGATAGATAGATAGAAAACAATTACTTGAAGTATCTCCCTGACGTACTCCCCCTCTCAATTTTTGTATTTTTTCCTAGTTATTTGTACCTTAATTTTTATAGTTTCATTTTTAAATATGTTTTCAAGCAGTTCTACGATGTTCTTATTTTAGCCTTGACCCCACAATGATTTTAAATTTGATGTGTACTCCACTGAGTTGAAAGGCTTTTCGTAATCAGTAAAACTTAGCAAAGTGGCTTATTACATTCTTTAATGTTCTTTATTAGCTTACTCACTCTGTGTAGATGATCAGTAGCCGATTACTTGCTTCGAATTCCTACCTGTTCGTGTTTTTTTTTTTTTTCCAGATTTGTTCTTCTTATGTTTGTAAGGACTTTGGTGAAGAGTTTGCAAATAACTGCTAATAAGCTAATGGGTCGATAGTTACTAAGGTCTTTTGAGTCGCCTTTTTTGTAAAGCTAAATGACTATTGCATTACACCATGATTTGGAAATTTCTTCTCTGTACACCAAGTAAATAAATGGGCGAGCAAGTTTTGTACTTCTGCATCCGACAGTAAATCTGCTACTCGTCCATCATCTGGGGCCTTCCCTCTTCTCATACTTTTAAAAGAAATGTTTACTTTGTCTGGTGTTGCCACAGGTATTTCACTTGTGTCAACTGAAAAGTTAGCTATTGGTACTATTGTCTCTGATGCATACAGTTGTTTGTACAGTTCTTCAACTCTGTTCACCATCCAATCTCTGTATTTAACCCGTCACGTCCCGAGGTTTTCCGCATCTCCGACATCCCCCAGTCCCGAGGTATTTTCGATTTTTTTTTTTTTTTTGGCTAAAACCTTCGCTTTTGGTGAGAAACATCGAAAATTCATAGAGAAATCGCTCACCTGAGGTTTAAAGTACCCAATCCAGGTAGGAGTTCCTCCTTACCTGACTGGGTTTTCTAACATGCTGGCACCAAAGAAAACGAGTTCTATGGGAGGGTAACTATTTTATCCACTCATAAACGGTATTTATTTATTTACTTGGTACGAATGTATATGTAGTATAAGAGTATATTGGTTTTCAAGCAGTAATAAAGGCATTATAAGCATTGTTTCACTCACTAACTAATCACCATACCTGACCTTTTTTTGCCACATTACCTGATCATTATTTCTGGCTGTTTCTTCTTCTAATGCTATGTAAACATTGTCCTCCACATTGTCATCGATTGGGGAATCACTCTGGCCCTGAATATCTTTACAAGCCAGGTCACTGGTAACAGGTCCTTTGCCAAGACAATGGCATGAGGGGGGGAGGGGGGAAGTTATGCGGTGTAAGGCATTGTCCCTGCTTGGCATCTTGTAGAGGAATAGAGGAAGGTGTCCCATGTATACATACGAAAAATCACACGCGAAACCTGAAAACTGTGCAAATTAGGGACCTTGCAATTGCACGACGTACTGGTACGTCGCCAGGACTGGCAAATGCAAATCGTTGCAAAGTACCCATACGTCGACGGGACGGGGCGGGTTAATGGTTTCACCGTTTCTGTCTTTCAGTGACAAAATTTGTTGCCATTCTACTGCCATTTTACTTCGGACCTGTTTCAGACTTTTTCCTTCTCTGTTGCTTTTCCATGAGCTGATATATGTGCCTCTTTCTCTTTTCTTCTCTCCTTTTCCTTTTGATGAACTTATTTAATTCTGGATTTTCTGTTTTATCTTTCTTTGTTTTAACTTTCATTGTCTTTCTTCTCTTCATGAGGTCGAGTGTCATTTCCGAATACTCGTTGGCTTTGGTCGTATTAGCTTTCCCTACTACCTCCGCTGATTCTCTTTGCACCTCTGTTAGTGTATCATTGAACTTATTAATACCACACTCAGCGTAACTTAGAGCCTGAAATCAGTTCGTTATTTCTAACTGAAAGGCTGCTTTGTTTTTGCTTACATTTTGGGGGGCATATAATTTTATTGTTAATAAACTGTTTTCTTTCGCTTCTGCAATTAAATCTGGCTGTTCAACCCACTATTCTATGGTCACTTTCTATATATACTTGGTGATAACTGTAACATTTACAGTATGATCGTGTTATTCTTACCTGCTAAAATGAAATTAATTTCATTTTTTATTTCTCCATTTGGACTTCTCTAGGTCCATTTTCTCCCCGTTCATTATTTATAAATGTGTTCGTTATTCTCATGAATTAAGTTTCAGCAGAATTTACCACCGTTTCTCCTCTGTTATTCCTTTCTCCCACTCCGAATTTTCACATATGTGCTTCTCTGTTTTTCGGTTGCCAACTTTTGCATTGAACTCTTCCATGAGTATAGTATATGTAGTCTTTTCTTCTTCCTCAATCTGGGAGATGCCGTCATTGTTTGATTTTATTCATTTGAGCTTTGAGAAGTCTGTGCATATACTTGTATTACTATCAGGGTATATATTTTTCATAATTTAATTTACAATCCATGCTACTCTTTTAGGTACCTTGCTGAATTTAAAAACGTTCTCTGCAAGATTTCTGGTAATTAGAAATTTTGCACCATTAACTCTTTCATTTAGCCCTCCCCCGTGGTGAAATAGGTAGTTGCTGTCTTGGAGCTGAATCAATTTTTCTTATATTCTGTGGATATCACTTAGATATAAAATATGAACGGACTGCCAATTATATATATATATATATATATATATATATATATATATATATATATATATATACAGGCAGCCCGTTCATATCAAATTCTCTCTGTACTATAACTTTGGATTAGCTTTAAGCCATTTAGAACACGTGCCTTTTTCCGGAACAGTTGTATTGTGGATGGTGAGTCTGCACCCGTCTTTTTCGTGATTAATTCTCCAGTTTGTTTTCTGCTTCAATTGTTGGCCTCTTCAGTAATTTTAAATGCAATAATCGAAAATCGAAAATCTGAGGGAGGAATCTCAAGACTCCATGTAGTGGCGTAGGTATGAGAAATTTCACATCGGTTGTCCAAAAATAGTTATGAGGCCGTGGCAGCAAGATTTCATGAAAAGAATGGAATCAGCAGCACCAGCACCAGAGAGAAGCAGAAAAAAAAAATTGCTTCAGGAAAGAAAAGGGGGGAGGGGGGAGTTATTGATATTATTGTATCATGATCAGGACACCTCAAGAACTTTTTTTTTTTTTTTTTTTGGCTAACATCAGATGATTTTATCAAACTCAGACCCAGTATGCAAGCCTGAAAGTTTCAAGACTTTAACCATTCTTCCATTCGTGCTTTGAACAACTCTTGTCATGTAGTCGTCATGCGAAACAATTGTATTTAGCTGGAAGTGGGTCATGCTTGAGTGAGAATGTTAATACTGTCAACAACTGCACTCTCATAAATAGACAAAAATTGGAAATTTTGTTCAGAGTAACGTCTGATTACTTGTAAGATGAAAGTATGTCAAAGAACGGCTTACAGTTGGGATTACTCTTATACTGTGTAGGGGGTTACTCCAGACCCAGTAGCGTACAAAGTGATGGGAAGGTGACAGCCCCCAGGAACAGGAAAATGCTTCTACCTCACGGCAAAAACTGAATTTTCAGGGCAAACACTGATTTTCTACGACAGATCCTTTTAATGGTGATCTGGTACCTTTACAAAAGAATTATGGTTAATTTCTTTTAAATTCTCGGAATATCAGGAAGGCATTATCATTAATTGTAATTTAACTGTTTTCGATTTGTTCTGATACACATTCATTACTCGATCAGTTTTCTTCTTGAATATATATCTGAACTAGAGTCCTCTCGATGGGGGGAATCTCACCAGCTGCGAGCCGTTACATAAGTAGCGTGGCTCTGAATATAACCTTGACCTTGACCTACTTTCACCAATTTCGAACTCGTCGGAGGTTTTCATCCCTACTACACACCTGTAAAATTTTATAATAATATGTCTAGCGGTTGCGAAGTTATCGTGCTACCAAACACACAGACAGGCAGACAACATGAAAACGATACCAGCTTCGCTATCGCGGCTGGTAACAAGACATTTTAAGCATATAAATTATTTAAGGCACTTCTGCCACGCGGAACATCAGTTGACTACTCGAGATGGTCCTGTAGGGGCGATTGTTTGCCTGCCATTGATGAATCGGCTCGGCTAGACAGTTCAGGGAAAAACAACTACTCATAAATTATTTTTTATAATACAGGGAGGTCCATATAAAACGTTCCTCTTTTAATTCACTAGGTTATTACTGGTGTGTAGGTGGGACGTCTTCGCGTTGTCAGTGCCTACTATGCGTCATTATATATTTCTAATTTACACTGTCACACCCACACCAGCAGCAGCTTTCTCTGTCGTCCCCGTCCCCAAAACACACAAGGCATCTTCATGAAAGTTTCTAATACAGCACTGTTCACTGATCACCCTACATACTCAAAAATATGTGCAATAAGCACATTTGGTAGCAATTATTTAACTATCCGAGCAACTTCGAGAATATTCAGGACAAAAGCCTTCTATCTCGCTGCCCCCTCGCCACCTCCCCCCATAGGAAATGCATTCCTTTACGCCTATGAATAATACCTGTAAACTTGTAGGACAGTACATCTGTAAAGTTTTAGGACAGTACATCATTGGGTTACTATCATGCTTAACAAGTGATACCTAAAAAAAGAATACCTCACTGAAAGACGAAACTTTTACTCTACGATATACATAGCTCTCGCAGATCAGTAATGTCAAACCTAACGTAAAGTAACCTATTCCTACTTGTCTGGGTGCTGAGATGAAAAAGGTGTCTTCCTTTTACAAAATTATGTACTGGAAATAAAACTGAGATGCACGAAAAATTTACGGATATGTTTACTCGACCTTGGTAGACTACAACCACTTTCACTCAGCGTCAAGGCATTATCACTTCATCATAGGTGTAGTAGCACCCTGTAGATAACTTATGCATAAAGCAAAAATCATAGACTTATGATGCCTGAGTGAATGACTTGGGCAGTGCATGCAAATATGTGTGCTAAATTGTACTGAGCATTTGGTAGTGGTCCTTATAATTATTATAACGACGTTCATACGCTACCATACAAATATAACGGTGATTCAAGCTGTGTTGTCTTAAGTGTTTGATGCATCACGCCGTGATTAAGGTGGCGTCTCGAGTCGATTCTGCAAACCTTGGGTAAACCATTTGTAGTTACTGAGTAAGAATTGGCATCGAATAATCCTTCCCAACCCAATTCCCCCCCCCCCCTCCCAATTGAAAATCAGTCAAGATTAAAATAATCAATATCATGGGAATGTAAAGGGTAAGTGAGAAGAGAGAGGGGAGACATACAGTACACTTCTCCATCTCTTTTTGGACAGTCCTGAGCACGGACTTGCTTCAACACAGTCTCACTCTCGTACTTGACACCACCGCCAGACTGCATCAGACGCCTAGTTATTCTCCCAGTTTTTCTGGGACTCTAGGGAAGCACAGACATGCAAATCTATGACAAGTAATAGTGGCAAAACCGCAAACAGTCCGCCTAATTAAGCAGAACATGAAAAGACACCTCTCTCTCAAACAGGAAAATGTACACCGACAGGTCTGCTACGGCACCTCACGTCATAATTCAACTGGAGTCATGAAGAGCGTAGCCTTTGTATATACCTAAAGCCTTTTTATGGCATGTTTAACCATTCAGCATTACAAAGTGTCTCCTTGATCTGTAGCCTATGCAGGCGAGTTCATTCGTGTATAAAGGATTAGTGAGAGCCATTTCAAGGGCAGAGAATAATTGGTTGGCATCTGAATGGATCAGTGGTGACCATTCGGCACGAGATCAATCAGTTAACAAGCCTATATTATGACACTGTATTTTTTATTACAATTATTGTTCTCGTATAATATTGATATTCATTTGATGTCGAGATTTTCTAGGACCTTTTCATTGGCTATTTGGTTGTATATTGCACCTAAATATTCTACTATATGTTACCTGTGTCCTTTAATTCAGTATGGCCACAGTTTGCATACATATAACCTACAAGAATATAGAAATGTGCCAAAGACAGAAAAAGGCTGGTAAGAAATAGGTGCTCGACAGCTTCCTAACCGAGAATAATAAAGGCCTATATGTGGAAAATAAATTGGAAAGGATATGTAGAAAATAAATTGGTAAGGAAAGGGTGTTACCAAATCTAAACCAGGAAGCATTCGGCTTTTCAACACAACCCTGCCACATTCAAGAAGTTAGAGAATCAGAAAACAAATTCCTGAGGAATAGGAGTTACGATGTCTAAACCAAGAAAAAGTCGGGCCTTCACCTCATTTCTGTCGCATTCATGAGCCTGTGTAAATCGGGAAGGATTTTGGAAAAGTTTGAGCTCATTTTATGTTGGTGATGGGGTTGATTGGGATTAATTAAATTAGACTGTGCGCATACGTGATTTTGGAGAAGTTGTGGCGATACTTCATAATGTGGGGGTGGCAGCAGTAACAGTTGTTATAGAATCTGTAGTCGTAGTGGTAGCAGTAGTAGTTGCAGCCTCAGGATCATCTGAATGTGAACCAAGTGAAACCTCACGAAACTTTGTCAAGTTTTCAAAGATTTCATTATGAAGACAGAGGAGCAGGATATGCAGTCCAACAAGACGTCAAGCTTGAAGATGCTTTTGAAGAAAGACCATCCAAAACTTGTATTCCTGCAACCTTCCAGGCACAACCGGAGTGAACTTGTTTTTACTAACAATATAATTATTGAGGGCGAAGTTTCACTGCAGCAAGAATACTTTGGTATCCAGTCAGCCTCAGGTGAGGAGAATGATGAAGATGAAAAAGTTCAGACACCAAACATGAGTTCTGCTTTCATGCATGAGCTTTTTTCAGTCGCTATGTACTTGAAGGATCAAGTGGCTGCTGTTCCACCAACGTTGGAAGTTTGGCCACCAACTGCACGTGATCTTAACAGTGAAGTAATTGAAATCGATTCCAAACAAGCTCTTCAAGTTCCTAGCCTGGGTTGTTGGGGCAAGTGATGACCGTTTGATCCAGTCAGATTTGCGTACAAATACAAGAACGAAACTGAACTCTATATGCCAGGACATTGTTTATCTCTGCTCAAAAGGCACCAAGCAAATTCCAAAACACATATCAATGGGAATGGTTATTCGCCATATTAAGGGATCAGCGACTCTCACTGGTCTCATGAATGGACTAGGACACTGCAATTCCAACTGCATGGTGTTGGAACATGATACCACCTTGGCTGAGGTGCAGAAGATGATGGGACCGGTTGCTATCCCATCAAGTATTGGACCAGGGGTCTTCACGATACTCGTGTGGGACAATAATGATTTTGGAGAAGGAACATAATCTAACAAAGGAAGTACACATAAATGGAATAATCATTCAGCGAGGTAGTAGTACATCAGGAGCTGTCAGTAGCAGGTTGGAACGTACCAAGAAGCGGTAATTCCAACTACCCAACACTGACCTTGTGGAGTTTCAAGGAAAAAGAAAGTCACAACTGCAGACTTTCCCCGCCGTACAAGATGATGAAGCTATTCACTCTTCACAAATTTACCCAAAGATGTTTGATTTGGCGTACGTTCTCATTAGGATGGCTATGGATGATCAGGAAAAGCTCTTGTCATTGTGGACTGGCTTCAACTCGATGCATTGTGCAAATATCCCACCAGTGTCATCAATTAGTTATCTCCCTATCATCAGTGCAAGCCCCACAGAGATGGACACTGTGAACATTGTCTTGATGTGGAGTATAGATGTTGCCAATAAGCTAAAATGCTTAGATATCGTCATCGTGCTTGATCAGGCTATCTGCAAAGGTACAAATTATCAGATAGCAGAGTGAGATGCTGTTAGCAAGGACTGTGATTAGATTATCGGATTTCCACACTGCCATGATATACTTGGCTTGCCTAGGCAGTAGATTTGGTGAATCAGAATTATGGGATATCCTTATTGAGTCACAGATGGGTGCACAGGGCTCGATAAACAGAGTACTGAATGGCCACCACTACAGTCGCAGAACCAGATGCCATAAAATCTTTTTTGAAGCCCTCCAGAGGCTGAGGTGGCAATCGTTCATCGATAACTTGGGTGCCAATGAAGCCAGGCTTATGGACTATAAGATCTCTGAGCTGCATCAAGTCTTCCTTTTTGAAGGGGACATTTTCCATGAAGCAGTTTGTTCAAGAGCCTTCAAAGATCTCCAGGAACGCCATGATGCCTTCACTGAAGCTCATAACGGCAACAGGATTTTCAGGTTTTGGAGCTCATATCTGGAGATGGTTAGGGTGCTCCTGCTCTTTATGCGCGCCCCTCGTGAAGGTGACTGGATCCTACACCTCTCTCCAGTAAGGTCCATGATGCCCTGGATGTTCGCCTGCAGCAGAATGAACTATGGTAGAAATTTTTCTGTGTACTGGATGGAAATGACTTCTCTCCTAGCGTCACATCCAGATGTCTATGCCGAATTGAACAAGGGAGATTTTGTTGTCCAACGTTCGGATAGCCATGGATTTTCACAGGTTGCATGCGGCCAGACCATTGAGCAAACATACAATCGATACACCAAGACGAAGGGTGGGATGGTCAGAATAACACGGAATAAAGCGGCAAATGGGAAATGGATACTGTCTCATCCTGAACGAGAATCCATTGCGAGTACAGTAAGTGCTTTGCCATGGCTACAAAGGATCGAAATGTCAGTGTCAAGAAAGATATCAAACCTACCCACATGTCCAAAGAGGAAGGAGCAATACGGAGTTTGACATGTTTCATCAAGGGTATGATCAATCCCTTCACCCACACCATGGATGACTTCATCCATATCGTTTCAGGTACTGGGGTTCCAGATCCTATTGCATCCGATATGGAGATAGCCCATACCAAAGATGAAGCAGCCTTCTCCAACTTTTGCCAAACCCGACAGGCTGGTGATGCCAAGAAGCTGCATGATCTGATCACGAGACTCAAGATCAAGTTCTTTGAAGGTGTTGGTTGGAGAGAAGTAATTCAGCAGAAGTCAAAGGGTAAGGGGGAAATTATCAGAGCGGAGCACAACATCATGGCAAGGCTTGTCATCATCGGTAAAGCAAGGAGAATCACCATCAATAATCTCATGCAACATTCATTAGAACCGATCCCAATGTCGCTTGCAAAACCAGGTGGTGGCTTGATGAAGATAGGTAAAGCTAAGTTACTTCACTACCTTGGAGAGACCGTACATGAATCCAAAGATGAGAGTGTTTCAAAGGATTCACCATGGATCATAGATGTCATGGATATAATCCAAAAGATTCCTGCTTGAAAGGTTCCTAAAACATTTGGTGGCCTAGTTTTCCTGTACTTGGAAAAGATCTTTTTTAATTGCAAGAAGGAACAAGGCTGTTGCTGTACATATTGTTCCCGATTGTTATCCGGAGGTCAGCATCAGAAATGCAGAGAGAAGGCAGAGAGGTAAGTCTGTCCAGGGATCGGCCAACATCATTAAGGTCTACACAGAGAAACAGAAGATTCCCGTTCAGTGGAAGAAATTCTTTGCCAGTGGACAGAACAAAGATCAGTTGGCAGAATTTTTCTCCAGCTGTTGGAGGAAAATGCATATTGAAAGTCAGGACTGCCTGCTGATCCTAGGTCACGAACAAGAATGTTACACCATATTATACACTAGGGGTGAGCCAAAAGTAGAGCCTGTCCCTGGCTTGTTCTGTTACCCTGAGGAGGCCGACGCCTGCCTTCTTTTGCACTGGGGATATGCTGCAAAATCCTGTTATACCGTGGTAATCCAGCCTCCTGACACAGAAGTGTTGGTGATTGCCATGTCAAAGTGTGATGTGATTAATGCGAATGTTCTGTTTGAGACTGGCAGGGGAGATCAACGAAGGGCCCTGGATGTTTCAGCTGTGGATCGTCATTGTGGTTCGAACGAATCTAGTGCACTCATTGGCCTTCATAACTTCACTGGCTGTGACTCTGTGAGTGCATTCCACGGAATGGGGAAGAAGAAGCCTGCTGCACTCATGTTGGAGTACAGTGAATTTATATTTGTTAACTTCTTCAGTACTCTTGGGCATTCATTTTATTCACCAGATCATCTCCTCCAATTAACTGAACAATTCATATGTTAACTGCATAGGAGAGGAGGTCTGATGGAGGTTAATGCTGCTTGGGCAGCTATGTTCAAGATGCGGAGACAATTGGAGGACTTGCTCCTCCCAAATCAGGACTCGCTCAAGCTGCACTTGTACAGGGCACACTATCAGAGAGCTATCCACCGGCGCTGTTTAGAGCAGTTTCCTAACATTCCAAGCACGGATGGCTGTGGTTGGGTCCTGAAAGAAGAACTGCTGCAGATCGAGTGGATGCAATTGCCTTGTGCACCGAAGGCTGTTCTGTAATTGGCGCAATACAACTATAAAAAAACTCAGTGTGCTAAGAGCAGGTATTCATGCTGGAAGAACAATTTGAAGTATACAGATATAGGTATGTGTACTGTTTGCAATAATTTCCAGCATTCTGACCTCTCAATATATTTGGTCTCTACATATTTGCATGGTATTCTGTTTAGTAAACCTGGACGTCTATTTTGAGTGGTAAATAAGGTATTTGGCACCAAAGTTGAGCATCTTCGGAGTATTTCTTTTTTGGTCACCCTTAAGAAATCTGCATATCAAGAATTTGCTATTTGGTCGAAAAGGGGTTAAAATTGGATAAACTGGTCGAATTCAACTTTGGAAACAACTGTGTTTCACCTCCCAAAGATGTTAACTAAAAATGTACACATCAAAATAGTAGTTACCGGATGGAGACCACGAAACTTGATTCCTATGTCCTTTTTGGCTACTCGTCTCATGGTCTAATAGAGTTAATGACCACACAGCAGTTTTAAGCCATGTGACAGTGTTCCTTCTCTCTCTCTCTCTCTCTCTCTCTGTAAATATATATAAACACACACACACACACACACACACACACACACACACATATATATATATATATATATATATATATATATATATATATATATATACTGTATCTCTCTCTCTCTCTCTCTCTCTCTTTCTCTCTATGTATCTATATATATATATATATATGTATATATATATATATATATATATATATATATATATATTATCAGCAGCCATAATTAGTCTGCTGCTGAACAAAGGCCTCCCCCAACTTTTTCCACGAACTCCTTGACTGAGCCAATCTTTGCCACGTTTTCCCTGCAGATTTCTCTGTCTCATCTCTCCACCTCATGTCTGGCATTTTTCTGCTATGCTTACAGTCTCTTAGTGTCCAGTCAGTCAGCCTCTTGCTCCATCGGTTATCCCTTATTCTTGCTATATGGCCTGCCCACCTTCTTTTCCGTTCTTTTATAACTTCTATAATATCTTTGACTTTAGTCCGCTCTCTCACCCAAGTTGATCTCTTCCTGTCTCTTAAAGATATTCCCAACATTGACCTTTCCATTGCCATCTGAGAACGGATTGATTTATTTTCCATTGATTTTGTCAGTTTCCAGGTCTCACAACCATACGTCATAGCTGGAATTATACATTCGTTATATACTTTTCGTTTCATACAAACTGGCAAGCTACTTTTCATAATGTCTCTATGTTTACCGAAAGCTTTCCATCCAATTGTAATGCGTCTTTTTATTTCGCTATCTTGATCTTTCGTTAATTTTAGTATTTGTCCCAAGTAGTTGTACTCCTCAATTTCTTCAATAATTTCATCGCTTATTCTGATGACGCTCTTTGGTGTTTGTGGATTAAACATTAGTTTTACTCCGGTTCATCAAATGATACCATCATGAGATGGAACAATGATATATCTGAAGACACCAAAGATCAAGTTATAGACCAGATAAGAGCCATCCCTGTCTTTATAAGCCGGTGTAACAAAAATACTTATGTTGCTCAGTGTTCAAAGGTGCTGATGTATGCTAGCTTCGTGTCAGGTGGTATAATGAAGGAGAAACTAATTTTCTTTCATTCCTTAGAAAGTTCAGTGACTGTTGCAAATACTTTTGAAGTTCTATTGAACTTCTTCAAGGAAAATACAGTAGTTTCAAGGGACTCACTGGTAGGGGTTTATACTAGAGATGTACGTGACATCTGCGTCTGCGGAGCATTCGCATTAAAATAAAAATCTGCATCTGCTTCCGCATCCGAAGTTTCACTGGTCAACATCCATATTCGCATCCGCACATACTTCATCCACATATGTATCCACATCCGCGCTTGCGTTATGAAATTGCTGTGGATGTGAGTGGGAGTATGAAATTATGTTGTTATATAATGCTTGTCTCAAAATCTGAAATAAGCATTATTGTTATCGCCGGGTTTCTCTCTCTCTCTCTCTCTCTCTCAATGACTCAAGACCCTTGGACAATTAATTGCAAGTCTGTTTTTGCCCTTGATATGCTTAATTTTCCGGGCACAATAGATCAAAATTTGGTAACTGGCAATAGTCACTGCCAGGTAGTGACTATACTCGGTTCCAAGGAGTCTGACGCACTGCTTTTGCCAGCCGAGGACAGGTGGATCTGGTAACACTGCGCGACGTACTCGGGCGGTGATTGGTGGATTTCCGTTGTGTTTGAATGTGCTCCAAAGTGACTTTGTATTCCAACCAAGGCCATCTGTGATTTGTAAGATACCGGATTATACAGATACAAATTAAAGCAATAATATATTTAATGATAAATATGTACCTTTTAAATTACTAGAGTTAAATCTGAACGACAATGATAAGAAAAAGTAAGTAAAGTCGCGACTGGATGCATACGGACAAGTCAGCGACTGTGGCGGGAATTCATTTAATTATGTTTGATTTCGTTTATACTGCACGTGGTTTTATTATAGCAGCATATTTCAACTATTATTTTCTCATGGAGTTTGCTTTTATCTTACTTTCCTTTCTTCCACCATTAAAAAAAATTCGGTTCATTCTATAATGATGTAATCCATTACTTTCCCGGCTCTTTGTCGAGGGGGCAGAGATACATGCTTGAGGATGCACTGTGACCAGGGATAGGGTGTCCGTCTGTATGTCTGTCTCTTATGATACGAAAATGTTAGGGAAAATCAAACACCAAACTTATTCATGTAAGAAATAATTCTACTGAATCTGACTGGGAATACAAACAAATGCAGATTTTTAAAGGTACTGTTGCCTATGAAGGTAATTAAAATATGTATGTACACTATATATGCTGAGAATGGAATAGCATGTACTGGCCCCAGTGAGGTGTGTGTGTGTGTGTGTGTGTGTGTGTGCTTACACAAATCATAATTATCAAAAGCTAAGCTAAGCATATCGAGGGTCAGGTTGTATATTAGCAGATGAGGTAATGAAGGGCATGGTAAAGACTGTAGACTGTGACACTGTGTAGTAGTGGTAGGAAAAACATTCAAGCCTTCACAGGACCTCGGGACCACCTTGCTATGAACGTCTGAATTCCCGCCACAGTCGCTGACTTGTCCGTATGCATCCAGTCGCGACTTTACTTACTTTTTGTTATCATTGTCGTTCAGATTTAACTCTAGTAATTTAAAAGGTACATATTTATCATTAAATATATTATTGCTTTAATTTGTATCTGTATAATCCGGTATCTTACAAATCACAGATGGCCTTGGTTGGAATACAAAGTCACTTTGGAGCACATTCAAACACAACGGAAATCCACCAATCACCGCCCGAGTACGTCGCGCAGTGTTACCAGATCCACCTGTCCTCGGCTGGCAAAAGCAGTGCTTCAGACTCCGTGGAACCAAGTTATAGGTGTTGTGATGACGGAGGCAGTTGCCACACAAAGCCTATCTACGTGAGTAGTAGCTTCTACCACCCCTTACTGTCATATACAGTACTTTATCGTGATATTTTTGAGTGTGTGAACAACTCTCTCTCTCTCTCTCTCTCTCTCTCTCTCTCTCTCTCTCATTTTTCTCCTTCCCCATCAGCTACCTAAAACTATATTTTTTCCACATCAGGGCGCTGAGAAGCCACAAATTTATTGATGCCACGGTGTTTCCTACTTACGCCATACTTTAGCGAGTGATCATTCTTTTTTTTCTTCCTATCCCCTGACGATATGATTCAACTCAGGTGAGAGTTTCCCGGCTGAATGGGTTAGATTTGGCCTTAGTCTTGTAAGAACTGTTGGAAAATATTTGAATAATAAGGTTGAATAAAGCCATCCTGTACTGCATGACGAAAACGACAAGGACATCATCACATTGGTCATAACTAGTGAGAAATTTCTGTTTTATTCTCACTTCCTCTAGACATGTCCATTCAGCTGACGAAGATCTTCTCATAGTGGAAATGACAGAAACTGTCTCCATTATCCTATTCACTAAACTGATGGCATTTCCGAACTATTCTTGCTATCCTCTAGAGATTTTATTATATCCACTCTCTCCATACTGCCAGTACATCCTTTGCGATAAAGGAAATTGTCTTGTAGCAGTGAGAACCACTATATAGCCTTTAATCACTTCTCAATGAAAAAGACACTTCTAGTTCATGTCTCCTTCCCCCAAATCATTTCATTCAGGCCAGGATCGCCCTCATAATAAAAGGCATCACATGGCCAGTTTGTTATCCACCTGTATATTTTCATTCCCTGTCCATCTATTCATCCATTAATCGCTGTCTCGATGAATGTTTTAGAAAATTCTGTTTATCTGTCTACCTGCTTCTGTCTGTTATGTCTGTCTAGTTATACCTCTCTCTCTCTCTCTCTCTCTCTCTCTCTCTCTCTCTCTCTCTCTCTCTCTCTTCATGCCTCTGTCACTCACATTCTTTCTTATACCATATCCTCTTATCATTAACCTTCATATCTTTCTCAGAACCACCTCATCAAGATTGTTCTTGTCATCTTCCTCTCTCCTCTTTCCCTACTTCATACCTCTTCTTCTTCTTCTAGGTCACCTCATAATTGTCTACTCAAAAATGTTTCTTACTCTCTCTCTCTCTCTCTCTCCTCGTCACACTTGAGAAAAGAGTCTTAAATGCTCGACAGATATGAAGCATCGTGGTTCTCTCCTTAGTGAATGGGGAGAGAGAGAGAGAGAGAGAGAGAGAAGTAAGCCGTGGTTAATACACATTTATTACTTCAACAGAATCAGTTACTGGTACAAAAATAACGGGACAATACAAGTACAAAGATCTTAGTTTCGGTTTTTCTTTAAAAAAAAAAAAAAAAAGTAACAATAAGTATCCTGAAAAGTTTGATAAAAGAAACGTAATATCAGGGTACATTCATTTTGAGATAAACGAGACATGAAAAGAAGAACCATGGTATAGGATTCTGGTTAAAAAATACTAAAGTGGCAACACTGACGATTTTTTTGTATAAATGAAACAGTAGTAGACCAAATAATAACACTGAACAGGAGGTATATGATGAAGTTAGTCCAACTCTATGAACCAGTATCAGCTTGCAATGATGAAGTAGAAAAATTCTATAATAATGTTGACTTAGAGGACGCAATAAATAAGCACAAAATCCAGTTTACTTTTGTGATGAGAGATTTTATTACAAGGGTTGGCAAGAAAAGAGTAGGTGAGAGTGCAACAGGGCATTTTGGAATGGGTATTACGAGAGGTCACATGCTTGTGGAATTTGCTGAAAGGAAGATTCTGAGGGCGATGAAGACGTTTTTTCAAAGGATGCATAGTAGGAAGTGGACTTGGATGGGACCAAATGGTGAAACAAAAAATGAAATGGATTTCAACCTCGCTGACAGATCACATGCCAGTACAGTTAAAAACGTAACTACACTGGACACAGTAAATGTAGGAAACGATCATAGACTAGTGAGAAGCCAAGAAGTACCAGATCTCAGAAGAGAAAGAGAGAGACTAATCCCAACGAAGTAGCCAAACCTTGTGGCAGTCAGGGTGAAAGTAGCAAAATTCTATCTATCTATCTATAGCCCGACGCCCTAATCCCGCAAAGGGTGGCCGCAGACAAAACGCCTCCAAGTCGCTCTGTCACCCACCATTTGACTACCCTCCCCCCAACTCACCCCCCCCTCCCTCATATACCTCTCAACTCCATCCCTCCACCTCATCCTTGGTCTACCTCTCCCTCTCCCTCCTCCCACCTCACCCACATACACCCTTTTAGTCAGTCTTTCATTCTCCATTCTCTCCACATGTCCAAACCACCTCAGTGTATTTCTCCTAATCTTCTCAACCACATCCACATCCACCCCACAGCGTTCCTTCACGTCTTCATTCGTCAACCTGTCCCTCCACATCACTCCACATGCTCCTCTCAGGTAACTCATTTCCACTGCTCTCACTCTTGACTTGTTCCCCTCTTGTAAGGTCCATGCCTCGTTTCCATACAAAAAATTGAGCTTGTTAATTAGCAGTTGATAAATGACATAAATACCTCCACAGAACAAATATACGACTACTTAATGGGATTAGTAATCGAAGCAGCTCTTGAAATTGGAAACAGGAGACCATGAGACAACATTAGTAAACTCTCGAAAAGTACGAAAAACTTCTATAAAAGTGAACGAACATCATTGTAAGGACAAGAAGAAATTATAACAAAGCAGCTGAAGTAAAGAAACGAATCAGTAAGAAGAAAAATGAAAATAATCGACAGTCAACGTGAACAGATGTAAGAAACTTTAAGGAATGAAGGAAACCTGAAGCCACCCAAGTGGAGGCCTGGTATGGAAAGAAACCAAACATTTTCTCTCAGAGACTGAAGAAAAGCAACGAACAACATAAGTAAAGTAGTCAAAATGGCAGAAGAACTTTATGAAGAACTTTACAGTAACAGTGCCACGGTTGAAGAGTAATATCAGGCTAGAGAACCATTTGACACATTCATCCCCAGTGTTACGTGAGATGAAGTAAAGAACGCTTTTGAGAACGATGAAGAGAGTTAAATCAGCAGGCGATGATGGTGACTGGGTTAAATGAACTAGAAAAACCCTTTATGAAATGTTTTGAAGTCAAAGTTGTACCCAAACCCTAGAAAAATTATTCAGTTTATCTACTTCATACAAAAAAGTGACATCAAAACTACCGTCCAATTACTCATATACCTATTGTTTGCAACCTTTTCACAAAAGTCCTATCAACACGAATTAGTCCTACATTATGCGCAGACCAGCCTGGAGAAGAGGCAGGATTTCGAATCGGCGTGTCAATAGACTATAATCAATTTATTAATCAGATGCTCGAGAAAACTTCAAAATATGAGAAACCATAATGCATGGTATTTATTGACTACAAGGAAGGCATTGATTCAGCTGAAACAGCTGAGGTAATCAGGGCAATTCGAGGACAAGGTGTAGAAGAAACATATGATAAGTTGAAGATATATATAGAGATGGCACAACCATAATAAAACATCATAAGGAGAGCCAGAAAATACCAGTAGAGAAAGGTGTTACACATGAAGGGGCTTCAAAATCACCCAAATTATTCATTGCGTTCCAAGAGGATGTTTTCAGAAATTTAGACTGGGATGACAAAGGCACTAACACAAATGGTGAATGGTTGAACAAGGATTGATTTGCAGACGACGTAATCCTCTTCAGTGAATCAGCGGAGGAACTACAAGAAATGATAATTGTCTTGAGCCGGGAGAGTCCGAAAGTAGGCTTGAAAATGAACCTGACGAAGACAAGGGTTATGTTTAACAGACACATGTATACCCCACCACTAAAAACCAGTGATGATGAACTAGAATGTGTTGGAGAATACAAGTACATGTACTGTACCATGTGCAGGCAGTTCAGGCAGACCGAGTGCATGACAATGAAATCAGTCGAAGAATAGGAATGGGGTGGATTTCTGGCAAAGTAAATCATTACATGAAAGATAAGCAGT
The DNA here is from genome assembly GCF_032717465.1 of Coenobita brevimanus. Lineage (NCBI taxonomy): Eukaryota > Metazoa > Arthropoda > Malacostraca > Decapoda > Coenobitidae > Coenobita > Coenobita brevimanus. The sequence goes on from NC_137006.1 coordinate 24,147,749, forward strand.
TACCATTATGTCAAAAGACAAGGTTAGTGATTCCTTCCTGTTCAAACTTATGGATTAGAAACATGGAGCCTAACAAAGCAACAGGAAAGTAAAATTTGGAGTGCTCAGAAAGGAATGGAAAGCCTTATGTTTGACATCACATGAAGATATAAAGAGTGCTTCAAGGGTAAGAGAAGAGACGAAAGTAGAAGATATAATCAGTAGAGTCAAAAGGCACACATCTGTGAGGGAAAGTCACGTCCTTCGTAAAACAAATAACGAATGAACAACCAGGGTACCTGAGTGGCAACCCAAAGATGGAGTAAGGCGAAAAATTAGATAGAAGAGATGGCAAGATGAGAATTGGAGATTCGTTGGAAATGGCAAACAGCCAACCGGTCAGAGTGGAAAAATATGGGAAAGGCCTTTGTTCTGCAGTACTGACTCAGGGAGATGATGATGATGATAATGATGATGATGATGATGTGCACTGAGTATAATGGGCTGGAAACCATAAGCAGGGGGATTAACAGTCTGAGGAAAAATATATTTTTTTTTTATTCTGATCACGATAAACAGAGTTCCTTTAATATAACATTACCAAGAATATGACACTACAATCGTCTGGCTATATCTGGAATACAATACTCGAGTTATTGCTATAACGAGAAGGTTATTGATGACAGAAGCAACATTCACAGCATCTTGTATTCACTCATATCTAAATGAAGTCGCCTGTTGTCAGCAAGATTGGAATAGTAAACTTGTCCCGATCATGAGACACCCTAAGACCCAGGGATCCTCCTACGTGGCACACACTTTCGCATGTCACCACTTTGTCGCTACACTCATTTTATTTTTTCCCGAGCAAAAAATTGCCATATATCTTGAATTATTAGCAGTAAATTTACCCGGAATATGATGCTAATAAAAAAAAAAAAAAGAAAGGAGTGCCGCAGTATTACCATTTTCTGCCACTGAGCTACATGAAATAAGTTGCAGAAGGGTGAAGATCTACAACCAAATTGAGGTGACAGAATAATAACCACTGTCCACGTAAAAAAAAAAAAAAATACTGCTATCTTATTCATGGCTGCTGAAATGATATAAGTTAGGATGCATTAACGACAAATCGGTGGGCCTTATAGAAAATCGGAAAGCTTGTTTGTAATGAAACGAAACAGGAAAAAAAAAAAAAAAATAGAACCACTCCCGGCGTTAGCTTAGGAATGAATTCGCATCCTGTTAGATAGCAGACCATCTCCCTAACTGATGGAGAGAGAGAGAGAGAGAGAGAGAGAGAGAGAGAGTACATAAAAAGTACAGTACTGATAATAACAGGAGCCCTGTTAGACCATGACAAAGTTATCTGATGCAAAAAAAAAAGGGTAATTCAACTTAGATCTATCCACTATGTAAGACAGGGGTGGGGAACGTCCGGCCTCTGGGCTATATAAAGCCCTGAAGAACATTTCATCAGATCCGCGAGGCAATTTATAAATGCAATTTCATAAACTCGTGAACAAATATCTATATCTATACCTCTCTCTCTCTCTCTCTCTCTCTCTCTCTCTCTCTCTCTCTCTCTCTATATATATATATATATATATATATATATATATTGTTACGGAACAGAGAAAGATAATGTACACTTTAAGTGAGAATACTAAAAATCACTACTGTCCCGTAAAGTTCCAGGTTCAAAACAAAAGAGTTAAGTAAAATTACAAGTTAAAGTTTAATGCTCAAACTAACAAAAAACATTCAGGACTCATAAGGATAATGTAATGGCAAAAAACAGGTTAAATATATGGTTAACTGCAATAGCCTCTATTAACACGAAATTAGCATGAGTAAATTTATCTACGTCAGCCCTGATAAAATGGGAAAACACTGGATAATGCTCAGTTAAGGCAAGATATATTATTACAGATACAAAATATTATTAACAATTGCGTGACAGTAAAACTTTACATTAATTACAAAAACCTCACTAGGGCTACGAAATACGAATCAACACCCCTTGCTATACAGTACAAGAACAAAATGTAATAACACTTATACTCTACACAGCTGCTAGATGGTTGGAGACTTCCTGAGCACTCACAATAATAACAACTGTAGAGGGGAGGACAGAGATGTGAGCAAAATGAGGAGTAGATCTAAGTGGCAATTAATGCAGAGACTGAGCTCATTATATAGGGGCCGGCAGAGCTTGATACAACTTGTAAGAAGGACGCGCAAATGAAGCCAGAGGAAACAAAGAGTTGACACTCCTGCTCTGAACAACAGAAAGAACGACTTACTCTACTATAAGGGTAGAAGGGGGGAGTGAGGTAGAACACGCTCGTGATCAAACATGCAGCATACTGTACGTTAGAATTACACAAAGGATGATGAAATCATAGGTTATGTAACACCTCCCCACAAAGAAAAAGAAATTTACAAAGGAAATTTCTTATTACTCTAAAACAATCTGTCTAAAGTCTAGATAAGCAATCTGCAATAACATTTTCTTTCCCCTTGATATGTTGTATGTCTAATGAATACTCCTGAAGAAGTAGACTCCATCTTGTCAATCTCTGATTTTTATCTTTAAACTTACTAAGGAATTTCAGTGGGTTATGATCGGTATAGATGACTATGGGGTCAAAACCAGAACACAAATAAAATGAAAAATGCTGTAAACCCAAAATCAAGGCCAAAAGCTCTTTCTCAATAGTTGAGTAGTTCTTTTGAGGTGGAGTGAACTTCTTACTGTAATAAGATACAGGGTGTTCAATACCCTGATCATCCTCTTGCAGGAAAACAGCCCCAGCTCCTGTTTCACTTGCGTCAACAGCCATCTTAAAAGGCTTAGCAAAATTTGGAGTAGCGAGCACTGGCTGACTTAATAGGATAGCTTTAAGTTTACTGAAAGAGGATTCACAGTTATCGGTCCAGACAAATTGAACTCCCTTTTTCAGTAGGTCTGTAAGTGGTGATACAAGAATTGAAAAGTTAAGAACAAATCTCCTGTAATAACCTACCATTCCCAAAAATCTTTGTAGCTCTTTCCTACTTTTAGGTCTGGGAAGATCACTTATAACCTGAACCTTAGCTGCTGGTGGTGCAACATGTCCATCGCCAATTACGTACCCAAGGTACTGAACTTTAGCTTGACCAAACTCACACTTTGATAAATTAGCTACAAGATTAGCCTGAACCAAACGCTCAAGAAATTTACTGACATGGCATAGGTGATCTTTCCAGTTGTCACTGAAGATTAATGCATCATGAATACAAACAACACACCCTGCCAAACCCTCTGTTACAACATTCATGAGCTTCTGAAATGTGGCTGGTGCATTCTTCATACCATATGGCATTACAGAACATGCAAAAGTCTTTCCTAGTGTTACAAAACATGAGATCTCCCTAGCACGTTCTATCATAGATACTTGCCAGTATCCCTTTAACAAATCAAACTTACTTATGTACCTTGCCTTTCCGATCTTGTCTGTGCAATCTTCCACGTGAGGGAGAGGGTAAGTGTCTGTTTTGGTTATCTGATTAACACGTCTGTAGTCGATGCAAAGCCGCTGTGACCCACCTGGCTTAGGGACTAGAGTGACAGGAGAACTCCACTCGCTCTGACAGGGCTCAATCATCTTGTGGTCCAACAGGTAGCCAAGCTCCTTCTGGATGAGAGGAACTTTCACTGCGTTCACACGGTAAGGAGGCAGTTTAATTGGCTTTGCGTCTCCAACATCGACATCATGCATCAACACAGTGGTTCTTCCTGGAGTGGCACGGAACACTTGCGGGTACTCCTGCAGTAATACCGAAAACTCATGCCTTTCCTTGGGAGCTAGATGAGAAAGCTTAGTCTGGAGATCATTCATGATATCAGGATTCTTCCCCAAACTATCACTAAGGCTTATGCTGCATGGGAGAACTCCACTTGCAGACTCGGGTGGAACAGCTACAGTGCAGACTGGGTTATTTTCGTCCCGCCTGTGATATAACTTTAGCATGTTGATGTGACAAAGTTGCTTGTTCTTTGTACGATCTGGTGTGGCGATGACATAGTTGACATCACTGAGTTTCTTCTCCACGAAATAAGGACCACTAAACTTGTCTTGAAGAGGTTGCTCATGCACCAGTAGCAGAATCAAAACCTGATCTCCTGGCTGAAACTGGCGTAACCTGGACTTCGTATCATACCAAGTCTTCATCTTCTCCTGAGCAGCTCCTAAATTCTCTCTCGCCAGCTGTAAAGCAGTGGACAGCCGTTCTTTGAACTTCATCACATACTCCAGCAGGTTGACGTCATCTTCCTCCGACAGCTAGCATTCCTTGAGTAGCTTAAGGGGTCCTCTTACTTCATGGCCAAACAGTAGTTCAAAAGGTGAGAAGCCCAGCGATTCATTTGGAGATTCTCTTGCGGCAAATACAACGAATGGAAGACCTTTATCCCAGTCTTTCTGATGTTCCAAACAGTATTTCTTGAGCATCGATTTGAGTGTTTGATGATATCTCTCCAACGCTCCTTGGGTCTGGGGATGGTAAGCTGAAGACGTGATCTGGGTGATGCCCAACTCTTTCAGAGACTGCTTGAAAACATTTGACATGGAATTACTTCCCCGGTCTGACTGTACCTCCTTGGGCAGACCAAACTTTGTGAAGAACCCTAGCATTTCCTTAACCACGTTCTTTGCTGAGATATTTCTAAGTGGAATGGCTTCAGGATAACGAGTAGCCATATCAACCAGGGTCAACACATAAGAAAATCCTGAAGAAGTCTTAGGAAGAGGGCCCACAATATCCACCAACACACGGGTGAATGGTGCCTCAAAAGGAGGAATGGGAACTAGAGGTGCAACCTTTTCGGTCTGATTACACTTCCCACAACTTGACAGGTGTGACAAGACTTACAATACCAGGAAACATCCCTGAAGATACCTGGCCAGTAGAAGTGTTTCAAATTGCGTGCCACAGTCTTCCTCACTCCAAGGTGTCCTGCCAAACTGGAATCATGAGCCACTCTAATGATATCCTGCCTACAAACACGAGGGATGACAACTTGATGTACAACCTCCCATTCACAGTCGGCTGATGCTGTTGGGGGTCTCCACTTCCTCATAAGTACTCCTGACTTTATATAATAACAAGTAGAAGCACCGGCTGACTCTTCCTCACTGCAAGCAGAGTTAGCTAGACCTTTCAACTCAGGGTCAGCAACCTTCAACTCAACCAACTCTTGACGAGACAAATTATCAACACTACGGGGTACTGCCTCATCTGATGAGTGGTCCAAATTAGCAAGAAAAGTGTCAGCTAGGATAACATCATCATCATCATTATCCTCTAAGTCACCAGTAACTTTAGACTTAGCCCTAGTGACAGCACATGCAGAGAACACATCAGGGACATCACAATCCTGGGCCGCAGCCACTGGCCCACTAGACAACTGAGGAGCTGGACACACTTGACTTCCACCAATATCATTTCCAAGTAAGAAAGTTACACCTGACATTGGGAGTGTCTCAACCAACCCAACCATAACGGAACCATTAACAAAACCAGACTCTAAATTCACTCTGCACACAGGGACAGAGAAGTAATTATTCCCTACACCTTGTAAGATTACAGTTTCATCAGAGGAATTAACATTAGAGCCTAGAACACTGGTCAGCATAAGAGATTGGCAAGCACCTGTATCACGATATATTTTAACTGACTTCCTGTCATTACTGTCCAGAGGACTGACAAAACCATCAGACAGGAAATTAGCACATGAACTCTTGAGAGTGTCACCCACGTTACTGCTCAAAGGAGGAGCTCCATCATGAGAACTTAATTTACCCCTCAAAGCAGGTTCAGTTAACTCAGTTAAAGAATTCTGGGAACTCTCAAGGGTGGACACTAGACCAATTGACTGAATATTTAAAGACTTGTCTCTCTCTCTCTCTCTCTCTCTCTCTCTCTCTCTCTCTCTCTGTCTATATCTCTATATCTATATATATATATATATATATATATATATATATATATATATATATATATATATATATATCTATATATATATATATTGTTACGGAACAGAGAGAGATAATGTACACTTTAAGTGAGAATACTAAAAATCACTACTGTCCCGTAAAGTTCCAGGTTCAAAAAAAAAAAGAGTTAAGTAAAATTACAAGTTAAAGTTTAATGCTCAAACTAACAAAAAACATTCAGGACTCATAAGGATAATGTAATGGCAAAAAACAGGTTAAATATATGGTTAACTGCAATAGCCTCTATTAACACGAAATTAGCATGAGTAAATTTATCTACGTCAGCCCTGATAAAATGAGAAAACACTGGATAATGCTCAGTTAAGGCAAGATATATTATTACAGATACAAAATATTATTAACAATTGCGTGACAGTAAAACTTTACATTAATTACAAAAACCTAACTAGGGCTACGAAATACGAATCAACACCCCTTGCTATACAGTACAATAACAAAATGTAATAACACTTATACTCTACACAGCTGCTAGATGGTTGGAGACTTCCTGAGCACTCACATTAATAACAACTGTACAGGGGAGGACAGAGATATGAGCAAAATGAGGAGTAGATCTAAGTGGCAATTAATGCAGAGACTGAGCTCATTATATAGGGGCCGGCAGAGCTTGATACAACTTGTAAGAAGGATGCGCAAATGAAGCCAGAGGAGACAAAGAGTTGACACTCCTGCTCTGAACAACAGAAAGAACGACTTACTCTACTATAAGGGTAGAAGGGGGGAGTGAGGTAGAACACGCTCGTGATCAAACATGCAGCATACTGTACGTTAGAATTACACAAAGGATGATGAAATCATAGGTTATGTAACACCTCCCCACAAAGAAAAAGAAATTTACAAAGGAAATTTCTTATTACTCTAAAACAATCTGTCTAAAGTCTAGATAAGCAATCTGCAATAACATTTTCTTTCCTCTTGATATGTTGTATGTCTAATGAATACTCCTGAAGAAGTAGACTCCATCTTGTCAATCTCTGATTTTTATCTTTAAACTTACTAAGGAATTTCAGTGGGTTATGATCGGTATAGATGACTATGGGGTCAAAACCAGAACACAAATAAAATGAAAAATGCTGTAAACCCAAAATCAAGGCCAAAAGCTCTTTCTCAATAGTTGAGTAGTTCTTTTGAGGTGGAGTGAACTTCTTACTGTAATAAGATACAGGGTGTTCAATACCCTGATCATCCTCTTGCAGGAAAACAGCCCCAGCTCCTGTTTCACTTGCGTCAACAGCCATCTTAAAAGGCTTAGCAAAATTTGGAGTAGCGAGCACTGGCTGACTTAATAGGATAGCTTTAAGTTTACTGAAAGAGGATTCACAGTTATCGGTCCAGACAAATTGAACTCCCTTTTTCAGTAGGTCTGTAAGTGGTGATACAAGAATTGAAAAGTTAAGAACAAATCTCCTGTAATAACCTACCATTCCCAAAAATCTTTGTAGCTCTTTCCTACTTTTAGGTCTGGGAAGATCACTTATAACCTGAACCTTAGCTGCTGGTGGTGCAACATGTCCATCGCCAATTACGTAACCAAGGTACTGAACTTTAGCTTGACCAAACTCACACTTTGATAAATTAGCTACAAGATTAGCCTGAACCAAACGCTCGAGAAATTTACTGACATGGCATAGGTGATTTTTCCAGTTGTCACTGAAGATTAATGCATCATCAATATAAACAACACACCCTGCCAAACCCTCTGTTACAACATTCATGAGCTTCTGAAATGTGGCTGGTGCATTCTTCATACCATATGGCATTACAGAACATGCAAAAGTCTTTCCTAGTGTTACAAAACATGAGATCTCCCTAGCACGTTCTATCATAGGTACTTGCCAGTATCCCTTTAACCCGCGCCGTCCCGAGGACGTACTTCCACGTCCTCACGTTTTGTCACAGCTAATCCCGAGGACGTACTTCAACGTCCTGCAATTGAAAGGTTCATAATTTCCACAATTTTCAATTTTCGCGAGTCATTTTTGGTACGTATACACGGGACACCTGCCTCAACAAGATGCCAGGCAGAGACAATGCCTTACCCAGCATGACCTCCTCCCCTCCCCTGCATGCCCTTTTCTCAGCAATTCACCTGTTATCAGTGACCTGGCCAGTATAGCCATGTCATGCCACGGTACGAAATTCAGGGCCAGAGTGATTCCCCAATCAATGACAATGTGGAGGACAAACTTTACATAGCATTAGAGGAAGAAACAGTTAGAAATGATGATCAAGTAATGTGGCAAAAAAAGGTCAGGTATTAGTGAGTGAAACAATGCTTATAATGCCTATATTACTGCTTGAAAACCAATATACTTTTGTACTACATATAAATTCGTAACAGTAAATAAATAAATACCGTTTATGAGTGGTGTGAAATAGTTATCCTCCCATAGAACTCGTTTTCTTTCGTGCCAGCCTGATAGAAAACCCAGTAAAGTAAGGAGGCTCTCCTACCTGTAATGAGTATTTTAAACCTCAGGTGAGCGATTTCTCTATGAATTATCGATGTTTCTCACCAAAAGCGAAAGTTTTAGCAAAAAAAAAAAAAGGTCGAAAATTGCCCGGGATTGGGGGGTACCAGTGGTCGAAAAGTGGCCGGGACGGGGCGGGTTAACAAATCAAACTTACTTATGTACCTAGCCTTTCCGATCTCGTCTGTGCAATCTTCCACGCGAGGGAGATGGTAAGTGTCTGTTTTGGTTATCTGATTAACACGTCTGTAGTCGATGCAAAGCCGCTGTGACCCACCTGGCTTAGGGACTAGAGTGACAGGAGAACTCCACTCGCTCTGACAGGGCTCAATCATCTTGTGGTCCAACAGGTAGCCAAACTCCTTCTGGATGAGAGGAACTTTCACTGCGTTCACACGGTAAGGAGGCAGTTTAATTGGCTTTGCGTCTCCAACATCGACATCATGCATCAACACAGTGGTTCTTCCTGGAGTGGCACGGAACACTTGCGGGTACTCCTGCAGTAATGCCGAAAACTCATGCCTTTCCTTGGGAGCTAGATGAGAAAGCTTAGTCTGGAGATCATTCATGATATCAGGATTCTTCCCCAAACTATCACTCAGGCTTATGCTGCATGGGAGAAATTCACTTGCAGACTCAGGTGGAACAGCTACAGTGCAGACTGGGCTATTTTCGTCCCGCCTGTGATATAACTTTAGCATGTTGATGTGACAAAGTTGCTTGTTCTTTCTACGATCTGGTGTGGCGATGACATAGTTGACATCACTGAGTTTCTTCTCCACGAAATAAGGACCACTAAACTTGTCTTGAAGAGGTTGCCCATGCACCAGTAGCAGAATCAAAACCTGATCTCCTGGCTGAAACTGGCGTAACCTGGACTTCGTATCATACCAAGTCTTCATCTTCTCCTGAGCAGCTCCTAAATTCTCTCTCGCCAGCTGTAAAGCAGTGGACAGCCGTTCTTTGAACTTCATCACATACTCCAGCAGGTTGACGTCATCTTCCTCCGACAGCTAGCATTCCTTGAGTAGCTTAAGGGGTCCTCTTACTTCATGGCCAAACAGTAGTTCAAAAGGTGAGAAGCCCAGCGATTCATTTGGAGATTCTCTTGCGGCAAATACAACGAATGGAAGACCTTTATCCCAGTCTTTCTGATGTTCCAAACAGTATTTCTTGAGCATCGATTTGAGTGTTTGATGATATCTCTCCAACGCTCCTTGGGTCTGGGGATGGTAAGCTGAAGACGTGATCTGGGTGATGCCCAACTCTTTCAGAGACTGCTTGAAAACATTTGACATGAAATTACTTCCCGGTCTGACTGTACCTCCTTGGGCAGACCAAACTTTGTGAAGAACCCTAGCATTTCCTTAACCACGTTCTTTGCTGAGATATTTCTAAGTGGAATGGCTTCAGGATAACGAGTAGCCATATCAACCAGGGTCAACACATAAGAAAATCCTGAAGAAGTCTTAGGAAGAGGGCCCACAATATCCACGAACACACGGGTGAATGGCGCCTCAAAAGGAGGAATGGGAACTAGAGGTGCAACCTTTTCGGTCTGATTACACTTCCCACAACTTGACAGGTGTGACAAGACTTACAATACCAGGAAACATCCCTGAAGATACCTGGCCAGTAGAAGTGTTTCAAAATGCGTGCCACAGTCTTCCTCACTCCAAGGTGTCCTGCCAAACTGGAATCATGAGCCACTCTAATGATATCCTGCCTACAAACACGAGGGATGACAACTTGATGTACAACCTCCCATTCACAGTCGGCTGATGCTGTTGGGGGTCTCCACTTCCTCATAAGTACTCCTGACTTTATATAATAACAAGTAGAAGCACCGGCTGACTCTTCCTCACTGCAAGCAGAGTTAGCTAGACCTTTCAACTCAGGGTCAGCAACCTTCAACTCAACCAACTCTTGACGAGACAAATTATCAACACTACGGGGTACTGCCTCATCTGGTGAGTGGTCCAAATTAGCAAGAAAAGTGTCAGCTAGGATAACATCATCATCATCATTATCCTCTAAGTCACCAGTAACTTTAGACTTAGCCCTAGTGACAGCACATGCAGAGAACACATCAGGGACATCACAATCCTGGGCCGCAGCCACTGGCTCACTAGACAACTGAGGAGCTGGACACACTTGACTTCCACCAATATCATTTCCAAGTAAGAAAGTTACACCTGACATTGGGAGTGTCTCAACCAACCCAACCATAACGGAACCATTAACAAAACCAGACTCTAAATTCACTCTGCACAGAGGGACAGAGAAGTAATTATTCCCTACACCTTGTAAGATTACAGTTTCATCAGAGGAATTAACATTAGAGCCTAGAACACTGGTCAGCATAAGGGATTGGCAAGCACCTGTATCACGATATATTTTAACTGACTTCCTGTCATTACTGTCCAGAGGACTGACAAAACCATCAGACAGGAAATTAGCACATGAACTCTTGAGAGTGTCACCCACGTTACTGCTCAAAAGAGGAGCTCCATCATGAGAACTTAATTTACCCCTCAAAGCAGGTTCAGTTAACTCAGTTAAAGAATTCTGGGAACTCTCAAGGGTGGACACTAGACCAATTGACTGAATATTTAAAGACTTGTCTCTCTCTCTCTCTCTCTCTCTCTCTCTCTCTCTCTCTCTGTCTCTCTCTCTCTCTCTCTCTCTCTCTGTCTCTCTCTCTCTCTCTCTCTCTCTCTCTCTCTCTATATATATATATATATATATATATATATATATATATATATATATATATATATATTATTACGGAACAGAGAAAGATAATGTACACTTTAAGTGAGAATACTAAAAATCACTACTGTCCCGTAAAGTTCCAGGTTCAAAACAAAAGAGTTAAGTAAAATTACAAGTTAAAGTTTAATGCTCAAACTAACAAAAAACATTCAGGACTCATAAGGATAATGTAATGGCAAAAAACAGGTTAAATATATGGTTAACTGCAATAGCCTCTATTAACACGAAATTAGCATGAGTAAATTTATCTACGTCAGCCCTGATAAAATGAGAAAACACTGGATAATGCTCAGTTAAGGCAAGATATATTATTACAGATACAAAATATTATTAACAATTGCGTGACAGTAAAACTTTACATTAATTACAAAAACCTCACTAGGGCTACGAAATACGAATCAACACCCCTTGCTATACAGTACAAGAACAAAATGTAATAACACTTATACTCTACAGAGCTGCTAGATGGTTGGAGACTTCCTGAGCACTCACATTAATAACAACTGTACAGGGGAGGACAGAGATGTGAGCAAAATGAGGAGTAGATCTAAGTGGCAATTAATGCAGAGACTGAGCTGATTATATAGGGGCCGGCAGAGCTTGATACAACTTGTAAGAAGGACGCGCAAATGAAGCCAGAGGAGACAAAGAGTTGACACTCCTGCTCTGAACAACAGAAAGAACGACTTACTCTACTATAAGGGTAGAAGGGGGGAGTGAGGTAGAACACGCTCGTGATCAAACATGCAGCATACTGTACGTTAGAATTACACAAAGGATGATGAAATCATAGGCTATGTAACACCTCCCCACAAAGAAAAAGAAATTTACAAAGGAAATTTCTTATTACTCTAAAACAATCTGTCTAAAGTCTAGATAAGCAATCTGCAATGACATTTTCTTTCCCCTTGATATGTTGTATGTCTAATGAATACTCCTGAAGAAGTAGACTCCATCTTGTCAATCTCTGATTTTTATCTTTAAACTTACTAAGGAATTTCAGTGGGTTATGATCGGTATAGATGACTATGGGGTCAAAACCAGAACACAAATAAAATGAAAAATGCTGTAAACCCAAAATCAAGGCCAAAAGCTCTTTCTCAATAGTTGAGTAGTTCTTTTGAGGTGGAGTGAACTTCTTACTGTAATAAGATACAGGGTGTTCAATACCCTGATCATCCTCTTGCAGCAAAACAGCCCCAGCTCCTGTTTCACTCGCGTCAACAGCCATCTTAAAAGGCTTAGCAAAATTTGGAGTAGCGAGCACTGGCTGACTTAATAGGATAGCTTTAAGTTTACTGAAAGAGGATTCACAGTTATCGGTCCAGACAAATTGAACTCCCTTTTTCAGTAGGTCTGTAAATGGTGATACAAGAATTGAAAAGTTAAGAACAAATCTCCTGTAATAACCTACCATTCCCAAAAATCTTTGTAGCTCTTTCCTACTTTTAGGTCTGGGAAGATCACTTATAACCTGAACCCTAGCTGCTGGTGGTGCAACATGTCCATCGCCAATAACGTACCCAAGGTACTGAACTTTAGCTTGACCAAACTCACACTTTGATAAATTAGCTACAAGATTAGCCTGAACCAAACGCTCAAGAAATTTACTGACATGGCATAGGTGATCTTTCCAGTTGTCACTGAAGATTAATGCATCATCAATATTTTTTTTTTTTTTTTATGCGAGGAAGAAGGAACCAAAGGCCAAGAGCCCGCAGTAACAGTTCCCTCCAAGAGAAAAACAAAATACAATAGGGAGCCAAATTCAAGATCCGATCATTTTGAGATGCCTGGACACACTACGTTTGAAAGACTGGAGATCATAGGCAGGAGGAAATACAGACAGACGGAGACAGTTCCAGAGCTGACCTGTTGCATAAATGAAAGACTGGGAGTAACGGTTAACTCTTGCATTAGAGAGTTGGACAGAAAAGGGATGAGAGTTTGCTGCCAGACGGGTGCAACGCGCCCGTCGTAGAGGTGGAGGAATGCAAGCAGACAGTTCAGAGGAGCAGTGACCATTAAAGTTGCGATAGAAAAGAGATAAAGATGCAACAGTGCGGCGAAGAGACAGAGGTTGAAGGGAGTCAGTAAGAGGAGGAGAGTTAATGAGACGAAAAGCCTTTGACTCCACCCTATTGAGAAGAGCTGTATGTGGGGAGCCTCCCCACACATGAGAATTGTACTCCACACAGGGGCGGATAAAACCCCTGTATAGAGTCAACAATTGTGCAGGGGTAAAGAAAGAGCGGAGTCGGCTTAGCACACCCAATCTCTTGGAAGCAGATTTTACAAGAGATGTAATATGATCTTTCCAAGATAAGTCCCGAGTAAATGAAACCCCAAGCATGTTCAAGGATGATGCAGGATTAAGCTGAATATTATTAAACATTAGTGGGTATACCTGTGGAAGATTTTGTCGGGTTGATAGGTGTAAGAACTGAGTCTTAGATACATTAAAGACAACCATATTATTTTTACCCCAGTCAGAGATATGAGCCAAGTCAGACATTAGGTGTGCCAAAGCCTCATCCCTTGTTTCTTGAAGTAACTGTTGAGATGGGCGTTGCGGGAACCGAATGGAAAGGTGAAGGGTGGAGTCATCAGCGTATGAGTGGATAGGGTTAGATGTACAGCTTAGAAGATCATTGATGAATAAGAGGAAGAGAGTTGGTGATAGGACAGAGCCCTGAGGAACACCACTGTTGATAGATCTAGGAGAAGAACGATGGCCGTCTACGACAGCGGCTATAGAACGACCAGAAAGGAAGCTAGCGATGAAGGCACAGATAGAAGGATAGAAACCGTAGGAGGGCAGTTTGGAAATTAAAGATTTATGCCAGACTCGATCGAAAGCCTTTGAGATGTCAAGTGCAATGGCAAAGCTTTCGCCAAAGTCCCGAAAGGAGGATGACCAGGAGTCTGAAAGGTAGGTGAGAAGATCGCCAGTGGAGCGTCCCTGACGGAACCCATACTGACGATCGGAAAGAAGGTTGTGATAGGAAAGATGCCTTAAAATTTTTTATTAAGAATTGACTCGAAAACTTTTGAAATACAGGACGTTAAAGCAATTGGACGATAGTTGGAGGGTTGGGAGTGGTCACCCTTCTTTGGGACTGGCTGAATGAGAGCAAACTTCCAGCAAGAAGGAAAGGTACAAGTTGACAGACAAAGGCGAAATAGTTTGCCTAGGCAGGGTGTAAGCACAGAAGCACAGTTTTTGAGAACAACAGGAGGGACCCCATCAGGCCCATATGCCTTGTTAGTACTGAGGCCAGTAATGGCAGAAAATACATCAACTGAAGAAATTTTAATGTCAGCCATGAGGAAGTCAGAGGGGGGAAGTGATGGAGGAACAGCACCGGAATCGTCTAAGGTGGAATTGGAGGAGAAAGTCTGTGCGAAGAGATCTGCTTTATCAGTAGAAGAAATAGCTACAGAACCATCAGAGTAGAAAAGAGGAGGGAAGGATGATGAGGTAAAGTTGTTAGAAAGATTTTTGGCAAGGTGCCAGAAGGAGCGGGAAGAATTCGAGTTTGAGAGTTGAGAGCATTTAGTATGGATGAAATTATTTTTAGTAGAGCGAAGAACAGACTTAGCACGATTCCGGGCAGAAACGAAAAGATTATGTGATTCAGGGGTGGGTTGGCTCTGGTACCTTTTGTAGGCCTTCTCCTTGTTGCGGACAGCATTAGAACAAGCGTGATTAAACCAAGGCTTTCTTGCGTTAGTCAAAGGATATGAGAAAGGAATGTATGCTTCCATGCCCGAGAGAATGACCTCCGTAATGCGCAAGGCACACTCAGATGGCTCACGGCCATGGAAGCAATAATCATTCCAGGGAAAATCAAAGAAGTACTGCCTGAGGGCCTCCCAGTCCGCAGCTCCAAAATGCCAGAGACGACGTTTCCCTGGAGGGTCCGCAGGCCGTACTGGAGCGATAGGACAGGTTAAGGTAATAAGGTTGTGATCGGAGGAGCCCAACGGAGAGAAAAGATTAACAGAGTAAGCAGAAGGATTAGTTGTGAGGAAGAGGTCAAGTATGTTGGAGCTCTCTCCAAGGCGGTCAGGGATACGGGTAGGGTGCTGTACAAGCTGCTCTAGGTCATTAAGGATAGAAAAGATGTAGGCTTGTTCACCAGGTGGATCCGTGAAAGGAGAGGAGAGCCAAAGGTGGTGGTGAACATTGAAATCTCCACCCTGCCAAACCCTCTGTTACAACATTCATGAGCTTCTGAAATGTGGCTGGTGCATTATTCATACCATATGGCATTACAGAACATGCAAAAGTCTTTCCTAGTGTTACAAAACATGAGATCTCCCTAGCACGTTCTATCATAGGTACTTGCCAGTATCCCTTTAACAAATCAAACTTACTTATGTACCTAGCCTTTCCGATCTTGTCTGTGCAATCTTCCACGCGAGGGAGAGGGTAAGTGTCTGTTTTGGTTATCTGATTAACACGTCTGTAGTCGATGCAAAGCCGCTGTGACCCACCTGGCTTAGGAACTAGAGTGACAGGAGAACTCCACTCGCTCTGACAGGGCTCAATCATCTTGTGGTCCAACAGGTAGCCAAACTCCTTCTGGATGAGAGGAACTTTCACTGCGTTCACACGGTAAGGAGGCAGTTTAATTGGCTTTGCGTCTCCAACATCGACATCATGCATCAACACTGGTTCTTCCTGGAGTGGCACGGAACACTTGCGGGTACTCCTGCAGTAATGCCGAAAACTCATGCCTTTCCTTGGGAGCTAGATGAGAAAGCTTAGTCTGGAGATCATTCATGATATCAGGATTCTTCCCCAAACTATCACTCAGGCTTATGCTGCGTGGGAGAACTTCACTTGCAGACTCAGGTGGAACAGCTACAGTGCAGACTGGGTTATTTTCGTCCCGCCTGTGATATAACTTTAGCATGTTGATGTGACAAAGTTGCTTGTTCTTTCTACGATCTGGTGTGGCGATGACATAGTTGACATCACTGAGTTTCTTCTCCACGAAATAAGGACCACTAAACTTGTCTTGAAGAGGTTGCCCATGCACCAGTAGCAGAATCAAAACCTGATCTCCTGGCTGAAACTGGAGTAACCTGGACTTCGTATCATACCAAGTCTTCATCTTCTCCTGAGCAGCTCCTAAATTCTCTCTCGCCAGCTGTAAAGCAGTGGACAGCCGTTCTTTGAACTTCATCACATACTCCAGCAGGTTGACGTCATCTTCCTCCGACAGCTAGCATTCCTTGAGTAGCTTAAGGGGTCCTCTTACTTCATGGCCAAACAGTAGTTCAAAAGGTGAGAAGCCCAGTGATTCATTTGGAGATTCTCTTGCGGCAAATACAACGAATGGAAGACCTTTATCCCAGTCTTTCTGATGTTCCAAACAGTATTTCTTGAGCATCGATTTGAGTGTTTGATGATATCTCTCCAACGCTCCTTGGGTCTGGGGATGGTAAGCTGAAGATGTGATCTGGGTGATGCCCAACTCTTTCAGAGACTGCTTGAAAACATTTGACATGAAATTACTTTCCCGGTCTGACTGTACCTCCTTGGGCAGACCAAACTTTGTGAAGAACCCTAGCATTTCCTTAACCACGTTCTTTGCTGAGATATTTCTAAGTGGAATGGCTTCAGGATAACGAGTAGCCATATCAACCAGGGTCAACACATAAGAAAATCCTGAAGAAGTCTTAGGAAGAGGGCCCACAATATCCACCAACACACGGGTGAATGGCGCCTCAAAAGGAGGAATGGGAACTAGAGGTGCAACCTTTTCGGTCTGATTACACTTCCCACAACTTGACAGGTGTGACAAGACTTACAATACCAGGAAACATCCCTGAAGATACCTGGCCAGTAGAAGTGTTTCAAAATGCGTGCCACAGTCTTCCTCACTCCAAGGTGTCCTGCCAAACTGGAATCATGAGCCACTCTAATGATATCCTGCCTACAAACACGAGGGATGACAACTTGATGTACAACCTCCCATTCACAGTCGGCTGATGCTGTTGGGGGTCTCCACTTCCTCATAAGTACTCCTGACTTTATATAATAACAAGTAGAAGCACCGGCTGACTCTTCCTCACTGCAAGCAGAGTTAGCTAGACCTTTCAACTCAGGGTCAGCAACCTTCAACTCAACCAACTCTTGACGAGACAAATTATCAACACTACGGGGTACTGCCTCATCTGGTGAGTGGTCCAAATTAGCAAGAAAAGTGTCAGCTAGGATAACATCATCATCATCATTATCCTCTAAGTCACCAGTAACTTTAGACTTAGCCCTAGTGACAGCACATGCAGAGAACACATCAGGGACATCACAATCCTGGGCCGCAGCCACTGGCTCACTAGACAACTGAGGAGCTGGACACACTTGACTTCCACCAATATCATTTCCAAGTAAGAAAGTTACACCTGACATTGGGAGTGTCTCAACCAACCCAACCATAACGGAACCATTAACAAAACCAGACTCTAAATTCACTCTGCACAGAGGGACAGAGAAGTAATTATTCCCTACACCTTGTAAGATTACAGTTTCATCAGAGGAATTAACATTAGAGCCTAGAACACTGGTCAGCATAAGGGATTGGCAAGCACCTGTATCACGATATATTTTAACTGACTTCCTGTCATTACTGTCCAGAGGACTGACAAAACCATCAGACAGGAAATTAGCACATGAACTCTTGAGAGTGTCACCCACGTTACTGCTCAAAAGAGGAGCTCCATCATGAGAATTTAATTTACCCCTCAAAGCAGGTTCAGTTAACTCAGTTAAAGAATTCTGGGAACTCTCAAGGGTGGACACTAGACCAATTGACTGAATATTTAAAGACTCCTTTTTGTTCACATCACGCTGTCTCCTGAAACATTTCTCCGTAGTATGACCAAGCTTACTACAATAAGTACATTTACTTTTCTGAAATCTAGAGGTGAAGCTGGTATTTACTTCCTGAGAAACATCATCTTTATTCTCTTTCCTGTTACCTGTACTCTGAGTAGAGGCAACGTACTTACTCTCAGCTTTCCTTTTTTTCTTTAGAATATCTCTTGTGAGTGAGAACATATTCATCAGCTAAAACTGCAGCATCAGACAAATTATCTATTGTTCTTTCATCAAGATATAGGCTTACATCTTTATCAATACACCATTCGAAGTCCTCCATCAAAATCATCTGCTTAAATTTACCAAAATCAGAATCCACATTCTTAGAATTTAACCACTGCTCTAACAGATCTTCTTTGATTTTTGCATACTCAACATGGGATTGCTTATCTTGCTTATAAGTTGTCCTAAATTTTACTCTATAGGCTTCAAGAACAAGCTCATAGGTCTTAAGAACCAAGCTCTTAACTACATCATAATTATCAGATTGATCCTGAGGCAAAGATGCATAAGTTACTTGAGTTTACCGGTGAGAACAGTTTGAAGGAGTACTGGCCAAAACTTTTTGGGCCAATTAAAACCTGTAGCTACCCTCTCAAACAACTGAAAATACTTTGTTAAATCAGATTCATTAAAAGGAGGGACAAGTTTAACATTTTTAGCCACATCAAAATCATTAGAGCTAGATGATCCAGTTCCACCTTGTTTCATGCGATACTCATGGTCTGCCTGAATCCTAGCAAGTTCAATTTGTGCCAGAGCCTGTGCCTCCTGAATACGAGCATTTGCCTGAAATTCAGCCTCCTTAGCACGAGCCTCCTGCAGGGGTAGCTGTAACTTAGCTAATTCAATCTGCGTTTGCTCATTTGGAGGAGTTACATTAAACAAGCTTTCATTAATCATGTCAACAATTTGATCTTTAGAATGATGAGAGTGAACAGCAATTCCCAATTGTTGAGCAACAAGCTTAAGTTCATTCTTTGTTCTGTTTTCTACATCACACACTGTTTGCACATTTGACAAAAAATCTTTGGCTTCATCAAGAGTAGTAATAGTAGACATCATGAATAAATCACAGTCACAAAATATCAAGCAATATCCTTGATAATATCCTGAATATCCTGATAAGAGGTCGCCAAATTTATGTTACGGAACAGAGAAAGATAATGTACACTTTAAGTGAGAATACTAAAAATCATTACTGTCCCGTAAAGTTCCAGGTTCAAAACAAAAGAGTTAAGTAAAATTACAAGTTAAAGTTTAATGCTCAAACTAACAACAAAACATTCAGGACTCATAAGGATAATGTAATGGCAAAAAACAGGTTAAATATATGGCTAACTGCAATAGCCTCAATTAACACGAAATTATGATGAGTAAATTTATCTAAGTCAGCCCTGATAAAATGAGAAAACACTGGATAATGCTCAGTTAACGCAAGATATATTATTACAGAGACAAAATATTATTAACAATTGGCTGACAGTAAAACTTTACATTAATTACAGAAACCTCACTTGGGCTACGAAATACGAATCAACACCCCATGCTATACAGTACAAGAACAAAATGTAATAACACTTATACTCAAATTACACAGCTGCTAGATGGTTGGAGACTTCCTGAGCACTCACAATAATAACAACTGTACAGGGGAGGACAGAGATGTGAGCAAAATGAGGAGTAGATCTAAGTGGCAATTAATGCAGAGACTGAGCTCATTATATAGGGGCCGGCAGATCTTGATACAACTTGTAAGAAGGACGTGCAAATGAAGCCAGAGGGGACAAAGAGTTGACACTCCTGCTCTGAACAACAGAAAGAACGACTTACTCTACTATAAGGGAGGAGGGGGGGAGTGAGGTAGAACACGCTCGTGATCAAACATGCAGCATACTGTACGTTAGAATTACACAAAGGATGATGAAATCATTGGCTATGTAATAATATATATATATATATATATATATATATATATATATATATATATATATATATATAAATATATATATATATATATATATATATATATATATATATATATATATATATATATATATATATATAAATTATGTATTGGGCTACAGATGATTTTAAGTTGATAATTTTGTATGGCCCGCGAATGATGTTCAAAATATCCTAATTGTACTTAATAAGAGTAAGGTTCCCCACCCCTGATGTAAGAGAAAGGATAGAGAAGGGGAAGGCTGTCCAACACCCATAACACCATGCGGTTAAGCCGACAGGAAAAGGATAGGAGAAAAAAAAAAAAAAAAAAGCCTTGTTTGATAGATGTAATAAACATGTAATATAGGTGGCGCAGAAGAGTAGCAACTATGCACTACGTAATCTTGACAGATCTGTAAAACACACACACACACACACACACACACACACACACACACACACACACACAATCACCTAATGCTCTCATTATTAAGCAAACGTATCACTGTCATCAGCATACACTTCAACAGGTAAATAACCTTGATTCATAAACTAAAGCTTCAAATATTTTCCTGTCGAAATTTTCAAAGTATCAATAGTTTTTGCATTAACTACTGTTGTTAGTAGCCTATTCCATCGTACCACTACACGAATATTTAAGCAATTTTTCTTGTATTAGTGTTACATCTCTTCCTTTTGAGTTTCATAACTTTCATTCTATTATTTCTAGTCACTGTGCCATTCCACATTATCATATATAATTGTTAAGAATTTAAAGTACTTGTATTAGATCTGATCTGAGTCTTGTTTTTTTTTTTTTAATGAAAAAATATGATTAGTTTCTTTAGTTGCTCATCGTAGGGTAAATTTCGCAGCGATGGTATAATTTCTGTTGCACTGAGCTGCACTCTCTGGAGCCTGTCTTCGTCCATAAGATCCAGGGACCATTACTGTACACTGTATTCTAAGTGAAGTCTAACTAATGATGTATAAATCTTAGGGATAATACAGGTCGTTTTATGATCAAAGTTCATTGCGATGGTTCCGAGCAATTTTTTTACATGTCCAACGCTGGGCAAAGACTTCAGGACCTATCCCAAGTCCCACTATTCCTCCTACGCTTCTCCACATGTCACCATTTCGGCGCTAATACCCACCGTCCATATTGAATACATGCTAGGGCTGTCTCAAACAGGACTGATGCACTGGTATTAGTGGGGTATTTTTACATGTCGGCGGGTCATCTGGTAGATCAGTAAAGTCTGCCTTCATGAAAATCAAATCCTTACTGAACCTTGCCCCAACCGGGATGCGATCCTGGATCCATTAGAACTGCAGGCCCCCTCTCTACCAATATAGCCACCGCCTCCCCCTTATTAATGTGTGTCATACACAGTTTTGATATTTGAGTCCGTTACTGATAGTATCTCCTAGATCATTCTCGTCCTTTGCTTCCGGCAGTGGCCCGTTGAATTTCCGGAATTCATTTTTCCCCCTCCACAGCTCATCACGTTGCACTTATCTACTCTGAATTTCTTATTCCAGTTCAGTAGCTTGTGGAGGTCGTTTTGTACAGCTTCACAGTCTGCTTTCGTGGTAACTTTGCCTCCAATCTTCGTGACATCTGCAAATTTCGATACCTCAGAAACATGTCTCTTATCTGAATAATTGATATAAACAGTGAAAAGAACTGGTCCTAGAAGTGGTCCATTGGAACTCTGCTTGTTACTTATAGCCAGTCAGATGCTTCACCATTATTCACTAAACCATGCTTGCAGTCGTTCCTGATTCATAATTATTTGTTAGAAAAGCCGTGATGTTTTACTTTTTCTAGCAGTCTTAGATTGGTGGCCTTAGCAGTCTTCTTGGAAAACTAGTTATATGGCATCCAGCGTTATTTTTGCCTCCCAGTTACCATATATGTGTGCAAAAAATTCAAGCAAATCGGTAAGGCATGATTATAATGAAACCCGTGTTGATTATCTGTAATATTGTAAGATTATGCATATCAACGAAAAAAGTAATTTCATCCCTGAAACTTTTTTCCAAACTTTTGTATAATTCTGATGTTAGGATTATTGGCTTGTAATCCGTGGCCTTTTGTAAATCATCGTTTATAAAGATATGTGATGTACTATCGAGCTTCTAATGATTAGATAATCTACATTCAAGTGGTGATTTACTGAATATATTTGTTATAGAAAAGGCAAACTGTAACATTCACGTTGAATATATTATCTCTTCTGGACCAGCAGCTATATATGAGTCCATTTTCTGAAGATAATTAAAAACATTGCGTCCTGTCACTTTGGTGATCATTAATAACATCATCTTCTGGTCCTGAGAAAACAGACTGTGGAATGGGAATGTTTAGGTTCTTTTCTTTCGCAAAAATACAGTGAATGGAGTTGTTCAGTATGGCTGCTATTTTTTGGTTTCATGGACGAGATCGCTTTCCGAGTTTAGCAGAAGGACAATGCTATCGTTATTGCTTGCTGGAATCTTCAGTATACTTTTCTGTTTGTTTCTCTGCACTCTACAGGACACAGTTTTGTACTACTTGTTCTGAAAAAAAAATCAGAAGGTAGATATCCATAAACCTTGGAAGCTTATTGTTCTTCACCAAAATTGGTCAAAGGCTTTGTCTTGGGTGGGGGGTTAAAACCCCTCAATGGCCGTGGGTCCGGAAATTGTCAGGACCCAGTGTCCAGCCCCAGCCCCTTTTTGTCAAATTTCAAAAATCGATTTTTTCTTACCAAATTGAAGAGAAACGTCTGGCGCACCAGGCAATTCAATTTTTAGCATCCTAAGCCATCTTTTGCTTCGCAATGAAGTGGGAAAATTTTTCGCCAAATGACTGCCTTCACGCTGGTGAAAACTAAGCAGAGCAGTGAAAAAAAACACACCAAGAACTATCCATATTTTCACCCCAAAATAACTGCAGTGGTGTCAAAATGGTTTATCGACTTCATATTTAGTATGCAGATTCCAATCTAATCCATCCGGCAAGTGCTTTGCCTATGGCAGTTTCATCATTCTTGTTTCTAATGAACAAATATTTTAGGGTCCGACTCTGCTTCTTGGTTTTCTATT
This sequence comes from Coenobita brevimanus, assembly GCF_032717465.1. Lineage (NCBI taxonomy): Eukaryota > Metazoa > Arthropoda > Malacostraca > Decapoda > Coenobitidae > Coenobita > Coenobita brevimanus. The sequence goes on from NC_137006.1 coordinate 24,170,968, forward strand.
CGTAATCTCATATTTTTTCAAGCAATTTTCGTACACTGTTGCTGTAATTTAAAATATTTTGTAGTGTCATCATGAATACCTTTATGCTATGCTTTCATATGCTCTTCTGCAACTGATGATTTCTTCATTATTCTTCAGCGTCCAGGCTGGTTTATTACCCCGCCCTGTCCCGACCGATTTTCCATCACTGACTCCCGAGTCTCGACCAATTTTGGATTTTTTTTTTTTTTTTTGCTCAAACCTCTGCTTTTGGTGAGAAACATTGGAAACTCATAGAGAAATCACTCACCTGAGGTTTAAAATACTGAATATACTGTAGGTAGCAGTACTCCTTACCTTACTGGGTTTTCTATCAGGCTGGCTCGAAAGAAACGAGTTCTATGGGAGGGTAACTATTCCACACCAGTCATAAATGGTATTTATTTATTTCTCTGGTACAAATTTGTATCTAGTACAAGAGTATATTGGCTTTCACATAGTAATATAGGCAATATAAGCATTGTTTCACTCACAAAACACATCAACATACCTGACCTTTTTTGGCAACATTACCTGATCATCATTTCTGACTGTTTCTTCCTCTAATGCTATGTAAACTTTGTCCTCAATATTGTCATCGATTGGGGAATCACTCTGGCCTTGAATTTTGTACTGTGGCACAACATGCCTTTACCGGCCAGGTCACTGATAACAGGTGAATTGCCGAGACAATGGCGTGTGGGGGGGGAGGTCATGCAGGGTAAGGCATTGTCCCTGCCTGAAATCTTGTAGAGGAAGGTGTCCCGTGTAAACGTACCAAAAATCACCCGCGAAATTTGAAAAATGTGCAAATGACAGAGCTTGCAATTGCAGCGTGTTTATAAATGTCAACAGGACTCACAGTGACAAAACGTTCAGACGTATATATACATCAACGGGACGCGGCGGTTTAATGTGATAATTTCTTCGGGTAAATGTCAGAAATTCCTTTGTTTGATATTGTCACTGTTGTGGTTACCCAGTGAAGCAGGAGATGGAGCCGAGTGGAACTGGATGAGAGTGGAAGAAGTGAAGATAAAGTAGGGAGATTTGACATACGGCTAAAAAGACTTAATAATCTTTGTGAACGTTAGTGACACCCGAGTTTAGAGAAAATAAGACATCACTCTTTTTCAGCTATTTGCACAGCTGCGAGAAAGATTACTAAATCATTTTTGTGTATTTATTGCTTCTGGGCAAAATAACACCCCATAAACTACTGTAGGAGAAGCTAATGAGAATATTCACCAATGACCAGCTCTGCCTTTTTAATTCCTAATTTGCTAAGAGTAGGATGTGTTAGCTTGTGATTGGTAGCAACTCGTCTGTGTGTAATAGGCTGAAGACTGTATTTCAGATAGACCACTGGCTTATTAAGTCTAAGGAGGCGGAGTAAGCTACAATTTAAGTGTAAGGAGCTAGTGAGAGACACAGTTTTACATGGTTTTCTCTAGACACATTCGGGGTGCATTTCCCACAAGACATGGTGTATCACCAGACTTCTTTCTGCAGACACACTTGTTCACTTTGATTACAAAACACTCAGACTGAGCACCATTTCCCCTTTTTGGTTCACCTGTCCATATAATACGGGCGTGGATTATAACAGCACCAACCAACGAGTTCTAATTTCTCAAGCAGTGAGCATGTAGCTTCCACTTTACTGTAACTTGGCTAGGTAAGAGAAATAACTCATTTTTAAATTTGTTTAATGAACCTATATGTATCCCCTTTTGTGAACTAATCCTGGTTAGTTTTTGTGTGTATGATACAGTGTAAAGAAAGTAAGTTGGTTTCCTGTGAGCTTTACCTTACTACACTCTTGGCGACTGATAAGAAGTTAAGTGTACACTGCAATATATTCTCATAACAGTATACATCAAACAATCAGTGAATATATCCAGCATTTTTTTATGACGCTATTCACCTTTAGTAACTTAGAATCCAGCTGAGGTATATGAGGGAGGGGGGGGTGAGTTGGAGGGAGGGGAGTCAAATAGTGGGTGACAGAGTGACTTGGAGGCGTTTTGTCTGCGGCCACCCTTTGCGGGATTAGGGCGTCGGGCTATAGATAGATAGATAGACATTTTCGAACTTACCTTTTTCTAAAGTTAGCAACTAAGAGGCTATTTATGCCGGTCTTCCAGTATATATCAATTTCAAGTCTAATTATATTATGATCGTTGGTGCTATAATTTTCACCATCACACAAATTTATTAGGTCACTGTCTGTTGTTTGGGCAAGGCCGAGTTGTGTATTACCATGCATCACCGTTTTCAACACCTGATTTAAAAATAACTCTAGCAGTTCTAACGACCTGCTCCTTTCCTTGTCTCTGCACGAATTTTTCTAGTCAATAGTAGAATTGTTAATGTCACCTCAGATAACACCGTCCTTGTTTTTTATAATGTTGTACAGTAATATAACATTTTCCTCACCTAACTTGGTTGGTCTCTGTACTGTACTACACTGAAAAGAATGGCTTTGTTACTGTCCTTGAAAATTGTAGCATACAATGAATCTAGTGTTTCAACATCCAATTTACTGGTCTATACTAAATTTATATGGTTTAAAATATTTATCAGAAGTCCCCCACTGGTTTTGTGCAACAGCTAATTTTAAATTTTCATGGCTGTCTAACGATACTTCTCCAATAAAGTGTCGATAACGAAAGCGAAACCCATGATTCTGTAACCATAATTATGTGAGGGTTCGTCTTGTTTTGAAACAATAAATTTCACATTTATGTTCATAATATCCCTAGTACATCTACATCTAGCACGGCTGTGACACACAATAAAATTGACTCTGTTTAATCGATTAAATCGTCAGGCGAGATGGCAACTCTCCTCCAGGATACAAATATGATGCTCTCCCTTTCCCAAGAAATCCCGAGAGAGAGAGAGAGAGAGAGAGAGAGAGAGAGAGAGAGAATAGTATGTTCAAAATAATGTTGTTTATTGTTACTTAAAATGAGTAAATTACTGGTGCAGATACAACTTAGAAGTAACCTAAAACATCTGAATCTAACATTTTTTTTTTTTTCCACAGAAAGCATTATCTACAAAGGCACATTCATTTCGAGTTGCCTAGAAGCTTTGTGTATTGAAAGACTGGACATTTTTAGCAGGGAGGTATACTGAATGAGGAATAATCCTTTTTTCTTCTAATGTACACGATAAACATACATTTTCGTTGCTCTAATACAGCCAAGAATATGACTCGTGCAACTGAATAAAATCGTCTGGCGGTATCTTGGATAAATATTCGTTCTTCCAACAATGAGAGGGTTAATGAGGACAGCGACTACATTCTCAGACTTCTATATTAACTCTTCTCTATGTCAAACCGTATGTTGTCAGAAACAAAGGAATATTAAAATCGTCCGTCATGAAATACGGCTTTCAAAAAATATTAAAACAAAAAGTTATGAATCACAGTTATGAGATACAAATGAATAGAGAAAATATTGGGTGGAAGGAAACAAAGGGAATAAAGATAGGAAAGAAAGAGAAATAATAGCGTAGAAGAAGCACTGACTGAGCTAAAGGGAAACATCGGACATAAGGACACCCACAATAACTTCAAAGAACGGCATCAGTAGTAAAGGGGAAAATATCCACACTATAATAATAATAATTATATAATTAATAATAATAATAATAATAATAATAATATAATAATAACAGCAGCAGCAGCAGCAGCAGCAACAACAACAACAACAGTAATAATAATAATAATAATAATAACAACAACAACAACTACCACAACAACAACAATAATATAATACTACTACTACTAATAATAATAATGAAATAATAATAATAATAATAATAATAATAATAATAATAATAATAATATCAACAACAACAACAAAACAACAATAATGATAATAATAATAATAATAATATTAATAATAATAATAATACAACTTCATAACAAAATTGTGACAACAATCACAGTAAACACACTTCTGCGGTATTTTCTTTTTGGTCAAAAGCATATACCTGAAAGTCTGTTCCCTAAGACCCAGTAATCCTCTTACGTGGCAGACACATGTCCCCACGTTTTTGCTACAGTCATATTATTTTTAGTTGACCAAAAGTTGCATCTATCTTTCTTTAGTGTTGAGTTATAGCAGTAGATTTACTGAAGAATATGAGGCTAAAATCTAAAAAGGAGCCCCATAGCATTATCTTATTCTGCAACTGCAGTACATGAAATAAGCTGCAGAAGGGCGAAGATTCTAGGCCAGGTTAAGATGAAAGAATTATAGTAACCACTGTCCACGGTAAAAATGTTTTATGGCTACCTTACTCATGGCTGGTAAAATGGCATCAGTTCAGATGTTTTAACCATATATTGATGGATCTGATAGGAAAATAGAGAACTTTGTGCATAATGAAGCTAAAAACAATCGAAAGTCACCTGGCATCAAAGCAAAAAGATCATTTCCACCCCATATTTAAGACGGCTACACAGCAATACTGGCACTGTACTTTCGGGGCTGAAGCAGATACAAGTTGTTTTTTCTCTTGTTTCGAAGACTTTGTATGGTATTACGCATAAAGACAACCGGAAATATAATGAGTGATGAAGTAATATCAATCAGGATATCATATCTTGGGGATGATAAAAGTGCTCTCTGTCTGTCTGTCTGTCTGTCTGTCTCTCTCTCTCTGTTTCTCATTTCTTTGGCGTTGCTTCCGAGGCAACAATGTGCCATCGTCATGATGAGTTTAATTTCGACACTTCAATTCCTCATTTATTCAAGTCATTTCGTTGCGAAGCTCTACCCAAGTCTTTTTCTGTTATTGTGTTCTCTTCAACGGGCATTCACTGTTGCTGAATCTGGTGTAGTGTACCTGCTTCTGTACGCTCTGTATGCTTTCGCTTGTTTGTATCTATTTATATGTATGATTGTTTTTGTTCTGTTTACACGTTATGGGCTTTCTGCCTTTTTTATGTGATTCTCTCTATATATCCCATTGAGAACCAAGGTCCAGTAAATTGGAAAGAAATAAGTATTTTTAGTCGAAAAAAAGTGATTACCCTGGAGTTCAGACATTTTAAACTTCGCGACTGTGAGCTAATAGGTAGTTTTCGGTACCCTAAGAACTCCAGAAACAACCCACCCACAGGAATCTTGGGTTTCAGTGGGTTTTACACCTATATGTTTTTCTCTAAATTGACAGTTATGTATCATTCTATCTGTCTGTGTGTATTTTCTGGCTTATATATTATCTGTCTATCTGTTTAACCAAGTGTCTATTCATCTGATATTGTGTCTACATTATCTATGTATCTTTAGGCCCGATGTCTTATTTTTACTTTCATCTGTTTCAGTCCCTGTGTCTCTGTTTATCTGTGTGTCTTTCTCACAATAAGCACAAGTCGGTATAAGTGTATAATTCATCCGTACATAATGAAATGTTTCCAGTTTCACAGTTTGCGAAGTTATATTTTTATTTATTCTATTATCTCAATCTATCAATCGTAAGACGCCTTAATCTTGTAAGGTGTGGTCACAAACAATTAGACTTCATGTCGTCCTGTCTCCCACCATTTCCCTGCCCTCTCTCCCAAGCTGAGTCCCTATTCTCTGATGTACCTCTCCACTCCATCCCTCCATTCATCCTTTGCCTCCCTCTCCCTCCCTCCTCCTCCGCCTTCATTCACATACATTCTCTTCGTTATTTTCTCGCTCTTCATCCTTTCCATATGGCCAAACCACCTCAGTGAATTTCTTCTAACTCGTTCTATCACATTCACATCCACACCGCAATGCTTCTTCACGTCCTTATTTGTCTGTCTGTCTCTCCATGTAACTCCACATGCTCGTCTGAAGTAACTAATTTCCACTGCTCTCACTCTTGACGTGTGTCCTTCCAGATGTCGATTATCTTACTATTGGCAACCATGTCTTATGTCTCCCTGTCTACCACTCTGTGCATATCAGTCAATCTCCTGCACATACTGTATATCAAACCGTCTACTTTAATGGTCCGTCTAATCATCCATGTCTCTGTTCATATATGCTTGTATTTCTAACTATCCCTCTATCTGTCGAATCAATTAATCATGGTGTCCGTGTGTCTCATGTGCAAGACATGAGAATTTTAAACAAGCTTGAAACTGAGACTACAGAATGGAGGCATTTTCAACTATTACCACAGGTGTTAAACTATGTCAGCCAGAGATTGGACTTGAACTGCAAAGCTTGGGACCCCTACACCTTGAAAATGGTAAAATCGATTTTTTTCCTCTTTCCTTTTTTACCAGTATTATGCAATGTTCAAATAAATACCCGTCATAAAGAACTGTATCTCTCTTATTAAGAAAATGTTGAGTTTCCTCTGTCAGATACTGCACAATTATCTGCGAAAACCAATCGAAGTTACGTTGCTTTAAAATCCCAGATAGTTTAATTTCCGGAGGACGAAACGATGGGAAGAAAACTGAAAAAAATAGAAGCTGTTAAATTCAATGACATTTCTCTAAGCCCCCTGAGCCAGCCATGGCAATTTTCCATGCTAGTGCACGTTTAAATTTCGAAGGCCATTTTCAAATAAAACCTTGTTACAATTTTTATCCATTCTATACTGCAGTCCTTTAATATTATTTTTACCATTTTAACACACTTGGCTTATACATTCATACTATACTGTATATCGCCATACAAATTCTTTCAGAATTGAAAAGACTCTTTGAACTGAAATACCTAGATATAGCCATCATAAACCCGTCCACTACGAGATGTCTTTCCAACTCTCAATAAAATCAAGTGTTATTATTATGAATAAACTGAAACCTGATGTTATCATCCTGAGCTGGATGATGTAATGTGGTAACATTTGCTTTTTTCTCAATTTTACCATAGTTTCTTGGTAATAGGACACATGCAGTTGTAGTTATAGCTGATGCACATAGCAATACATCCAAATAAAGTAAAAGTAACTGAACACTGAAATATAATATCGTTTAGGTAGACGGTGTTCAGAATTATTTCAACTACAATTACTTGCTATAATCGGCAAACTACTTTATTCCTTTCATCAAGGGACTTCCTGTTATGTTTGATTCTCTACTTAATTCCCTGAATCAAGGAATTTCTTGTTCTGTTTGATTCTGGCTAAGAACTTGTGATATTATTTAAGTAAATGGAAACCTTATGTTGTGAAAGAGCTAATGAAGGCTGCATCTTGCCCTCCACCCCGGTAATGTTTGCTGAATATGAAGGTGGCAAGAATAAAGAAATATAATCGGAAAGAACTGATTAGGGAATAATATTACAAAACTATCAGTAAATATGACGACTAAATTAGCATACTTATATGAATACGAAGGTGCCACATAAATGCTGTGAAACTGTCACGAGTAATTCAGAATCTTCGAAGGTCATAACTAATGGCAAAAAGTTTTGTTTTATTAAAATTGTAATGTCAAAGTTATTCATGGCTACTCTGTTATTCGAAGCTTATTTTGAAGTTAAAAGATAACTCACACTGGAAGACTTTAACCAGAAACGCTACGTTGTTCAGGTTGTAACATTACACCATGATACTGAAACTCAAGGTTCAAACGGGTTGTTTCGAAGGTTCACATTTACTTCATTTGGAAACATCCCTGTAGGTACTGTAAGTGTTCTGTACTTAAAAAGTACAGGAAGAGTCATATTATTCACCTCGTATGTTATTCAGCTTAAAGCAAACTTTTCTAAGGGAGTAAAATCAGATTGGAAAAGGACGCCTGCGAGTGTGCATTCACTGGGATGTCGATCATATTGAGGATATTCTTTAACATGTCTTTTGCCCTATGCTTTTACACTTTTGATTACTATTTTAACAGAAGATGAAGAGAGGAAGATTTAAAAAAATGCGTACTCCAGGTTACTGGTGTCTTCCATCCATAAAAGATCTTTAACACTTGAACTTTAAGTGCTGTAGGTTGAAATTTGGAGGGAAACTAATTTGGGAAAGCGAGTTCCAAGGAGAAGCGGTTCGGAGAATAAAGGATTTCGGATAGGCAGAGGTTCTGCAATATTGCAGTGTGGCAGTGAAGTCATGAGCGCTACCTGATGCGCGGTTGGCACATGGGCGGGCGTGGAGAGGTGACACAATGGATGCAGCTTCATCTGAGCATTTGTCATAAAAGCATCTGTAACATAGTGCAACGGAGGCAACAGTCCGTCTTATTTGTGGGGGAAGCAATTTATTTGTAACTGTTGGGCTCTTAATTGTTGTCATAGATTTTTAAATTTTGTTCAGTTATTTTAGTGCAGCTTCTCTAAATCCACTCTATAAGGATAAGCAGTATTCGAGCTAAGAGTGCACATGATTCATAAAAATTATGGTTAACTGTTTGTTAGTGAAGAAGTTATGGATTCGGTTCAATAATACAAGTTTTTATTTTATGATTTTTTTTTTTTTTTTTGCCGGTTTTAGCGAGTGATCTAACGTAAGTGATCGAACTGAGGGTATTGTTAAGCGAAACACCGAAAATTTCGATATTTTTTGAGATAGGTATATTGGTTGCAATTGAAGGTAATAGAGGAATCAGACAATATCTCTCCATTAATAAACTGGATATATCTGGTTTTCCTAGCATTAAATGAGACAATGATATTTTGTCTACATTCGGTGATCATTGATAAGTTTTGATATATGGAGACTGCTGTGCTGAGCTGGAAGCTAGAGTTACCAAACTCTGTAAATGAGGCATGAAGTGTAAAGGAACTGAAATGCTGAGGCACCTGCATATGAGTGAATGGGATTATGGGTGACAGACAAAAGAGCATTAATGTGAATGAGAAACAGGATCGGAGCCAGGACTAATCTTACGGAACGGTGGCATTAACTGAGTAGAAACTGGAATATACATCATCTACATTTACTCGTATCTTTGTGTTGCTGATATATGTGGGGATCGGTGGGAAAAAAGATGATGGGCCGTAGCAGCGGGGTGATTGGAGGGAACCCTGTCTAACAAGAATGGGTGTCATTTCACCCATAAACTGACTTGTTATTGGTAACGCCGAAAATACAATATATATATATATATATATATATATATATATATATATATATATATATATATATATATATATATATATATATATATATATATATATATATATGATATTCATGTTAAAGTTACAATGTCTTTTCGAGCGTAAATGAGACCTTACAGTCAGTATGGTTAAATAAGTCATTAATTTTCGGTGACTTCAACTTCCCTCCCTCTCTCTCTGAACTGTCAGAATTGGTTACCGGCTTTAAAAAATCGTCAGTTAAGTACAAGATAAAATGGTGTTATGAGGCCTTCAAGGAAATTTCGGTTACACGTAGCTTTATTAACCTCATTGATCAGCTGACGTAATTCTTGTTATTTCCAGACAGTGTTTGTCAACTTGACTGAGCCTTATGGAAGTGAAGGGCATAAATATAGCCTTAATAAAGTCCCTCATTACCACATACCCTTCTAGATTGAACACAGTAGTGGTGGTAGCAATGACTCATTGATCACTACGTCATCTGCTTGAATGGGTTACTGCATTTATTACCATGGCGTGCTTTCTCTCTCATACTGGCCAACGAATGGATACTGTTTTGTTCAATTATTATTACTAACATTGTCCACTTAAATCTTTTTTTTCCAGTCGGTCAATATTAAACATAATATAATCATCCGCCAATATCAGTAGTAAAGGAGATGAAGACATTATACTGAAGCGTTTAACACTAAGCTGGAACACTTGAACATGTTTACTATCAATGCTCTGTCATAGCTTGGATCTGTTTTTCAGGGCTGTAATGTAACGAAGTAAATTTACTTGAGTACTGTACTCAAATAACTTTTCTGTGTATCTAGATATTAATAAGTATATATCTCATTCATCAGTTAACTTTAAATATGGTCTTCATTTAATTTTACTCCAATATTTTTTTAAAATAATAATTTTTCGTTACGTTAAACACTGTCGAGTGACCTTGCCAATGGTCAACGACAGTTTTGCATATGCTATTGTCTCTGTTCCCAAGCTTTAACCCACTAAACCAGCGTCATCACAATAACCTATCATAATTCATCATGATCTCAGCTCCTATATTTCCCACTAATGACAGTGGAAGGTATGGACCAGAGAGCAAGGAACGAGAGAGAGAGAGAAAAAAAAAAACTCGATTGGGGAGAGCTAATCAATAGCATTGCCAGTGAGTGAGCCACACACACTAACTTAACTGCCAGTTAAGCCCATGGAACCCTACTTATATCTCAGATACGGTTTACACTGCCTAACACAAACTCAGTCCAACGACAAAATCCCGTTGGTTCCCTCACATCATAGACCTCCTTATGATTCATTTTCATTTGCCAGATTTATTCACTTTCTTCTTTGGTCGCCAGCTTTTCTCCCACCTTTAAATTCATTCACAAATATACTTTTCACCACTCTAATAAAATCTTTCCTTAGATGACCATGGCCAACCATTTAAGCACCCCCCCCCCCCAGCACCAGTGTCAAAAGACTTTCTTACTCCACATCTCTCACGAATCACAGTTCCTTGCCCTGCACACTGTAACTTCGGCACTTCGCTGACTAACATCATTTCCACTGTCCTTACTCTTGATATTTAGTCCCCCTGCTAAACAAAATTCATATCCAATCGTTAATGTGAGCAATAAAACACCTTTATTCAGTTCTCTTGCAGCTTCTACACTCAGACCTCGGTATAGTAACAAGGCCTTGAAAACACCAGCTGCTGTCTTCCTTGTACTACTCTACTGTTCATTCATTTGCGCATTTATCTCTTATACTATTACAGCACCAAGGTACAAAAACTTTCTCTTCCATTCGAGGTTCTCTCCATTCATATCATCTTAACTGGAAGTCACCGTCTCTCTGAACAACCCTCACTAAGCTCGTATCATTTACGTTCAGAGCACAACGCACGTACATAAAGTATTACAAAAAATGTCAGTCTGCAAACCTACTGTCAATTAACAGCCAACAGTACGCATCAGCGTAAATAAGACTTAAGATATTCCACTGTTTACCATTGCTTGCCCCTCTCTCTCTCTCTCTCTCTCTCTCTCATCCCAAAGTATTTATTATTAGTTCCCGAATAGATTTTTCGGAAACGTTCATCCACTATCCTCATTTTGTGAAAATTCCCGTTGCAGCATACGAATGGTAACTGTCTGTCTGTCTGTCTAACTATTAGTTAGTATATCATTCATCTGTCTATTTTTCTACGTATGTATCTGTCTGTCTGTCTGCTCGGCCTGTCTTGAGACCCCTACCTACCTACCTACCTACCTACTTACCAACCTACCTACCCATCTACAACTAATTCTTCTGCTTACACTGTTAATCTTTTCTCTCCGTTGGGCTCCTCCGATCACAACCTTATCACCTTAACTTGTCCTATCGCTCCGGTACGGCCTGTGGAGTCTCCAATGAAACGTCGTCTGTGGCACTTTGGAGCTGCGGATTCGGAGACCCTCAGGCAGTACTTCTTTGATTTTCCATGGAATGTTTTTTGCTTCCATGGCAGGGAACCATCTGAGTGTGCCTTGTGCATTATGGAGGTTACTCTCTCGGCCATGGAAGCATACATTCCATTTTCATATCCTTTGACTAATGCACGAAAGCCTTGGTTTAATCACGCTTGTTCTAACGCTATCCGCAACAAGGAGAGGGCCTATAAAAGGTACCAGAGCCAACCCACCCCTGAAACACATCTTTTATATGTTTCTGTCCGGAATCGTGCTAAGTCTGTTCTTCGCTCTACTAAAAATAATTTCATCCGTACTAAATGCTCTCAACTCTCCAACTCGAATTCTTTCTGCTCCTTCTGAAACCTTGCCAAAAACCTTTCTAACAACTTTACCTCATCATCCTTCCCTCCTCTTTTCTACTCTGGTGGCTCTGTAGCTATTTCTTCTACTGATAAAGGAGATCTCTTCGCTCAGACTTTCTTCTCCAGTTCCACCTTAGACGATTCCGGTGCTGTTCCTCCATCACTTCCCCTCTCTGACTTCCTCATGGCTGACATTAAAATTTCTTCAGCTGATGTATGTTCTGCCATCACAGGCCTCAATACTAACAAGACATATGAGCCTGATGGAGTCCCTCCTGATGTTCTCAAGAACTGTGCTTCTGTGCTTACACCCTGCCTAGGCAAACTCTTTCGCCTTTGTCTGTCAACTTGTACCTTCTTGGTGGAAGTTTGCTCTCATTCAGCCAGTCCCAAAGAAGGGTGACCATTCCCAACCCTCTAACTATCGTCTAATTGCTTTAACATCCTGTATCTCAAAAGTTTTCGAGTCAATTCTTAATAGAATAATTTTAAAGCATCTTCCCTGTCACAACCTTCTTTCTGATCGTCAGTATGGGTTCCGTCAGGGACGCTCCACTGGCGATCTTCTCACCTACCTTTCAGACTCCTGGTCATCCTCCTTTCAGGATTTTGGCGAAAGCTTTGCCATTGCACTTGACATCTCAAAGGCTTTCGATCGAGTCTGGCATAAACCTTAATTTCCAAACTCCCATCTTACGGTTTCTATCTTTCTATCTGTGCCTTCATCTCTAGCTTCCTTTCTGGTCGTTCTATAGCTGCTGTTGTAGACGGCCATCGTTCTTCTCCTAGATCTATCAACAGTGGTGTTCCTCAGGACTCTGTCCCATCATCAACTCTCTTCCTTTTATTCATCAATGACCTTCTAAGCTGTACATCTAACTCTATCCACTAAGACGCTGATGACTCCACCCTTCACCTTTGCATTCGGTTCCCACAACGCCCATCTCAGCAGTTGTTTCAACAAACAAGGGATGAGGCTATGGCACACCTAATGTCTGACTTGGCTCTTATGTCTGACTGGGGAAAAAATAATCTTGTTTTTAATACATCAAAGACTCAGTTCTTACACCAATCAATCCGACAAAATCTTCCACCGGTGTACCCACTAATAATCAGCTTAATCCTGCATCATCCTTGAACATGCTTGGGGTTTCGTTTACTTGGGAATTATCTTGGAAAGATCATATTGCATCTCTTGTAAAATCAGCTACCAAGAGATTGGGTGTGCTAAGCTGACTCCGTTCCTTCTTTACCTCTGCACAAATGACTCTATACACGGGTTTTATCCGCCCCTGTGTGGAGTACAACTCTCATGTGTGGGGAGGTTCTCCACATACAGCTCTTCTCAATAGGGTGGAGTCAAAGGCTTTTCGTCTCATTAACTCTCCCCCTCTTACTGACTCCCTACAACCTCTGACTCTTCACCGCACTGTTGCATCTTTATCTCTTTTCTATCACTACTTCAATGGTCACTGCTCCTCTGAACTGTCTGCTTGCATTCCTCCACCTCTTCAATGGGCGCATAGCACCCGTCTAGCAGGAAACTCTCATCCCTTTCTGTCCAACTCTCTAATGCAAGAGTTAACCGTTACTCCTAGTCCTTCATTTATGCAACAGGTCAGCTCTGGAACTGTCTCCCTCTGTTTGTATTTCCTGTTTCGTATGATCTCCAGTCTTTCAAACGCAGTGTGTCCAGGCATCTCGAAATAAACGGATCTTGAATTTGGCTTTCTCTTGTATATAGTTTTTCTTTTGGAAGGAACAATTTGCGGGCTCGTGGCGTTTGGTTCCTTCTTCATTGCATAAAAAAAAAAAATCGACCTAACAGTCTATCTCTATCTGTTTATCTGTCTTTCTGTTTATCCGACTGTCTCTGTCTATCTGCATCTGTCTGTTTCTCTGTCTTTGTGTCTGTTGTCCTGCTTATCTATCCAACTCTTCATCAATCTATATTCTATTCTTCTATTCCCTTCATACTGGAGGTGTTGGAGTTGTGGCAAAGGGGAATAATTGAGGCAAAACAATATTAGCGATAGTAAGGAAGCAGAACAGACAGAGTGTGCAACACCCACGTCCACCAACTGGTCTAAGGGTGGAATATTTGATTTTGCCCTTTGACTTTGACCTTTGACGGATTACCCTCAAAATAAAATTACTCCATTCAGCCTACACATTAACCTTCGACAACATTTGGTTCAGATCATTTTAAGCGGACAGGGTTGCCTTTGCTCAGCGTCCTTGATGTTTGACATATCCATATGACACTGACCTCTGACTGATTTTTTTTTTTTTTCGTAACCAAATCTCTTGATTCTTGTTTTAACATGAACACTTCCTTCCACACTATTTAGTTTATATCAGATTAAAAAATAAATAAAATCGTGGATCTTCCCATACGACCTTGACCTTGTATTAGTCTCAGTTCATCAACCACATTTAAACCAGACCACATTAGGTTTGTCGTGATTAATCTTTTCACACAGAAAACACGGATTAGTTATTCTTTCCATACACAGACACGTGGATCGAAATTTTACCATGTCCTTTGACCTTAACCTTTGACTGATTATCGTAAGCGTAACACCCCTGTCTTGCCTGACCCTTAATATTTCCACCAAAATCAAAACTGTGTTAACCTTGCCCTGTGGCCTTGGTCTTTTATTTCTCCCTCAACTTTGACCGCTGACATAATTCCCCAAATCGTAGCATTTTATTCTTTCCGTATCGTCATCCCTTGCACACAGTTTGTTTAAATCGGATATAAATTGTTTAAACTGACCTTACCATGTGACCTTGCTGTTCAATTTGTTGTTCTCAAAAGCAACGCTTTTACTCCTATGGCAGACCCTCAACCCTTCCTCTAGGACACTAGGGTTGTTTAAAATGGGATAAAAACTGGATGAATTATTTTGTTAAAACACACACACACACACACACACACACACACACACACACACACACACACACACACACACACAAACACACACACACACACACACGCACGCACGCACGCACACACACACACACACACACACACACACACACACACACACACACACACACACACACACACACACACGCGCGCGACGAAAATTACATTAATGAATAGATGCTGCTGCTGCAGATGATGATGATGACAATGATGGAGAGAGAGAGAGAGAGAGAGAGAGAGAGAGAGAGAGAGAGACAGAGACAGAGACAGAGACAGAGAGAGAGACAGACAGACAGACAGAGAGACTGACAGACAGGGAGGGAGGATATTCGTATGTGCGTTCGAGTGTGTATGTGAGAGAAGAGAGGGAGAGAGAGAGAGAGAGAGAGAGAGAGAGAGTGTGTGTGTGTGTGTGTGTGTGTGTGTGTGTAAAATTAACTCATGCAGTTTTATATGATATCAAACTTGGTGGAAAGCTTGAGGGATAGCCAAGAGGTAAACGTATTTACAGTATTATGAGAACTTTAGGTCAAAGGTAACATTCAAAGCGTCAGGTCAAATGTTTATCTCGCAAAATCAACTTCCTAATTTGTCATCCAGTTTTGACCAGACTTTCGGAATGTGTTGAAGGTAAGGAAAAAATGAAGTGGTTTAATTTTGAGAACACGCAGTCAATGGGCAAGGTCACAGGGCAAACTAAATAATTCAACCTGTGTGTATGTGACTGACTATAAAATAACACAAGCAGTTTTGATTTTATTTTATCCCACCTTGGTGGAAGAACTGCAGGTTACCAAGTAACCTCGCTGTTTGGCGGAACAATAGGTCAAAGTTCAAGGTTACGAGGGCAGGGCAAATTAAAGTTCTTATCCCATTTATCCCGAACTTTATGAAACGGTTAAGGACATTGCAAAACTATAAGAATTCGATTCTTAGGATAATCAGTCGAAGGTCAAGGTCACAGGGAAGGATCAAGTGTCAAAGTCACCTGAACTAGTCTTTTCCCGATGTAGACGGAAAGTTGTGAAAGGTCTGTGGGGACAGGGATTTCGATTTTGAGAACAGCCAATTAAAGGTCTAGATCGCAGGGAAAATTGAAAGGTCAAGATCAGTGGGCCAGATCAACTCAAACAGTTTAGGTCTGCTTTGAACCAAAGTTTGTAGAGCTGTTAAGAATTAAGCAAAACTGAACCACATCTGTTTATAGAATAACCTGTCGAAGGTAAAGGTCACAAGGCAAAGTCAAATACTCAGCCCAAATTCAAGTTGACAGTCGCAGAATGCACACTCCCATATATAACAGTGAGATATTTGCTTAGGGGTGAATTTGTTAATGATATTGTTTCAAGCATTCTAGTTATGCCCCCGCACACCTATGGTAGAGATGGTATTCAGTGATTGGTCTGCCCATCCGTGCATGTTTGGGTTTGTGTCCATAACACTATTGTACACGCAATACCTCCTGAACCCATTAATGGATTTCCACCAAACTTTTATTGTGCAATATGAGGAGGTGATGAACTGAAAAGGTCAGTTAGGTCATGAGGCCAATGGTCAAAGTCATATGGGGTCGACTTTAGTTTATCTATATGGGTGCGATATCCTAAAATCCTTGGCGGATTTCCACCCAACTTTTTTCAGTGATACAGTATGAGGGGACGATGAATTGATAACATTAACAAAGTCAAAGGGTCAAAAGTCAAGGTCATAAAAATGTGGGCACAATATCTCCTGAAGCCCTTGATGGATTTCGACCAAACTTTTGCCAGTGAAACAGGATGAAGGGACCATGAACTGATTAGGTCAGCAAGGTGAAGGGGTCGAAAGTCAAAGTCATATTGGTGTGGGCATGATAATTATCTCCTGAACCCCTCAACGGATTTCGACCAAACTTTTGTCAGTGAAACTGTACGAAGAGACGATAAACTGACTGGGTCAGTAAAGTCAAGGTCATATGAGTTTGGGCGAGATATCCCCTGAACCCCTCGATGGATTTCAACTAAGATTTTGTCAGTGATACAGTATGAAAGGACGATGAGCTGATTAGGTGAGCAAAGTCAAGGGGTCAAAGGTGAAGGTCATATAGGATCGACTTAGTCATCTATAGTCTCATTTCAACCCACATTGATCCCTGTCGTGGAAGTTAATGACAAGTCCGTGTACATGGCTTGGCCTAGGCATACCAAGCGAAACTAAGCGTCAACATATCGGGGCTGGAATTCTCGGCATTTCATGTTAAATTTATTTTGTGTCCTCCCCTCTTATATCTGAATCAAATCTACCCAATTTACAACACTGTGAGTAGGACTTGGTTCACGATAGTTATGATGATGATGATGATGATGATGATGATTTATATAGACCAGTATGATGCTGCTCCTGCTGCTGCTAACGATGATGAGGATGGCGATAATTTATCTAGATGATGATGTTGAGGATGATGATGATTATGATATTGATAATGACAGTCATAATCTTAGGTGATGATGATGATGATAATGATGGTGCTACTTTACCTTTCCTTATTAATAAAAATTCCCTGTTTCTCATTCATATTAATGATCTCTTGTCTAGCACCCATAATCCCATTCACTTACATGCAGATGACACAGTGATTTAACTCTTGGATTGCACGATTACTCTTTTTGATCCCACCTCGTGGTGGCAAAAAACGATTTTTTTTTTTTTAGTTTTTGTTTATTATAAACCTGAAGATAAACATCCAGGGCATCATCTCGTGAAAAAAAAAAGACTTCTCTCTCTCTCTCTCTCTCTCTCTCTCTCTCCGTCTATGCTTAGAGCCATGCTTAAGTTTGAGTAGGGGAGTAGTGAAAAAATGAAAAAAAAAATTGTTTACAATAAACTTGAAGATAAACATCCAGGGCATCATCTGATGAAAGAAAAATCTCCTTCTTGGTCGTTGCGTAGTGCCATGGGCAAGTTTGCGTAGGGGTGGAGTAGTTAGCAGTGATGCACGGCCAGCACAGCCTGAGCTGTGGCTCGCAACTGGACGCTTCCCAGTCTGAGCTGTGGCCTACAATCCACGAGTTAAAATTCCTTTACACTTAACCACCCACTCACAAAGTTTCGTATCTCTAACTCCAAACTCAGTATAGCAATCACCATATATCGAGCTTTGACTGAGATCACTGAATGGGGACATACTAACATTGTCTCAATGCAAGGAATATCTTATAAATCCAATTTACTAATAGAGAAATATTACATGATATCTAATTACCTTCATTGCAATTACTATGATATTCCAGTCTCTATTTGTATTAAATTTCCTGCGGTTTGTTTAACAATACCTTCAGTTTTACCTCTCGTGTTAGGTCACTTGCAACAACCGCATGGAAGAAACTTCGATTATTGCACAGAATCCGAAACTTTTTAATATTTTGTAGATACGGTACTTCTATGGCATATGTTCAGACGAAGCTGCACCCATTGTGACACCTCGCTACGCTTTCCCTCGGCTACATGGGCATCTGGTAACGCTCATGATTTAACTGTCACACTGCCACATTGCATAACATCTGTCTATCAGAATTCCTTTGTACCACGAACTGCATCTCTTTGGAACTTGCCTCCCCAGAGTTGTTCCCCACAAACTTGAGCTTACAGCTCTTCCGGGGCATCTGTTACATTCTTTTAATGGAGTACACCTGTAATCTGAAGGATGGATTTTTTTTTACTTTGATTTTCCTTCCTCATTTTGCCTTCTGTAAAAAAAATCTCCATGTATCTATATACTAACATATACCGGGATTGTCTGGGGCCCTGGATGGATAGCCTCCATGTGGGAGAAGACCCACGGGGGTGCATTTGTACCCATGGAACTTCTGTGCCTTCTTGGGGTCCTTTCCCCAAGGATATATTTCCCATGGACCTCTTCCTACCGTGGAATTATTTTCCTACTATCCACTCACAAATCAACCCTAACCACCCACCCCACCCACCCTTCCCACCCCACTACTCCACCAACCCATCCAACCAATTGTAGCTAATAATGATATGGTTGTAGATGTAAAAAGAGCTACGGTAATTTGCTACCGTCTTTCCACCACGTTGGCTTCATTATTTTTAATTAGTTCTAATCTTGTCTCTCAGGGGAAGCCACTTTGGCAACGATGATGTACACATCAAAATTTTGCCATAAAAAGTTACTCCTGTTATACTTGTTTAGAGAGTTGTATATGCCCTTCATTTCCTAGTGGACAGAAATACAAGGAAAAGAAATCTCATATAAATATAGATAGATAGTTACATTGATAGATAGATAGATAGACAGACAGAAAGATAGATAGATAGAGAGAGATAAATATAGATACAAATATAGATACACACACACACACACACACACACACACACACACACACACACACACATATATATATATATATATATATATATATATATATATTGTTACGTTGTCCGCCTTTCCCTTCCCACGGATGCAGCCGTTACAGCTGGGCTAGGGGGATTATGCAGTATGTATCCGTGTCATTCGCGGAGTTTACATTAGCGAGTGTTACAAGTTCTTTTGTTTCTTTCGTTCCTGCCACTGAGGGCAATTTTATTTAATACCATGCTGAGAATGCATTTGATTATTTTGATTGTCGTGTGTGAGCTACCAGTATATTTAATGATGTTTTGCTTGCATTTGAAGTACCAATTCATTGTAGAGAGAGAGAGGGGCACGAATATAAGTTCTTATTAATTAATTTGATTCATGCGTTCGCGCTTGGCTGAACACGAGCCTAGCAGTAGTCCAGTCTCTTCCCAGCTAGCTTCCGTATTGTGCGTGTGTGCACACTCTCTCCCCAGTCATTTTTATGCCGAGCTGGCGTTTTCATTTAAGTTTATTTTTATTCTTTTGTTGCTGACTGAGGGAAGTAGTTATTTTATTTTGTTTTTGTAACCGTGTTGTCTTTGGAGGGCCAGTTTGGTTCACCGTGGTCTTCTCGCTGCCTTTGTTAACGTTCCCCAACACACGTACATACACACACACACCCCTAACCCCTACACAGTTAATCCCATCTCTTTGCTCAAGGCTAGTGAGAACCATCGTGAGCTATTAACTGCGTTCCCCCTTGGACACGGGTTAAGTAGAAAGTCGTCACCACCGGAAGTAAGTGGGAGGTGTTCCTGTATACTGTCTCGGGCGGTATTACTTCCGGTAGTGACGATAGTAGGCTAGATCTATAGGTAGGCTGTTCCGTTTATTATCAAAGTACAGAGTGTTGCGTTTTAGTTTTCCGTTGCGCAGTTTTTCTCTAGTTTGCGGAGTGTCAGTGCCGGGGTCTGCGTTATTTTTGCAACGCAGTGGAGGCCGATCATCTAAGGCTGACTTGTTGTCTTTTTTGTAATAGCCCCGGGCTGGCGCCACCGTAACAATATATATATATATATATATATATATATATATATATATATATATTGTACACACTGTCACGAATCAAATTCGCGACATTTTCCTTTTGTGAGAAACCACGAACTATTAGTGGAAAACTCACTGTGTATCGTTCAGTTAACCGTTTCTCTCTCCATTTCGATGGTATACTTTTTGCAAAACATTCGTCACTGTTTCAAAAGTGACCGTTCTAACGCACGTCATTAAGTGCTCCACTGAGCGATATTATTGCTTCTATATTGTTCACCCCTGCTTGCCTCAACCGTTGGCCACGCCTTCTTCCAGCTGGCCTGGGCATCATATCCCATACATTGTATTTGAATCAGTCTTTTGTCTGTCGCGACAGAGTGTGGTTCTGTGCTCCAGTAGTGAGAGTGAGAGAGGTCTTCTAGCACCCAGACTCCACTAGACTACAGTTCTCCAGGCTCCCACCCTTCCTTGGTGATATGCTACATTGACCAGTATTTTCTTTTCGTTTTCCTAGACTTAAGAGTTTAGTTAAGTGTGCTGTTCCCTCACATGCCGGCCGGCTGCGCTGCATGTTGTTATCCTAGGCGTAAGAATTTAGTTTTCGAGTGAGTGAGTGAGTGCGATCTCATTATTTTGAATTCACTTTGAGATGTAACGTTGAATTTGTTCCTTTGTAATTAATAAATTTAAGTTCTTTTTCTTTGAGCTTAATGTAATGTAAACTCGTGTTTCTCCATAATTAAGCTTATTTTCCTTATAGCTCCTAGCTTGCATAAACGCTTTGCTATTCATAACTGGTACTTACGCCAGTCTTGTTGTATTAAGCTTAAAATCCGTTGTGCCTTCTAGGAGTTAACGCATCAGCAAGAACCTGATATCATTGATAGTATTTGTTATTTATTGTCAGGGGTGAAGTCATTTTTTCCAGAGGCTAACAGTGCTAATAAACAGCAATTGTGAGTAATTAGTCTCTGCTGTGTACTGTTGAGAAAGTTTGTAAATTCTCATTCTGGGAGAGTCGGCGAAGCGGGCCGGCATAAAGTAAGCATTGCTTGATTTAGCAAGACAATTCATTGTCCCTGCTCTTTAGTATTATTGAGAATTATCCTTTAATATTGCTTTTATTTTAAAAACCCCGTGACACACACCAAATGAAGGATCCCACTGGAACCTGGAACGTCCCGGGGTGGTGGATAGGGGAAGGCCTTGCTGATCATCCAAGGTACTGTCTAAGAAATCCCGGACCATGGGACCCCCTATAGATATGCAGGGCTCCGTTGAATATACTGAATAAAGTGGTACAAAAATTACATTTCACCAGAAACTATGCGGAAGGGAGGTGAGATTGTTTGCCACAATCCTCCCAACCAAACACGAATTCTATTGCAAATGATTTGACAGGCATTCCTGTTGGATCATCATTTACTAAAGGTCCAACCGCACTACCTTCTGTGCTTACTTGCAATATTCCAACGAAAGTGAGTAGGCACTGTCTTAGCAAATTAGAGACAAGGACATTAAACAAACTGAAATCCATGAAGATCTGCATGTTCAGTGTACGATGCCACACAGAAGATTACAAACTTGATAACCTAATGACTGAATTAGAAAACATTAGTTGGGAGATTCTAGATCTGAGTGAGATCCACAGAAAAGAAGAAAAAATAATTCATCTCCAAGACAGTAACCACCGATTTTACTACAGACGAAGGCATATTGAAAGAGTTGGTGGCTTAGGGTTTCTAATCAACAGAAATCTTGCAGACAATATTGTTAAGTTCACCAGTGTATCCGACAGGGTACCATGAGTCGTAATTACACTATGAACAAATTACACTCCGAAAGTAGTACAAGTATATGTAACGACTTCTCAAAGCTCAGATGTAGAAATAGGAACATTCTTTGACGGCATCTCCCAGACTATAGAAGAAAAGACTATACACGCTATACTCATGGGAGACTTCAATGCAAATGTTGGGAAATTGAAAAATGGAAAAGCATTTATTGGAAAATTTGGAGTGGAAGAAAAGAATGGAAGAGGATAGACGGTGATAAATTTTGCTGAAAAGTAAAACTTGAAAATAATGAACACATTCTATCACAAAACAAAAGGGAGAAAATGGACCTGGAGATGTCAAATGGTGAAACAAAGAAAGAAATCGACTTCATTATAGTAGATAAGAATAACACGATCAAAAATGTCACGATTATCGACAAAGTAAACAAAGATAGTGACCATAGAAGGGTGGGTTGCACAGTCAGATTCAGTTTCAGAAGTGAAAGAAAGATGATTAAAAATAAAAATATATGCCCAGAAAAAGAAAACAAAACTGCCTTTCAGTTAAAAATAACGAACAGATTTCGGGCTCTAAATTACGCTGAGTGTGGCACAGTTGACTTGAACGATAGACTAAGAAAGGTGCAAAGGGAATTAGCTGAGGGAGTAGGGAAAACTAATACAACCAAGGCCATAAACATCCTTCAGTTAAACATAGATGGCATTAACACCAAAAAACAAGAACTCACACAGTTCATCAAACAACAGAACATACACATTGCCATCTTACAAGAAACAAAACTACACAGAGCACAGAAAACATTTCATAACTTCACCACCATTCGACAAGACCGGGCCGACAGCGGTGACAGTGGACTCATCACCCTGGTACACAAATCCATCAACTTTGCAGATACCAGTGCACACACAAAATCACTTCTCCCACATGACATCACAACAGAAATACAATCAATTAAAATACACACTGGTAACAAATCACACATAACAATCGCTAACACATACATTCCCCCCCTATCGTCCCCCACAATACCGCACAGTTACTCTCCACGGATACACCACATCACTAACATGCCCAACATCATCCTGGGTGGTGATTTCAGCGCCAAGGCGTCGGCCTGGCATGTCAACAACCCTGACACAGACAGAGGGCTGGTACTACAATCCCAGACAGATCATCTTTTCATACTGAACAGTCTAGACCAACATACCCATATCCCACACCAAGCCCTCTTCCTCCCATCATCTCCAGATATCACCTGCTTCCCAAACCTCGCCCCCACTTCATCATGGAGAGTGGTCAAAACCCTAGGTTCTGATCACCTCCCAGTCATCATCACTACCAAAACCAGAATTACCCCAGCTGGCCACAAACACACGTACACTAACTATAAGAGAGCCAACTGGGAGGCCTTTGTAACTGAAACAGAACAACATTTCGAAACACTAAACAGTACACCAACCACAAACATGAACACTGCTGTGAACACTTTCAATACAGTTATAAAAAACGCATACAAAAGACACATCCCTAGAGGCAACAGAAAGAGACACAACCCCAAATTCACACCAGAAATTCAAGGCCTCATGACAACGGGACACACTGCGACACTCCCCAACACCCCATACACAAGACACCGTACAACAAATACAAGAACTCAACACTCAGACAAACAATAAAATATCAGAACAGCAAACACTAAACTGGAAAAATTACCTCCAAACACTTGACCACAAAACAAACATCAGCAAACTCTAAAAAACACTAAACAGCATCACACTTTCCAACAGCAACACCACACAAACACACGTTGCCAGCACAACAACAGACACCATACCCTCAAACAAACAACAAGCAAACACTCTCATCAATCACTTTTCACAAGTCAGCCATCTAAACCCCCATCCCGAAGACCGACGTATCATCCGACGTAAGAGACAGTTCCCCACAGACCCAGACTACGCACCTTTCACTTAAAACCAGACGAAGCACATTATTAACAACCTCAAGCACTCATCTGCCTGTGGACCAGACAACATAAGTAACATTCACCTTAAACACCTAGGACCACAAGGCATACAAGCACTCACCAACATATCAAACTACAGCTACTCACTCAGCATAATACCCAACATCTGGAAGCATGGAAATATCACCACTATCCCTAAACCCAACAAAGACCCCACGTTACCCTCCTCACATCGCCCCATCACACTCCTCTGCACCCTCTCTTAAGTCACTGAATGACTGGTACTACAACTAGTCACACCTCACATTCCCCTAGCCAAGTCACAACATGGCTTTAGGCCACTACACTCCACAAACACCCTTCTTACAACCATTACACAGAGAGTTTTCGATGGCATGAATTCAGCTAGGCCACCACACAGAACACTCCTAATCACACTAGACATTAGCAGAGCTTTTGATGTCATCCCCCGCCGCAACCTCACAAAACAAAATACTCAACACAATCATGCACAATAACACAAAAAGATGGCTGGCAAACTACTCAGTAGGCAGATGTGCACAAGTAACATTTGCCAGTCAGTCTTCTAACATCAGAAACTTCACAAATGGCGTTCCCCAAGGATCTGTTTTGTCCCCTACACTCTTTAACCTATACATGCACGACGTACCCACACCCCACACACCACAGATACACATAGCTTCCTATGCAGATGCATTAACACTTACATGTATGCACCAAAACACATACACAGCTGCACACATCATTCAACTTACCTCAACGCACTACACGAATGGTTCACCACAAACAGGCTCAAAATAGCACCAGCCAACTCTACAGTGACTCTTCTCTCAAACTGGACAGCAGAACAAAGTCACATCCCACACCTCACCATAAACAACACCCCCCTACCACACACACACACACACACCCAAAATCCTTGGTGTAACATACAATACATCAATGTCATTTAAACAACACATCACAAACATTAAAAATAAAATAACACCAAGACTCAATGCTTTGAGGTCACTTGCCCATACAACATTCGGACACAACAAAGAAACCACCACCACAGTAAACAAACAATACATACGTTCAGTGATGAATTATGCAAGCCCTGCCTGGGCTTCTAACCTCACCAAAACACACAACAACACTCTACAGACCATACAGAACAAGGCCCTAAAAATAATCACAGGCTGCACAGCTACTACACCCACAGACCACCTACATCAAGAAACCAAAGTTCTCAAAGGCAAGGATCACCTAGACATGAGAGGCACCCAGTTTCTTGCTGCAGCCTCCACAAACCCACAACATCCACTACAGTACATGGCAGCACATCCACCCACACCAAGGAACATCAAAACAACACCCAGCACACGATACCATACACAAATACTGTCATCTCTCCCCCCTCGCCCACCTCAGACCAGCTTCCAGAAGCATATCTACACTCAGATCACTCACCGCTCCATTCAGTCACTTAAAGACAACACACAGCTGCATGCACGGCCTCCTGACATCCACCCTTCTGAATCCTATCTTCCTCGTGAGGACCGGGTTCACCTGGCCAGGCTGAAATGTGGGCACCATCCAGCCCTCTTAAGCTACCAGAAGAGGCTGGATGACTCCGTCGTGATGCCTGACCAGGATGCAACACAACAACCCATACTATTAAGCACATTATGGAAGACTGCATTGCACACAATCACCTACGGCAACAACACAATATACACTCTATGAGAGCTCTGTGGGAAAGCCCGGTCTAGCCATGGCCTTCCTAAGGGACTTGGGGCTGTTCGGCCAGACTGCCTAGGGAACAACAACTACTACTACTGCAACCAAAGCCAAGAAATATTCAGATTAGACACTAGAAGTCATGGAAAGAAGAAAGGAAAAGAAAATGAAAAACAAAGTAAGAAGAAACAGAGCAGGGGGAATTAAGTAATCTTATCAATGATGGGCAGAGAGAAGAAAAAAAGAATGAGAAATATGGATCAGAAAAAAGAAACAAAAGAGGAAAATGTCTAAAACAGATCCTCAGTAAAATGGCACTAGGAAGCAGCAAATTATATCACTGAATGACGAAAACGGTGAAGTCTTACATGCAAAGATAAGATGGTGAAGGAAGCTGAAGAATTTTACAAAGAACTATGCATCAAAGGCAATAGTACCAATAGCTAACTTTTCAGTTGAAACAAGTGAACTACCTGAGGTAACACCAGACGAAATACATATCTCTTAAAAATATGAAAAGACGGAAGGACCCAGGAGAAGAAACAGTGACAGATTTACTGTCTGAGGACGGAGTAGAAGTACAAAACTTAACAAATCCATGTATAATAATGAAGAAAATTCCCAAAACGTGGTGTAAATCAATAATTATTTCACTTTACAAAAAAGGGCGACTCAAGAGGTCTTAGAAACTATCGACACATTGCAGTAGCTCATTATCAGTTATTATTTCAAATTCTTTACTAAAGTCCTTCAGACAGAATAACAACAAATTTGGAAGAAAATCAACCTCGTGAACAGGAAGAATTCCGAAGCGGTTATTCGACTACTACTCATCTACATACAAAGAATCGGCTAGTTAAAAAAAAAAAAAAAAAGAATCTATGCTTAGGTTTTCCTGATTACAAAAAGGCTTTTGTCTCAGTGGAACACATAGCATTTATAAATACATTGCGAGAACAAGGAGTAAATGAGGCCATTTTAAAACTGATTAAAGATATATATAAAGATGGAATTGCTACAGCTACATTAAACAGACTAGTAAAAAAGTAAAGACTGAGAAGGGCTTGCGCCAGGGAGATAGAATTCCACCAAAATTATTTACAGCATGCCTAGAAAGTATTTTCAGGAAGCTAGACTGGGAAAACAAAGAAGTAAGCATAGCTGGAGAAAAGCTAAAACACTTAAGATTTACAAAGGACATTTTCCTAAGCTCAGAAATAGAAGAGAAATTGCAGGAAATGTAAAATAACATGAACAGAGAAATATATATATATTGTTACATAGCCTATGATTTCATCATCCTTTTTGTAATTCTAACGTACAGTATGCTGCATGTTTGATCACGAGCGTGTTCTACCTCACTCCCCCCGTCCTCCCTTATAGTAGAGTAAGTCGTTCTTTCTGCTGTTCAGAGCAGGATTGTCAACTCTTTGTCCCCAAGGCTTCATTTGCGCGTCCTTCTTACAAGTTGTATCAAGCTCTGCCGGCCCTTATATAATGAGCTCAGTCTCTGCATTATTGCCACTTAGATCTACTCCTCATTTTGTTCACATCTCTGTCCTCCCCTGTACAGTTATTATTGTGAGTGCTCAGGAAGTCTCCAACCATCTAGCAGCTGTGTAATTTGAGTATAACTGTTATTGCATTTTTTTTTCTTGTACTGTGTAGCATAAGGTGTTAATTCTTAGGCCTAGTGAGGTTTTTATGATTCATGTGTTTTTATGTCAGTCATTATTAATAATATTTTGTATCTGTAATAATATATCTTGCATTCACTGAGTATTATCTGATTTTTTCATTTTATCAGGGCTGACTTAGATAAATTTACTCTAGGTAATTTCGTGTTAATAGAGACTATTCCAGTTAACCATATATTTAACCTGTTTTTGCCATTACATTATCCTTATGAGTCCAGAATGTTTTGTTGTTAGTTTGAGCATTAAACTTTAACTTGTAATTTTACCTAACTCTTTTGTTTTGAACCTGGAACTTAACGGGACAGTAGTGATTTTTAGTATTCTCACTAAAAGTGTACATTATCTTTCTCTGTTCCGTAACATAAATTTGGCGACCTCGCCAGGATATTCAGGATATTATCATAAGAATATTGCTTGATATTTTGTGACTGATTTATTCATGATGTCTACTATTACTACGCTTGATGAAGCCAAAGATTTTTTGTCAAATGTGCAAACAGTGTGTGATGTAGAAAACAGAACAAAGAATGAACTTAAGCTTGTTGCTCAACAATTGGGAATTGCTGTTCGCTCTCATCATTCTAAAGATCAAATTGTTGACATGATTAATGAAAGCTTGTTTAATGTAACTCCTCCAAATGAGCAAATGCAGATTGAAATAGCTAAGTTACAGCTAGCCCTGCAGGAGGCTCGTGTTAAGTAGGCTGAATTTCAGGCAAATGCTAAGGAGGCTGAGTTTCGGGCATGTGCTAAGGAGGTTGAGTCTCAGGCTCGTATTCAGGAGGCACAAATTGAAATTGCTAGGATTCAGGCAGACCATGAGTATCGCATGAAACAAGGTGGAACTGGATCATCTAGCTCTGATGATTTTGATGTGGCTAAAAATGTTAAACTTGTCCCTCCTTTTAATGAATCTGATTTAACAAGGTATTTTCAGTTGTTTGAGAGGGTAGCTACAGGTTTTAATTGGCCCAAAAAGTATTGGCCAGTACTCCTTCAAACTGTTCTCACTGGTAAAGCTCAAGTAACTTATGCATCTTTGCCTCAGGATCAATCTGATAATTATGATGTCGTTAAGAGCTTGATTCTTAAGGCCTATGAGCTTGTTCCTGAAGTCTATAGAGTAAAATTTAGGACAACTTATAAGCAAGATAAGCAGTCCTATATTGAGTATGCAAAAATCAAAGAAGATCTGTTAGAGCAGTGGTTAAATTCTAAGAATGTGGATTCTGATTTTGGTAAATTTAAGCAGATGATTTTGCTGGAGGACTTCAAAAGGTGTATTAGTAAAGATGTAAGCCTATATCTTGATGAGAAAAGAATAGATAATTTGTCTGATGCTGCAGTTTTAGCTGATGAATATGTTCTCATTCACAAGAGATATTCTAAAGAAAAAAGGAAAGCTGAGAGTAAGTACATTGCCTCTACTCAGAATACAGGTAACAGGAAAGAGAATAAATATGATGTTTCTCAGGAAGTAAATACCAGCTTCACCTCTAGATTTCAGAAAAGTAAATGTACTTATTGTAGTAAGCTTGGTCATACTACGGAGAAATGTTTCAGGAGACAACGTGATGTGAACAAAAAGGAGTCTCTAAATATTCAGTCAATTGGTCTAGTGTCCACCCTTGAGAGTACCCAGAATTCTTTAACTGAGTTAACTGAACCTGCTTTGAGGGGTAAATTAAAATCTCATGATGGAGCTCCTCTTTTGAGCAGTAACATGGGTGACACTCTCAAGAGTTCATGTGCTAATTTTCTGTCTGAAGGTTTTGTCAGTCCTCTGGACAGTAATGACAGGAAATCAGTTAAAATATGTCGTGATACAGGTGCTTGCCAATCCCTTATGCTGACCAGTGTTCTAGGCTCTAATGTTAATTCCTCTGATGAAACTGTAATCTTACAAGGTGTAGGGAATAATTACTTCTCTGTCCCTCTGTGCAGAGTGAATTTAGAGTCTGGTTTTGTTAATGGTTCCGTTATGGTTGGGTTGGTTGAGACACTCCCAATGTCAGGTGTAACTTTCTTACTTGGAAATGATATTGGTGGGAGTCAAGTGTGTCCAGCTCCTCAATTGTCTAGTGAGCCAGTGGCTGCAGCCCAGGATTGTGATATCCCTGATGTGTTCTCTGCATGTGCTGTCACTAGGGCTAAGTCTAAAGTTACTGGTGACTTAGAGGATAATGATGATGATGATGTTATCCTAGCTGACACTTTTCTTGCTAATTTGGACTACTCACCAGATGAGGCAGTACCCCGTAGTGTTGATAATTTGTCTCTTCAAGAGTTGGTTGAGTTGCAGGTTGCTGACCCTGAGTTGAAAGGTCTAGCTAACTCTGCTTGCAGTGAGGAAGAGTCAGCTGGTGCTTCTACTTGTTATTATATAAAGTCAGGAGTACTTATGAGGAAGTTGAGACCCCCAACAGCATCAGCCGACTGTGAGTGGGAGGTTGTACATCAAGTTGTCATCCCTCGTGTTTGTAGGCAGGATATCATTAGAGTGACTCATGATTCCAGTTTGGCAGGACACCTTGGAGTGAGGAAGACTGTGGCACACATTTTGAAACACTTCTACTGGCCAGGTATCATCAGGGATGTTTCCTGGTATTGTAAGTCTTGTCACACCTGTCAAGTTGTGGGGAAGTGTAATCAGATCGAAAAGGTTGCACCTCTAGTTCCCATTCCTCCTTTTGAGGCGCCATTCACCCGTGTGTTGGTGGATATTGTGGGCCCTCTTCCTAAGACTTCTTCAGGATTTTCCTATGTGTTGACCCTGATTGATAAGGCTACTCGTTATCCTGAAGCCATTCCACTTAGAAATATCTCAGCAAAGAACGTGGTTAAGGAAATGCTAGGGTTCTTCACAAAGTTTGGTCTGCCCAAGGAGGTACAGTCAGACCGGGGAAGTAATTTCATGTCAAACGTTTTCAAGCAGTCTCTGAAAGAGTTGGGCATCACCCAGATCACGTCTTCAGCTTACCATCCCCAGACCCAAGGAGCGTTGGAGAGATATCATCAAACACTCAAATCGATGCTCAAGAAATACTGTTTGGAACATCAGAAAGACTGGGATAAAGGTCTTCCATTCGATGTGTTTGCTGCAAGAGAATCTCCAAATGAATCACTGGGCTTCTCACCTTTTGAACTACTGTTTGGCCATGAAGTAAGAGGACCCCTTAAGTTACTCAAGGAATGCTGGCTGTCGGAGGAAGATGACGTCAACCTGCTGGAGTATGTGATGAAGTTCAAAGAACGGCTGTCCACTGCTTGACAGCTGGCGAGAGAGAATTTAGGAGCTGCTCAGGAGAAGATGAAGACTTGGTATGATAAGAAGTCCAGGTTTACGCCACTTTCAGCCAGGAGATCATGTTTTGATTCTGCTACCGGTGCATGGGCAACCTTCAAGCCAAGTTTAGTGGTCCTTATTTCGTGGAGAAGAAACTCAGTGATGTCAACTATGTCATCGCCACACCAGATCGTAGAAAGAACAAGCAACTTTGTCACATCAACATGCTAAAGTTATATCACAGGCGGGACGAAAATAATCCAGTCTGCACTGTAGCTGTTCCACCCGAGTCTGCAAGTGAAGTTCTCCCATGCAGCATGAGCCTGAGTGATAGTTTGGGGAAGAATCCTGATATCATGAATGATCTCCAGACTAAGCTTTCTCATCTACCTCCCGAGGAAAGGCAGGAGTTTTTGGCATTACTGCAGGAGTATCCGCAAGTGTTCCGTGCCACTCCAGGAAGAACCACTGTGTTGATGCATGATGTCGATGTTGGAGACGCAAAGCCAATTAAACTGCCTCCTTACCGTGTGAACCCAGTGAAAGTTCCTCTCATCCAGAAGGAGCTTGGCTACCTGTTGGACCACAAGATGATTGAGCCCTGTCAGGGCGAGTGGAGTTCTCCTGTTACTCTAGTCCCTAAGCCAGGTGGGTCACAGCGGCTTTGCATCGACAACAGACGTGTTAATCAGATAGCCAAAACAGACACTTACCCTCTCCCTCACGTGGAAGATTGCATAGACAAGATCGGAAAGGCTAGGTACATAAGTAAGTTTGATTTGTTAAAGGGATACTGGCAAGTACCTATGACTGAACGTGCTAGGGAGATCTCATGTTTTGTAACACTAGGAAAGATTTTTGCATGTTCTGTAATGCCATATGGTATGAAGAATGCACCAGCCCCATTTCAGAAGCTCATGAATGTTGTAACAGAGGGTTTGGCAGGGTGTGTTGTTTATATTGATGATGTATTAATCTTCAGTGACAACTGGAAAGATCACCTATGCCATGTCAGTAAATTTCTTGAGCGTTTGGTTCAGGCTAATCTTGTAGCTAATTTATCAAAGTGTGAGTTTGGTCAAGCTAAAGTTCAGTACCTTGGGTACGTAATTGGTGATGGACATGTTGCACCACCAGCAGCTAAGGTTCAGGTTATAAGTGATCTTCCCAGACCTAAAAGTAGGAAAGAGCTACAAAGATTTTTGGGAATGGTAGGTTATTACCGGAGATTTGTTCTTAACTTTTCAATTCTTGTATCACCACTTACAGACCTACTGAAAAAGGGAGTTAAATTTGTCTGGAGCGATAATTTTGAATCCTCTTTCAACAAACTTAAAGCTATCCTATTAAGTCAGCCAGTGCTCGCTACTCCTAATTTTGCTAAGCCTTTTAAGATGGCTGTTGACGCAAGTGAAGCAGGAGCTGGGGCTGTTTTGCTGCAAGAGGATGATCAGGGTATTGAACATCCTGTATCTTATTACAGTAAGAAGTTCTCTCCACCTCAAAAGAACTACTCAACTATTGAGAAAGAGCTTTTGGCGTTGATTTTGGGTTTACAGCATTTTTCATTTTATTTGTGTTCTAGTTTTGACCCCATAGTCATTTATACCGATCATAACCCACTGAAATTCCTTAGTAAGTTTAAAGATAAAAATCAGAGATTGACAAGATGAAGTCTACTTCTTCAGGAGTATTCATTAGACATACAACATGTCAAGGGGAAAGAAAATGTTATTGCAGATTGCTTATCTAGACTTTAGACAGATTGTTTTAGAGTAATAAGAAATTTCCTTTGTAAATTTCTTTTTCTTTGTGGGGAGGTGTTACATAGCCTATGATTTCATCATCCTTTGTGTATTTCTAACGTACAGTATGCTGCATGTTTGATCACGACCGTGTTCTACCTCACTCCCCCCGTCCTCCCTTATAGTAGAGTAAGTCGTTCTTTCTGTTGTTCAAAGCAGGATTGTCAACTCTTTGTCCCCATGGCTTCATTTGCTCGTCCTTCTTACAAGTTGTATCAAGCTCTGCCGGCCCCTATATAATGAGCTCAGTCTCTGCATTATTGCCACTTAGATCTACTCCTTATTTTGTTCACATCTCTGTCCTCCCCTGTACAGTTATTATTGTGAGTGCTCAGGAAGTCTCCAACCATCTAGCAGCTGTGTAATTTGAGTATAACTGTTATTGGATTTTTTTTCTCGTACTGTGTAGCATAAGGTGTTAATTCTTAAGCCTAGTGAGGTTTTTATGATTCATGTGTTTTTATGTCAGTCATTATTAATAATATTTTGTATCTGTAATAATTTATCTTGCGTTCACTGAGTATTATCTGATTTTTTCATTTTATCAGGGCTGACTTAGATAAATTTACTCTAGGTAATTTCGTGTTAATAGAGGCTATTCCAGTTAACCATATATTTAACCTGTTTTTGCCATTACATTATCCTTATGAGTCCAGAATGTTTTGTTGTTAGTTTGAGCATTAAACTTTAACTTGTAATTTTACCTAACTCTTTTGTTTTGAACCTGGAACTTTACGGGACAGTAGTGATTTTTAGTATTCTCACTTAAAGTGTACATTATCTTTCTCTGTTCCGTATATATATATATATATATATATATATATATATATATATATATATATATATATATATACCGGTATAAAAACAAGGTAATAGTAATAGGGAGCCAAACTGAAACATCTGTTCATTTCGTGATGCATGAACACAGTGCGTATGAAAGCTTGGAGATCATAAGCAGCAAGAAGTGCAAACGAAAGGAGAGAGGTCCAGAGCTGACCTGTTGCATACATGAAGGTTTGTGAGAAACGGTTAACTCTGCAATATAATTAGAGAGTTAGATGGAATAGGGATGAGATTTTTTTTTTTTTTTTTTTTTGCTAGACGGGTGCCACGAAGCAGCCGTATTGATGATGGGATGTAAGCAGAAAGTTCGAAGGAGCTGTGACCTTTGAAACAACGACAGAAGAAAATAAAGATGCACCAATACAGTGAAGAGACAGAAGCTGAATTAATTCTGTGAGAAGGGGAGAGTTAATGAGATGAAAATCCTTTGACTACATCTTGTACAGAAGAACTGTATGTGGGGAACCTCGCCACAGCCTCTACACAGGGGCGAATAAAACCCGTGTACAAAGTCAACAACTGTACAGGGGTTGAGAAGGCACGGAGTCGGCTTAACACACCTAATCTCTTGAAAGGAGATTTTACAAGAGAGCTAGTATAATCTTTATTAAAAAAATCATAGGAAAATGAAACCCTAAGTATGTTTAAAGATGATGCATAACTGAGTTGGATTTTGAAAAAAAAAAAAAAAAAAAAAAAAGATACTCTTGCACATGATTTTGTTGGGTTGAAACATGTAAGAACTTAGTTTTTGATGCATTAAAGAGAACAAGATTACTTTTACCCCAATCAGAAATAATGAACCAAATCAGATATTAGATGTGCCATACCCTCATCCCTTGTTCATTGAAGTATCTGCCGAGACAGGCACTGCTTGAAGCGAATGGAAAGCTGAAGGTTGAAGTCATCAGAGTATGAGTGGGTAAGGTTAGATGTACATCTTAGAAGGTCATTGATGAATAGAAGAAAGAGTTGGTGATAGGAAGGAGACCTGAGGAACACCGGTATTGATTGCTCAAGAAGAAAGCTGGCCGTCTTTAACAGCACCTATACAACGGTCATAAAGGAAGCTAAAGATGAAGGTACAAACAGTAGAATAGACACCGTAAGAGAGAAGTTTGAGAATTATAGGTATTTTATGCTAGACTCGATTGAAATTCTTTGAGATGTCAAGTGCAATGGATAAGCTTTTGCTGAAGTCCCGAAGGATGACCAGGTGTCTGAAGGGTAGGTGAGAAGATCTCCAGTGGAGCGTCCCTGGTGGAACCCATGCTGACGATCGGAAAAATTGTTATGATATGAAAGGTGCCTTACGTTTTTCTTTTGTTAAGAATAGACCCAAAAACTTTTGAAATACAAGATGTTAAAGCAACTGGGAGATGTTAGAGGGTTGGGAATGGTCACACTTCTTTGGGACAGGCTGAATGAGAGCAAATTATCCAACAAGAAGGAGAGGTACAAGGTGACATACAAAGGCAAAAGAGTTTACCTAGGCAAGGTGTAAGCACTGAAACACAGATTATTGAGGACAGCAGGAGGGACCCCATCAGCCTGTATGCCTTGTTAGTATAGAGGCTAGTGATGACAGAAAATACATCAATTGAAGAAATTTTAGAGGTTAGTGATGACAGAAAATACATCAGTTGAAGAAATTTTAATGTCAGCCACAAAAAGTTAAAGGGAGGAAGTGATGGAGGGAAAAGCACTGGAATCATCTAAGGTGGAATTGGAGGAAAGAGTCTGCCCGAAGAGTTATGCTTCATCTGTAGAAGAAATAGCTACAGATCCATCAGAATGGAAAAGAGGAGGGAAGGATGATAAGGTAATGTTGTTAGAAAGGTTTT
The DNA here is from genome assembly GCF_032717465.1 of Coenobita brevimanus. NCBI lineage: Eukaryota > Metazoa > Arthropoda > Malacostraca > Decapoda > Coenobitidae > Coenobita > Coenobita brevimanus. The sequence continues at coordinate 24,206,149 of NC_137006.1, forward strand.
GGCAAGGTGTCGGGAGGAGCAGGAATAATTTGAGTTTGAGAGTTCAGAACGTTTAGTTCGAATGAATTATTTTTAGCAGAGCAAAGAACAAACTTAGCACTATTCTGGGCACAAACTTAAAGGAGATGAGATTCAGGGATGGATTTGCTCCAATACCTTTTGTAGGTGTGATAAAACCAATTATTTTGCACTAGTCAGAGGATATGAGAAAAGAGTGTATGCTTCCATGCCCGAGAGAAAAACTTCCATAATGAACAAGGCACAATGAAATTATTCTTGGCCATGAAAGCAATAATCATTCTTGGGAAAATCAAAGAAGCACTGCCTCAGGGCTTCCCAATCAGCAGCTCCAAAATGCCACAGCCGTTGCTGCTTGAGAGGGTACACAGTCTGTAATGAGTGAAAGGACAGGTTATGGGGGTAAGATTGTGATCAGATGAGTCCAATGGAGAGAAAAATTAACAGCGCAAGCAGAAGAATTACTTGTAAGAAAGAGGTCAAGTATATTAATGTTCTCTCTAAAGTGGTCAGGGATATGGGCAGGGTGCTGTACAAGCTGCTGTTGGTGGTGGTGAACATTGAAATCAAGAATAATGGAAATTTCAGAGAAAGAAAAAAGTGATAGGATGTGTTCCATCTTAGAAGTAAAACAATTGAAACATTTTTCATAGTAGCACTAGGGCATATGTAAAAAGCTTGGATAAATGACAGGATAGTCGAAGCCAAAGTGTTCAGAATTCAGAAGATACAAGTTCAGAAACACAAGAGCAGGATATGCTGTTATGTACTGTTATACATAACACCCACCTTTGGCTTTGAAATGAGTATATAGTAGGAGGATACAGAGAAGGGTTTGCTATCAGTCGCCTAAGATAGTCGAGTCTCTGTGAGGAAGAGAAGGTGGGGTTTAGTGGAGGAGAGTGATGTTCAACAGAGAGAAAGTTAGAAGAAAGGCCGCGAATGTTGCAGAGACGAAGAAGTGAGTCAGACTGTGGTTTGAGCATCTCGCTTTTGCCATGACAAGGAGAGGGGCAGATGGTGGAGGCTTTGGTGGTCGCTCCCCCTGGGGACTTCAAGGCTTGGTGTTTGGATGCATTTTTAATTTTTAATTTTGAAATCGAAGTGTAGTGTGTAATGTGCATGTAGTTTGTTATTGACAGTTAGAGGAACTTGTGTTGGAGAGCAAGCTGGCCTACTCTCTGTTACTGAAACACTGCAGTAGTTCAGCAAAGGGGGATGGTCAGAAGCTAGTCCCGAAGGCTGATGATATGAGAGCTCCAGCCCTCCCTGCCATCAGCTTTCCATCCATCTTGTGAATACTCACAGGCTCGACCGGTGCTACAGTCTCAGTTTCTCTCTCTCTCTCTCTCTCTCTCTCTCTCTCTCTCTCTCTCTCTTTCTTTCTTTCTGTGTGTGTGTGTGTGTGTGTGTGTATGTGTGTGTGTGTGTGTGTGTGTGTGTGTGTGTGTGTGTATAGCCTTCATTACTTTTAATTATATACTTCTTCAATTAATACTAGAAAGCAACAGAGAACGCATACCTTCTCCATTGCCATTAAAAATAAACCGGATCTGAATCTGCTCCAAAGTACAACCATTTCTTTCCTAGTCCATAGCCTTCCTTTCCACATTATTTCTTTGAAATTCTTTGAGAACTTTTGGAGATATTGTGTAGGATACCGAATCCGGAACTGGATCTACCCCCAAATTTAATTTCTTCTTTGGCCTGTGGCCCAGCCTTTCACAAAATTTCATCAGATCCGTTCATAAGTTTTTGAGTAATCTTGCTAACAAATCTACTGATTCGGGATCAGAATGCGAATCCTGATCCGTCCCAAAATTTAATCAATTATTTCCCTATCCATGGGTCCCCTTTCCAAAAAATGTAATTGAAATTCACTGACACTCTTTGGAGATATTGTGCTGGATACTCCGGATCCGGATCAGGCCCAAAACTTAATCATTTCTTTCTTTCCCCATGGCCCACCCTTCCACAAAATTTCATCAAAATCCATTCATATCTTTTTGAGTAATCCTGCTAACAGACAGACAGAGAAACCAATGCGGACAAATCATAACCTCCTCAGCAGAGGCAATATATTACGTTCTCTGAGCCCAACCCTCATATTTAAACATAAGTTTCGACTCTCCCTGTCTGCGAGGCTCGCCTGACGTGCTCCGCTGCCTTGTTCAGAAAAGCGTCGTTATATGCACCGAAAAACGTGTAGTTCCATATGAATCAACAGAGAGACACTTGAGAAAATCCGCCTTTTTGCAGTTTTAGGAACGTTTTACATAGTGTTTTGCAAATGTAATGCACATATGAAAAGAAGCCATAAAAAAATACATCTGTTAGAGCTGTTTACAGAGTTCTGTATGCTTCGCCCCAAATTTACATATAGGACAGACAGACAGACTAACAAACTGACAGAGAGATAAACATTTTCTTTTATGAATAAATTTGGGTTTATCTCTCCCTTTTCATATGTTTGTCTATTATTTGTCTGTTTATACGTGTATGTGCGTATGTATGTATGTATGTATGTATGTATCATGTCTACCTTCTGTTTGTCTAGCTATCTGTTCAGATATCTAACTCCCTGCTTTCAATGTCTGTCTTAATCATCAGTCAGTTTATCTATATATATCTATTTATCTACCCATCTGTGTATATACAGTAATACAAGGGTTCATCACTCTTCACTATGAAAGACGACAATGATGATCATGATGGTGATAGAGACTAGGATATTTTATTATGAATATGATTAAGCTAATGTCATCTTCAGCATTGCAATCATAATCATCACCACCACCTCGCCAACATGCCTCTTTATCCCATCTACAGGTTGTCTGAGGTATGGTTTGAAAGAAAAGGGGAGGAATAGGATAGCAGGAGAAGAACCAGTCAATGGCATACCCGGAGAAACTGGCCTCACATTCATTTACTATCGAAATTTCCGATATCAGAGTTTGACTCCATAGGTAATAAAAAAAAAAAAAAAAAAAAGATACTATACCATCTGTCATGCAAGGCTCATCCAACCAGGTCGATTCCTTGTCAGTTCCCTAGCACAGTCAGCTTCTATACCTCTCTTTCTTACACACTCGGTTATCATATCTGTCTATCTACATGACCTACAACGCCACTTCTTACCATCAGAAGCATTAACATATTGCTACGTCCTCGTCACACACTGCAACAGGCTCCAATAGCAGTAGTTCAGTATGGGAACGACGTCATCCAGTGAATCGTTCTTCTCTGGGTCAGCCTTACAATGTATACAAGATCAACTCAGGCATCGCAATAACACAGGCTTTTCAAGTTCATTGTTTTTATTTCCCAAGTAATTACACTGTCAGCTTGGCAACTCCAGAGCTACACTAACTTCACAAGGCCACAAGTAAAACTGAACTGAAACTCCTCTTTTATGTCTCCCATCCCTTGGTTGAAACTCGAATGTTCTAGTACATACTGTACTCCTAGCAACAACAGTTTTCTGTCGGAGATATCAAAAATATTCCAGAGCTTTCTTACATTACTTAACACTCTAAATGCTTTATCGTACAAACTGAAATCAAATTACATAATTTAACAAACAATAACCTAAATAAAATGTTACAAAGTGAATAAAAATTTATGGATAACTTTACAAAATACCTCTGCCCACAACAGCAGGCTATCTGGCAACTCTGACAAGTAACTGAAAAGGCGCGAAACACTGGGAATTTTTCACTAGCACTCCTGCTTCTCAACACTATCCCCTCCCTAATCCTTTTGTCATCCCAACAAAATTACAGAATATTTACAAACATAATCTTTAGTCCAAATTAAACATTTAACTATACACAAGATAGTCCTTCAACTTATCCCGTTTCGCCTATGCCGGTTCAGACGGCGTCTCTGCACCTTCATTACCGTCCACTCCTCCTGGAATGACTTGGGTTCATTCCTGATTTACTTTTCCCCAAGGAAAACTGTCGCCATCCTCTTGTGCTTCAGTTCCTTTGTTCTCCTCCACATCATTGGCTACGGGTGTGCACGATTCCTCGGCGATGTCTCTGCTGTACTGTCCTGGGCATGGTTCTGCCACAGATGATTAACATGTACCACCTTTGGGTAAGACTTCCTGCCTCCCCGAATCTGGTACGTTACGTCTGACAGAAGGTCCATCACAGTGTAGGGCCCATCCCACAGGCTCTGCAGCTTTGGTAACTGTCCCCTCTTCTGCTGAGGACTGTATAACCAAACTTTGTCACCATCCTTGAAGTTCACCTAATTTACCTTGGCATCATACTTGCACAGCATCATTTCTCCTGAAAACTTTAGACTTCCTCGAACTTGGTCATGTACCTCAGCCAGTCTTTCCTGAAGATGCTTCACATAGCTGGAGGTGCTCGCAGGTAGCCCATCACCAGGAGGTCTCATTAACGGATCAACTGGCAATCGTAACTAGTGGCCCAGCATCAGTTTTGCAAGGGTGTAGCCGACAGACTAGTGTGTTGCAGACCGAGATGCCATCAGCAACGTAGGTAATATCTGGTCCCATTACATCTGTCTTTCTACACAGTACTTGGCCACTTCTTGTTCCAGGGTCCAGTTGAATTTCCCCGCCATTCCATCTGACTGTGGCCTTAGTAGGGTTGCTCTGGTCTTCTTGATTCCCAGTAACTTGCAGCACTCATGGAGCACAGTAAACTCGAAGTTTCTACCCTGGTGTTAATGTAGCTCTTGTATCATCCCCAAATGACAGCAGAACTGGTCAACCAACAGCTGAGCAAGCAGAACTGGTCAACCAACAGCTGAGCAACAGTTGTGGTTTCCTGATAGGGGATGGCATAGGCTTCTGGCCACTTCATGAACTAGTCCATGGCAACACACATATACCAGATTCCCTCTTTCAGTGAGTGGCAGAGGTCCAGGAATGTCCACCGCTTCTCTTTCCATTGGTGCACCCACCTGATATAGGTGAAGAACACAACCACGTTTCTTGGGTCCCTTCTTGGCATGACATACATCACAGGCCCGACACCGATCTTCAACATCCTGACACATGCCAGTCTAGTAGAACCTCTGTCACAGGCGACTTAGAGTTTTCTTAACTCTCGGATGCCCACTAGTGATCTGGTTATGAGACTCTTCTAAGACCTCCGACCTCATTTTCTTAGGAACCACAACTTGCCAATACTTGCTGAGGGCATCAGGTGTCTCCCACTGACGCTCCAGTTGTCCATTGTTCTAACGAAGAAGGACCCACTGACTCTAGTATCTCTAAGTTGCAGGGCTGTGCCTGGAAACCTCTTCCCAAGATGGTCAAACTGGTCGGCTGCAGCCACCCTAGCACTGGTTGTAAATCTGTATCCTACACCTGCATCCTCTTCAGGCCTTCTTCAGCTGACACTGGCCCTGTCACTGTAGTATAGCACATTGCTTGCTAAGATCTTCTTTCATACTACACTGCTTGCAAACTGGGTCACAAGGCCAACAACTCAGGCTGTCAGCATTGCCATGTACCCGGCCAGGACAGTGCTGTACCTCTTAGTTGTGCTGGTCCTGCTTCCCAGGCCAGCATGCCAGTTGTCCTTCTGGATTATTTAAAGTCTTCAGCCACTTGAGTGCTACATGGGCTGTCTTGATGATAATGTATGACCCAAATAAGTAGGGATGGAAGAAATCACGGCTCCTCATTACTGCCAAGAACTCCTTTTGGGTCACACAATAGTTTCGCTCTAGTGGGCTGAGCTTCTTGCTGTAATGCGCCAACACAAACTCTTTGACATCCTTCTTCTGTGACAGGACTCCACCAATTCCAGGGTCATAAGCATCACAGTCCAGGATGAATGGCTGGCTCTGATCTGGGTGTGGCAACACTGGAAAGTTTGCCAACGCATGCTTGAGTTCACTGAAGGCCTTCTCAGTCACTGCAGTCCACACAAACTTCTGTTTCTTTCCTAACAACTTGTGCAGAGGTGCAGCTATCATTGCGAAATCCTTGACAAAATGCCGGTAGTAGGTACACAAGCCCAGAAAACTCTGTAGCTCCTTCACACAAGTAGGAACTGGCCAGTTTTTCACAGCTGCCAACATCTCTGGATCAGTACGGACTCTGCCCTTGCTTACAATGTGTCATAGGTACTTCACTTCCTTCTGGAACAAGTAACATTTTCCAGGGTTCAGCTTGAGCTGCACTGCTCGGTTTCTGTTGAACACTTCTGACAGTCTCTCCAGTTCCTGGTCAAAAGTCTGCCCAAACACTATTACATCATCCAAATAGATGAAAGTTGTCCGTCAGTTCAGGCCTTCCAGTACTTTATCCATGAGGTGCCCAAAAGCTGCTGGGGAGTTACACGGACCAAAATTGCATCACTTTGAATTGCCATTAGCCCCAGGCGTATGGAAAGGCTGTTTTTTCCTTGTCCCTCTCTGCAGCCTTGGCCTGGTGGTATCCTGCTTTCATGTTTAGGGTGGAGAACCACTTGGCACTTAACAGAGCACCCAGCATGTCAACAGTCCTTGGCAAGGGGTACACATCCTCCACTGTCACTTCATTCAGGGCTTGATAATCCACACAGCACCTTACTGAGCCATCCTTCTTCCTTACCAGAACAACTGTTGGTGCACAATGACTGACTGACTTCTCAATCACAACTGGAGATTCTCCATCACACTCTCCATTTCTTGCCATTGAGATGGCGCCATCCTTCGAGCTGGCAGTTTAACTGAGCGGTGATCCCCGGTGTCGATACAATGATCCACCAGATCTGTGAATCCCAGGTCTAGGTCTACGGTGGAACAGACATCATCAAACTTCTCAAGCAGTTACCTGGACTGCAGCACTTGTGAGTCATCCAAGCACTGGGAACAACTGGGAAACAGGTTTTGTAAATGGTCTGGCAGATTCCCATCTTCTCTGACTACACTCCTTTTACAGACCTTCCATTCATGCCATCCAGGGTCCACTGCCTGGCACATCCCCACGATTTCTCCCTCGTTGATCTGTGTCTCATGGGAGAAACTGGCCGCCACAAATGGCACTTCATCTGCGCCTACTTGCACCAAAATCCTCCCCACCATCACTCCAGCCTTTGTCTTATACCATCTATCAGGCTTCACTACCTCAAGACTGTTGTCAAAAGAGCCACCCACCTTGAACTTGAGCAATAGTTCTGATCTTGAGGGTAACACTGTAGTGTACAGCACCCTCACCTCACCACCAGAACTGGTACATCTCATTGCCGTGATGGGAACCAACTTTCCTTGGGCCTTGCACTTCATGGAGCAGTCCAGCTAACATCCCATGGACATCAGATAGTCCAGACCAAGAAGGCAAGGATCCTCCATGTCTGCCATGTAGACTGGAAGTGTAGCGATTTGCCCTGCAACTTCAGTCTGGGCATCCAAGGGTCCCCTTTATTTTGCACAGTGCCCAGTTATGCCACACAATTGTTCTGATGACTCAGGCAGATACCGATGATGTAACACATCAGGCCTCACAAAAATCTTCTCTGAGGCAGAACCATCACCAGGGAACACCTCTTGCCGTCTGTTCTTCCATCTGCTCACACACTGTCAATTGCAGCTCTCTTGCATTTTCCCAGTGGTGGGGATACTTGGGAAAAACTGGCTGGTTGTTGCCACTTAACACCAGCCTTTAGTAGTTATCCCCTTCTTTCTTGTGTTTTGCAGCCTTCTTCTTATCCTGCTTTGTCTTCTTTGGACAGTCAGAACTGACCTGTCCCACCTCACCACAGGTTCAATGCCCTTTTGTTGCATTCACAGATTTCCTTTCACTGCTCTGTTCTTGCTCCTTCTTCCATTTGTAACAATCCTCCTTATGTCCTGGCTTTCTGCAGAACCAGAAACCTCCTCCGATCTTCTCGTGTTCCCTCTTCCACTTGTAACAGTCCTCCTTCCTGTGTCCAGGCTTCTCACAATACCAGCAACTTCCATCAAATTTCTGTGCTTCATGTACCTGCCCCTTTCTTGCCTTGAATTCTACATTACAACCTGCTGGATCTGATGTAGGACTCAAATTCTAGAGTCCTGGCTGATGCTTCTTGCATGCTTCTCTGTTGTGCCTTCATCACTTGCACTTTCAGCTCTGCACTACCAAGAGCATCGATGAACTGGTTCCTCTGAAGAACAGCCAACAGGTTAGGTGATGCTCCAGGGTACACCTTGTCTACCATATGCTTCAGATTATGAGCAAGCTGCTGAAGGGATTCGCCTCGAGCTAGTAGTCGTACATGAGTCTGAAGTCTTGCTTTGTAAACCTCAGTCTGGTATATGGTCCTGAATCTGTTCTCCAGCAATTATACTAGGGACTGATAACTGTTCCTCTCTTCCACTGATATCTGGCCAAGAATCTCCATCGTGGCACCCTTTAGACTAGTAACAAGCTGCACTCTCCTCTGCCTATCATCCCAACCATTCTGATCAGCATGTAACTAAAATTGCACACAGTAATCTTTCCAAGATACTTTACCATCAAAATCTGAGGTTTCTTTTTAATTGGACCCCCATTATAGCCATGCACTTCCCTGGTTTGGGGCCTAAAAACTGGGGCATCATAATTAACCCGTATTGTGCTGAGCAAAAAAAAAAAAAAAAAAAAAAAAAGACTAATGCCCCTCTGCGCCAGCCGATTTTGGATTTGGATCAATATAAGATCTCGGGATCAATATAAGATCTCTGGCACTAATTAAAGTAATCACTAAAGCCAGATAGTTGGTTTAATTAAGTCACATTGGTGCCACTCTACCTCTGAAATCTTCGAGGTTACTGAGAGAGCAGAGCATCTGAGAGCTTGTGAACCAATTCTGGATATGGGCTTAATACATTAATATAAAATCAGTGGGATTAATAAAAGTAATCGCCCAAGCCAGAAAGTTGGTTGAATCTAGTCATGCTGGTGTCACTCAACCTCTGAAATCTTCAGCGTTACACAGAGGCCAGAGCATCTGCAAGCTTATGAACCGATTTTGGAGTTTTTGTAGGTAAATGGGCTTAACATATCAATATAAGATCCCTGCCACAAATATAAGTAATCACCAGAGCCAGAAAGTAGGTTGATTTGAGTCAGGTTGGTGCCACTCTACCTCTGAAATGTTCAAGGTTACTGAGAGACCAGAGTGGCTGTGAGCCTGTGAAGACTCAGTTGCCTCCTGCACTCCTAAATCATTGTTGTAAGCATAGCGGAGAAATGTCTGAAGTTAGTCAGACACGTTATTATCTTCCATTTTACTTTGGTTGCTTGCAATGATGCAGGATGTAGATCTACGTCACAGGCGTTTTTGAAGGGGACATAGATCTACATTGCTAGCATGGTACTGGTTAAATCTAGAACCCAAAACTTCTACATTTTGATTACTCAGCCCTGTAAAGCTACCTTTAGATGCATGGGATTCATCAAGATCCACCATACACTTCATTTTTTTCATATGTACCCTATAGACTAAACTGAGGCTCAGCAGTGCAAGATATGTCTACAGCCTCAGTTATTTCACTTATTTTCTTTAACAGGACTTCTACATGCTGTTTGCACTTCACCACAATACCCTCACTAATTATTTTCAAGTGGTTGTCTACATGCTGCTTGCATTCTATTAAGTTATTGCTCACCTCATGCTTCTGCTGCTGTAGCTTAGCATATACATCCTCTTTCAACTGTTGCTGTTCTTCTTTCATTTCCCAAGTGAGAAAGTCTAGCTGTTCCTGTGTCCTCAGTTGCAGTTCCTTCTATTGCTCCTGTAATGCCTCTTGAAGCTGTTCATATTGTTCTTTCTCTTCTTCACCTTGTACTTGTAGTTGTTCACCTTTTGCTTGTAGTTGTACACTGAGTTGTTTCTTGAGCTCTTTTTGTCCTTCACTTTGTGCTCACTGGATTTTTCTGCACTTCAATTTGTGCATGTAGTTTTTATCTTTGCAGTTGTATAAACTTCATGATTACTACCAGATACGCCTCCTGCTTAACTTGGCTTCTTGTCACCTTCCAACTCCATGTCGAAGATTTAACTTACTACAGAACCTTTTGATCCCACTCCTGACACCAGTTGTTATGTCCTCACTGTACACTGCCAGAGGCTCCAACAGCAGTAGTTTAGTATAGGATGGACGTCGTCCAATGAATCATTCATCACAGGATCAGCCCTACAATGTACAGAAGATCAACTCAGGTGTTGTAATAACACAGGCTTCATACATTCATTGTCCTTGTTTCCCAAGTAATTACACTGGCTACTTCACAACTCCAGAGCTACACTAACTTCACAAGGCCACAGTTAAAATTAAACTGAAACTCCCCTATTCTGTTCCCTATCTTTTTATAACCATGCTCAAAACTAGAATGTTTAAGTACATACACCTTCTGTAGCAACAACAATTTTCAATGTCGGAGACATCCAAAATACTCCAGAGCCTTCTTATATTATGATGTACTCTAAATGCTTTATCTTCAGATTCTTTGCACAGTCTTCGGTTCTCCTGGAATCATTGCAAGACTCTGTGGCGAGAGTAATAATAATAATACCACCGAAGAGGCTCTGAGGCCTGAATAATAATAATTAGTTACGAATTCTTATTGTGTAGCCACAATAACGATGCTCCACTACGCGGTATGTGTAATACAAACAAGGTCTGAAGACCATAAGGTAATTTCTTGTGTTATATCAACATGGGAGACAAAGTTGTTGAAGAACACGTGTCTGCTACTGTTTCGCACCATGACCTTGACCCCACTGGGTAGATTCTGATTTTTTTTTTTCTATCAACAATGGTCCATGCCAGGACACATAACCTGGGCCCTTGAGGTTCCTTGCAAATTCCGTGGTTCTCCTAGAATTGTTGCAAGACTCTTAGGTGAAAATAATAATAATACCAGCGAAAACAATAGTCTCCATCTGTGTAGTAGGTAGAGACTGATAATAAAACGAGATAAACTATTAGGAATCCATCCGCGAGTGTCGTCTACCACCCTCCGAACAGTCACTCGTCTCCTGCTAATGTTTCTTACAGTGTCCTTGACCCCATAGTGAAGATATGACTTTTTTTTCTATCAGCAATGGCCCATGCCAGGACAACCTAAGCCCTTCAGATTCTTTATGCAGTCTCCAGTTCTCCTAGAATCTTTGCGAGACTCTGAGGAGGGATTGATAATAATAAAAGTGAAAACAATAGTCTCCACCTGTGCAGTGGGTGGAGACGAATAATAATAATAATAATAATAATAATAATAATAATAATAATAATAATAATAAAAATAATAATAATAATAATAACAATAATAATGGTGATGTGAAACCATCTTCCTGTGCATTTAGAGAAAACATGGAAACTGCATACAACAGTAGTGCAATATGCATTCTATTCTCATTGAAATTCATGTGCTCACTTTCCCCCATGTATGATTTTTAGTAACTGGAAGGACGCTGATCGTCCAAGAATCACTGGAGGATCACGATCACCAAATATCGCATTACACCGAGATACCAAAACAATATCTGCCTTCCATTCATACACGTAGCCACTGGGGGGTCTGGGGGGGCAGTTTGCCCCCCTTGGAAAAATTTGGGGGAAATGCTGAAAGGGATTTTTGGCACAGTCCTTGTATGACAATACAGTTTTACTAATTTTACCACTTGTATATTGAACAATATTATCTATTTCTCTCCTCCATCCATCTTTCCTTCCATCCTCCTCTGTCTTTCTTTCCTTCATTCTTTCCTCGTCCTTCTGCCTACGGGTGACTTTACACTCCCTCTTCTGTCTTACTTTCCTTCATTCTTTCCTCTTCCTTCTGTCTGTGGGTGATTCTACACTGAATGACAAGCGAACTGGTTTCCTGTACACCAGGAAACCATTTGCTATGCTGGGTGGTAACCATATAACCAAATTTTAGCGCCTGGTGGTTTAGTGGGGAATTACGGCATCCAGTTGGATATACCCGGTGAAGGTTTATATCCAAGGGGTGATTGGGATTCATTGCTCAAGCAATACCACTCAGGGATGAGTGAGGCTGGTCACTCTCATCTTAAATGTCAGGACCAACTTGCCTAGCCCAGGGCTTCTACGCTTCTCATGGGGCAACGTAGGACTGGATGATGGATGGATGGATGGATTATCTATTTCCAAAAATATTTAGGAACAATAATTTCCTTTGAAAATGAAAGCTACACTAAATATTCTAAAACCCTTGAGAAAAAATGGCCAGTTACAACCTAACAATTTCCCCTATCACCTCAGATTATGTGATTAATATTAGAGCTCTAATGATGTTTTGCACTTGAATCCTGATGAGGTGTAAAAATGGCCTTCCTGTCCCCTCAGCCACATTCTCTCACCCTGCAGCCTTATCCTCTCACCCTGTATCCAGTTCCAAACAATCACTACACAAATATAGTTACAAACAAGTGAGACAAGCAGAATTTTTGAAGACTGCATGAAGCTATTGTGATCACCTCAGACTACATTTTAGAAGGTAAGCAAATATAAATATGTGTGCCAGGGGCCTCGTTTGGGTGGGGGACAGGGGGACGTGTCCTCCCCACTGTTTGGAGCCTGGGGGACAGTATCTTTTGTCTCCCCCACTTTTCTAGGTGAAAATTTTCAGGATGAGTAGCTTTACGATGTTTATCTTTTTTTCCTTAACGGAAAAATCCTTTTTATACAGTACAGTACAGTTCAGGTGATATGGAGTAGATGGGAAGTTGTTGAATGCTGTGAAGAATATGTATGAGGGTGTTAAGGCTGCAGTGCGGGTGGATAGTGAACTGCGTGAGTTTTTCTCTTTGAAGGTTGGGTTGAAACAGGGATGTGTCATGTCTCCATGGTTGTTCAATCTGTATATGGATGGGGTTATAAAAGAGATACAAGGTAGGGCAGTGGATGCTGGAGTGGCCCTAATGAGAGAGGGCACTGTTTGGAAACTCCCTGCACTGTTGTTTGCAGATGATACTGTGTTGTTAAGTGACGACGAAGGGGAGCTGCAAGGCTCGGTGGATGAGTTTGGGAGAGTATGTAAGAAACGGAATCTAAAGGTCAATATAGGAAAGAGTAAAGTTATGGTCTTCGAGAGAGGTGAAGTCGTGAATGTACAGTGAGGTTGGATGAGGAAACGGAAAATGTGAGTATGTTTCAGTAGTTGGGTAGTGTGATGAGTAAGGATGGAAATTTAGAGGGTGAAGTGCTTGAAAGGGTACAACAGGGAAGAAAGGTTGCTGATTTCTTGAAGGCAGTGATAAGAAACAGGGAAGTGAGCATGGAAATGAAAAAGTTATTACATGACAGTATTGTGATACCAACTCTAACGTATGGAAGTGAAGCTTGGACGTTGTTGGAGGGACACAAGTCAAGAGTGAGAGCAGTGGAAATGAGTTATTTGAGAGGAGCCTGTGGAGTCACATGGAGAGACAGACTGACAAATGAGGATGTGAAGGAGCGTTGTGGTGTGGATGTGGATGTGATAGTAAACGTTAGGAGAAACACACTGACGTGGTTTGGCCATGTGGAGAGGATGGAGAGTGAGAGACTGACGAGGAGAGTGTATGTGAGTGAGGTGGAGGGGGAGAGAGGGAGGGGAAGGCCAAGGATGAGATGAAGGGATGGAGTGGAGAGGTATATGAGAGAGGGGGTGTGAACTGCGAGCAGGGCAGTGAAATGGCGGGGGACAGGGTGACGTGGATGCGATTTGTTAGTGGCCACCCTGTATAAGGGATTAAGGGGTCTGGCAAAAGATAGATAGATAGATAGAATTCCCCCAGATGTATTTACTCAGGTCAGTCTTGACGTATGCACCACCTCTGATGCCTGAGCCAATGAGAATCAAACTAAGAGAGTAAGCAGTGGAAAACAGAATTTTTATTGGCTACTACCACAGCAGTAGTACAAAACAGAATACCAGACTGGGGGTGAGTGCGGCAGCGAGTTTTGATTTACACATATGTGCTAAGTGGTGAGAGAGAGAGAGAGAGAGAGAGAGAGAGAAATACAAAACTGCAAAGGAAAATAGAAAATAACGATAGTATCACGAATGTGGGAAAGTGTGTGTGTTCGGGACACTCACGCCAGTGTGGTGACAGATATTTTGGGGAAATATGCCAAGTGTTTGCCCCCCCTCCTCCGCCGAAAATCCTGGTTACGCTACTGCTTCTATTCATTATTTTATATCCAGTATAAGTCTTAGATTGGGGTTGACCCCATAAAATAATGGTGAAAAAAATTTTTAAGTGGAAGGCATTACCAACGAACTAGTTGAATATGCTTGAGAAATTTTGTTGAAACGTTTGTGCTCAGTTTCTACCATTTCTGATCATTTTTCATTTTCAGAGGGGGCAGACGCCACAGGAATCATCAGGCAGTTAACGCTCCCTAAATATCGAATTGCGAATGAGAGTTCATTGTACAATGTGTAATGAGTTATGAAGCCATGTCTGTTCTCTTTTCACTGTTTCTGGTAATGGGCCCCCTGAATCACTATGGAGACTTGTATATAGTGGAAAACCTTCCAAGTATACCAATGAACTTGCCTGGAAAGTTTCATCGAAATCCATCAAATACCCGAAGGTGAGTTAATGCAAGCACACACACACACACACACACACACACACACACACACAAAAGCAGGCTGAACTCCCGCAATGGTATAGGGAGCTTTGCCGAAAATGATACCATCTTGCTTCGCACAACTGATAATAATGGTAGAAAAGTAGTGGTGCAGTTCCCTCTTCAGCATTTGGAAAAAATATGGAAACAGCATACCGAATCCTATTATATATATGCCAATATCACTGAAATCCATGTTCTTGCTTTCCCTTATTTCTTATCGTTTTTACTTTGGGAAGGAGGACTGAGTTCCCCAATAATCAATGGGGGCTCAAACTCCTCAGATATCGCATTAAGGATGAGAGCCCATTGTACAACAAGTATTACGATATTAAAGCCATATTAAACTTACCGGACTTTTTTTTTTTTATGTGTCCGACTCTGCGCATAGGCTTCGCAGCCTGCTCCCAAGGCCCAGTAGTCCTCCTACATACCACACACCTCCACATGTCACCACTTTGGCGCTAACATCCACCGTCCATACTGAATACATGCTAGGGCTGTCTCATGCAAGACTGGTGTATTGGAATTAGCGGGGGTATTTTTACGACATGTCGGCGGGTCTTCTGGTAGATCGGTAAAGTCTGCTTTATATGAATTAAAATCCTTAAACTGTTCCCTGACCCAGCGGGGATTTGAACCTTGGTCCGGTAGGGCTGCAGGCCACCTCTCTACCGATCGAGTCACCGCCTCCCCCTACATACGTGCACTGGTACGAAAAAAAAGTGATTAAATTTTTTAGGCAATCGAGTGACCCTGAAAGGTTATAAATCAAGGTCACGGATTTTCAGAGAGCTTTAACTTGAAACCGGTTCAAGATAGAGCTATTTACCATCATCAGCATAAAGGAGCTCCCATGTGGGCTTTCATTTGGTGTGAAGACCTTTGACCCTGAGTGATCTTGAAAGGTCAGACTAAAGGTCACGGATATTCAAGGAGCTATTACTCGAAACTGTTTACAGGTAGACATTTACTATTATCAATATATAGGAAATCCCAGATGGGTTTTTAATTGGTACCATTACCTTTGACCTTAAGCGACCCTGAAAGGTCAGTCTCGAGGTCACGGTTATTCAGGGGATTACATCTCGAAACTGGGTGAAGATTGATATTTACTATTATCAACTTATAGGAAGTCCCATATGGGTTTTTAATTGGTACCATGACCTTGAAAGGTCAAAAGCAAGAGCAGAGATATTCGGAGGGCTATAACTTGAAAACGGATGAAAATAAAATAACTGTTTTCGGCGAGGTTTGTTGTGCCTGGTGCCACTTGTTTATGTATGGGAGGCCGCTGAACCTTCCAAGTATTTGGTGGGGGTGTGATGTTCCCCGACTATAGCATAACGGATGAGTCCCTTGCACAAGATGTCAAAGCCATATCTATCCTCCTGTCACTGTTTCTGAAAATTTTTAATTTCGTGAGGGGAGTTGACCCTCCTGAAAAACATGGCTGGATAAATGTGTATAATCAATGACCTTCCTAGTAACCCAACGAACTCACCAAGGGTGCTTCATTCGGTTCCAACAAGTAGCCTAGGAAGAGTTAAAGTACACACACACACACACACACACACACACACACACACACACACACACCGCTCGCTGGTGCAGTGGTAACGCTCTCGCTTGCCAACTGGTGGACGGGAGTTCGTGCCTCGCTCAGGTTGCGAAAAGTTTCACTGACAAAGTGGGTGGTTACTGTCCCCCTTGAGCAAGAGGACGGGTGTGTGCGTGTGTGAAGGTCACAGCCTTGCCCTTAGATCGGACTATATGAGCTCTCAGCTCCCTTCCGGGAGGGTAAAAGCTGACGATCACGACCATCTAGTGATCCTGACCGACCCGGTGAATTACACACACACACACAGGCAGGAGCGCGCGAAACGGTATAGGGCCCGTTGCCAAAATAGTGGCATCCTGCTTCGCAGGATTGATAGTAACAACAACAATACTAATACTAATACCAATACTAATAATAACAATAATGATGATAATGATGATGATGAAAATAATAATAATAATAATAATAATTTTAAAAATGATAATGATAATAATAATAAAAATATTGCGAATCCTGATGATGATAGTGCTGGCGATGATGATCATTTAGAGCAGTGGCCAAGAATATTTTTATACCTTAATGTGTGGCACCGCAAAATTATGTAGCGGGCTCAGTAACAATTAGGGGGAGTTACCTCTAATTTGGGAATAAGATGTCAGAGAGGACGAGCGTGGTAATGCGCTAGTTGGAGAGAGAGAGAGAGAGAGAGATTATTGCTGCGATCAAGCCAGGAATAAAGTTTAGAATTACGAGTCTGATAAAAGATTGATGACTTGAAAAATAGAAAGAAACAGGAATGGAGAAAACTATAAAGACAAAGAGAGATATTCAGGAAGTAAGGTATTATAGAATAATGAGAATAAATATTGATATTCCACATTTTCATATTCCTCTACAAAATGGATCATTCTCTCTCTCTCTCTCTCTCTCTCTCTCTCTCTCTCTCTCTCTCTCTCTCTCTCTCTCTTTCTCGTTCATTTAAAAAAGTAACTTCCACAAAACAAAACAGATTAGTAGTAAAAATCACGAAATGGCAAACTAAAAGTCTATGTACAAATTTGCTGTTGATTCTATTTCCATACATTCATTACACAGTGTTATTGCTCCGTTTGCAGGCTCAATCTGATGGTGTATGATAGCCTTTGTTATCGTGCATTGGCTGGTGATGACGAGTGAATGGACTGTGACCCGTTTCGCTCAGCACTCTGATGATGTATAACCAGCTTGTGTGTGTGTGTGTGTGTGTGTGTGTGATATTTGTTTCTGGATCGTAGCTCTCCGTTTGTATATTATGCAGACATAATGTTATGCAAATCATTTTTGTATTGTACTGTTAGACTGATTTGGAGAAAGAACATACAGTATCATCATTCCCTTTACAGCCAGCACAGATATGAACTGGAGTATACGGAAAAGAGGTACCCCGGAGACTCCTAGCCCACCAGCATACAATTTCCTCCCCCTCCCACAATCCTTTCTGTCACATATCAACACCAGCCACCATCCCTTTCCGTATCTTTCCAGTTATATTCACCTCCAACAGCTTGCCATTTTGTTATTATTATTACCATCATCATTATTATTATTATTATTATTATTATTATTGCCATTACCCAAGGGAAAAATAGCTATACGCGGCTGGCACAAAACCTCAATTTATGCGTCATCTAGATACTCCTCTCTCTCTCTCTCTCTCTGGTCTGGATGTTACTAATCATATTATTCGACATCAAATCCCGAACATACAGCCATTTGAAAGTTCTGATGGATAAAGTGTGTGTGTGTGTGTGTGTGTGTGTGTGTGTGTGTGTGTGTGTGTGTGCTATATCCATAAAGCTAATATATATATATATATATATATATATATATATATATATATATATATATTTATAGATATATGGTATATACCACACAAGGTATTAAAAGCCGAGAAATCATAGTATATCACAATGTTTGTTCATGAAATGCTATTCATTAATATGAAATCATGTTTCCCTTGTTTTTCAGGACCAGTTGGATGCATTTTGGCATGGAATCACTTTGATCCCTAAAGTAATCTAAGGACATTTCTTTGCACCAAACATTTGTCAGTTCAGTCTTGAGGTTGTCCAGGTTGGGTGTCTTCTCTGACATGATTTCATCTTTGCCCAGCAGTTTTCTATCGGATTTAGATCCGGACTGTTGCCAGGCCAGTCGAGAACCTCAATCCGATTATCGTGAAGCCATTTTGTCACCTTTCTTGACTTGTGATATGGAGCTGAATCGTGCATTAAAAAGTCCCACCCAAGAATAGCAAAAAAGTTTAACAAATCATCTTTCAGAAATTGAATGTACGAGCCACCATTCATCATCAGCTTCTTAGGAAGAAAGTAGAGGCCTCCTCTTCCCATTTCACGTGAGAAACACCCCCATACTATTACAGATTGTGGATGTTTAACAGTCGGCACCGTGTAAGCAGGGTCATATCGACTACGGGGGTCTGTGCGATGAACCTAGGCAAAACGCACCTGGAACACTTGAAATGTGCTTTCATCGGAAAACATAACTTTTCCGCACTCATCTGATGTCCTGTGTGCATACTTCTTTGCAAAATGAAAGCGCTGCTTCTTAATGCGGTCAATGAGAAGCGGGCTGCGGTGTGGCTTGGCAAACCCAGCTCCTTTTGCAAGTGGTGTTACATAGTTCGAATTGAGACTTCCTGTAACAGCTGGGATGCATTCTCTTCAATTCTGCTGCTGTCAGTCGAGGATTCTTGATTACTTCCCTCTTCAGAAGCGTATCTGTACCTCTGGAAGTCGTCCTCTTCTTTCCACCGCCATGCTTCTGCTCTGGTACGACATCAGATGGAAGGGCTCACGCTGCAGCAAGAATCTCCATGACGGTCGACTTTGCTCATCCAGTACGTTCACAAATCGTGTTCATAGGGACATTATTCTGTCACCATGCAATGATACGGACCCTCTCATCCCTTGAGCAGTACTTTCCAGGCATGACAACTCTATCTATCTATCTATTGCCAGACGCCTCAATCCCGTTTGGGGTGGCCACAAACAAATCGCCTCAACGTCGTCCTGTCCCCCGCCATTTCACTGCCTTGCTCCCAACTCATACCGCCCTCTCTCATATACCTCTCCACCCCATCCCTTCATCTCATCCTCGGCCTCCCCCTCTCTCTTCCACCCTCCACCTCATTCACATACACTCTCTTCGTCAGTCTTTCACCCTCCATCCTCTCCACATGGCCAAACCACCTCAGTGTGTTCCTCATAACGCTTCCTATCACATCCACATCCACACCACAACGCTCCTTTATATCCTCATTCGTCAGCCTGTCTCTCCACGTGACTCCACAGGCTCCTCTCAAATAACTCATTTCCACTGCTCTCACTCTTGATTTGTGTCCTTCCAACAATGTCCAAGCTTCACTTCCATAGGTTAGAGTTGGTATCACAATACTGTCATGTAGTAACTTTTTCACTTCCATGCTCACTTTCCTGTTGCTTATCACTGCTTTCAAAGAACCAGCAACCTTTCTTCCCTGCTGTACCCTTTCAAGCACTTCATCCTCCAAACCTCCATCATTACTCATCACACTACCCAAGTACTTAAACGTACTCACATTTTCCAATTCCTCACCATACAACCTCGCTGTACATTCACTGACTTCACCTCTCTCAAAGACCATCACTTTATTCTTCCCTACATTCACCTTTAGATTCCATTTCTTGCACACTCTCCCAAACTCATCCACCAAGCCTTGCAGCTCCCCTTCGTCTTCACTCAACAACACAGTATCATCTGCAAATAACAGTACAGGGAATTTCCAAACACTATCCTCACTCACCAGGGCCACTCCAACATCCACTACCCCACCTTGTACCTCTTTTATTACCCCGTCCATGAACAGATTGAACAATGATGGAGACATGACTCATCCCTGTTTCAACCCAACCTCCAAAGAGAAAAATACACTTAGTTCTCCATCCACACGCACTGCAGCCTTAGCACCATCATACATACTCTTCACAGCATTCAACAACTTTCCATCTACTCCATATATTCTTAATACTTTCCACAATCCTTGACTATCCACCCTGTCATATGCTTTCTCCAAATCCATGAAAGCTGCATACAACTTCTTTCCCTTCTCTAGAAACTTTTCCACTAAAGATCTAAGAATGAATATCTGATCTATACAACCTCTTCCTTTCCTAAAGCCTCCCTGTTCATCTGCATCTAATTCCTCTGTTCTTTCTCTAACTCTGTCAATAAGTATCCTACAGTACACTTTTCCTATTATACTAAGAAGACAAATGCCCCTATGATTGCCACACACTTCTTTTTCCCCTTTTCCTTTGTACAAGGGAATAATTATACCTGACTTCCAATCCTCCGGGACTCTACCTTCCTCCCAGGCCAATCTGCACATCTTCCACATCGATTCTGCTACTATCTCTCCCCCATGCTTCAGCATTTCACCACACACTCCATCAATTCCTGGGGCTTTCCCCATTTTGACTTTCTTCATTGCTTCCACAACTTCTATCCTACTGATTTCTTCCTGTCTTCTCACCTCTCTCTTTCTCCCAAACATTCCCCAGCCACTTATACTCGCATTACTTTCATCCTGTATGTTCAACAATTCCTTAAAGTGTTCTCTCCATCTGCTCACTTTTTCTCCCTTCTCCACCAGTAATCTACTGTACCATTTTTATCTTTCACTCCCCTGCTAACTTCACTTCCACCCTGTCTTACTCTCTTCACTTCTTTCCAGAACATCTTCTTACAGTCCCTCCACTTTTCACTCAAAATTCCCCATCCACTCTCTTCTTACTCTCTCTTACTAATCTTTTCACCTCTCTTTCTTTCTACATATAACTCTCTCTTCCGCCTCTCAACTTCTTCCACGCCCCTATTTCTCATCCATTCATTGTATGCTTTCTTCTTTTGTGCCAAAGCCTGTCTCACCTCTTCATTTCACCACGCTGTTTCTTGTACACCCCTCCGTCTTCTCTTCTTCCCACACACCACATCACATGCTGCACATATTTCTTCTGTAAATATCCTGCACACACCTTCCAAGTCCCCCATCTGCTCCAATTCATATTTGCCCAAACGTTCCTCCACTTCTCTCTTATACTCTGCCTTTTTCTCATCCTCTTGTAACCTTTCCACTCTCCTTGCAACTACTCCTTGCTCTCGTCTTTCCCTTCTTCTATTCCACCATCTTATTTGTATCCTAATTCTGGCCACCACCAAGTAGTGGTCAGAGTGTCCACTCCCCCAACCTCTATAAGCTATTGCATCCATTACACATCTTCGCATCCTTTCATCCACACACACATAATCAATCATTGCCTTCCTTTCATTCAGTTCACCACCCACCCTTCTCATCACTCACCATGTATACCTGTGGATCATTTTATGCCTGAAGAGGGTATAGGCTATCACCAACCCCCTCCCAGCACAAATGTCCACTAACGCACTGCCATTTTCATCTATCGCAGCAGGCACACCCCACTCACCAACTATTCCATCCACCTTCACATTCCCTACTTTACCATTCATATCACCGATCAAAAACACTCTCTCATTCCTTCCAAACTTTTCCATGCACACTTCCATATTTGTCCAGAACTCTTCTATCACTCTGCTAGCACGATCTTGCGTTGGCGCATACACACACACAATCGCCCACATTTGTATTCCAACTTTCAACTTTACCCACACAATCCTTGACCCAACTGATCCATACTGTCTTATGCTCTTCTTCCATCTTTTACTCACAACTATACATACTCCTTCCTTTGCCCTTTCATTCTCACCTACTCCTGCACATATACCCCATCCATACTCCCATTCTCTTACACTTTTTCCTCTCAATTTTGTTTCAGTTAATCCACATACATCCACTTTCGCACCCTCAAGCACCTGGACAATCTCTCTCTCTTTCACCTCATCATTCGCTCCTCTTACATTTCACGTAGCCATTACCAAGTCCTTTGTCCGGTCCTATGTCGCCATCATTTGGTCAGTCCTTGTCCGAGGCTTCTTGTTTGTTTTTTTAGTTAGTTGTTTTCCGGGGAGGGGCACTAAACCTCCGCCAACCCTTTTAGTCGCCTTTTACGACAAGCAGGGATACTGGGGGAGTATTCTTGAAAAAATCCCCTACCCCTAGGGGTAATGACAACTCGACTCTAGGAAAATAACAGGGCAAACAGTAATGCAAAGGAAAAAAGAGGGATGTGGAAGCTTGGAGCGACGGGAACATATTCTCTCACTCTTGCTTCTGGGCAAGCACTGACGTGCTGCGTATTTCACCACCTTCCGCTAACACCAGAGGAGTTGCCAGTTACTTCTTGCCCCCAAATTCACCTGGTTGAGTTGGAAACACAAGAGAAGACAGACAACTCTCCCTTAGCATTTCTGTGTGTGTAGGTCCTAAGTCAGTTTGCGGTGGCGGTGAGTGTATATATCTATCTATCTACCTATCTATCTATCTATATATATATATATATATATATATATATATATATATATATATATATATGCATGTTATACCAGTATATTAGATGGGCTCTGGAATTTTAAATGTGATGAATAGTTTTTGTTGAAAATATTTAACTTCTGAGTATCTTAATTTTATAGTGATTTTTTAAATATCTCTTTACAACGTCAGTGGGTTTTAACCCGGCTCAGGTAGAGGTGGGTCTGAGAGACCCCCCCCCCCATTCCATTTTCTAGTTCATTAACTTCTATATACCCAGGAGCCCTGTTGTTCTCAGTAGCCTCCTAACTTTGTGTATCCATGCAAGGGGTGAGGGAGTTACTTCAAGCCCTCTCTCCATTTCCGCAGTATAAGGGTATGTTAATATAAGTTGGGTATGTGAGATCCACGTCTACTTGAGGTGTGTGAGATATTTTGTTCTCCCTGATTGCAGATATGAAAGCAGTATCTGGCAGCCCTGCTTCACACCATGAAGCACCATCCCATACCAAGCTTTAGGACCATTCAAGCAACCATTCAATTTTGTTTTATCATTTTCTTATAGAAAGCCAAAATTCTTTTACTGTTTGTTCTGCGTTTTTGTTTTTCTTCAAAAATTTGTTAAAAATATATAAAGAAAAGAACAGTTCATTTTTGTTTTTTTACATGTTTATGTTGCGGATACATTAAATATGTTACTGTTTTCAGTACTGAGATAAAGGAAACATAAAAACTTCCCTAACTTTTACGTTTGGGGGTCTGAGAGACCCAAGTCTACCTGCTATGCAACACTGACCAACATCAACCTCAGCATGGTTAATGTTAGGTCTTTCCACGATAGTTTATAAACCTTCCTTGTGTTTATTGAAATCATCGAGAGGCTTAAAAGTTAGACATTGAAGACTTCAGCAGACGGAAGAAATTATAAACGAAATCGAGAATAAAGCTGTTAAAAATAGAGGTCAAAATATACGGAAAAAAAGAAAAAAACTACGAATTCATTACTGCAACTTATCCCTCGAGTAAATTACAGTCGACAAATCAGGTTTACCTTTAAAAAACTGATTTTGTGTTAATTCAGTAATAGTGATTATTCCTTATTCTTGGTCTATGTGTCATACTGCTGTATATCACGTCACAAAGGATATGATTGTATTTTTTTTTCTAGGGGTACAGTCTCACCTTCATTAATACGAGTACACCTCACTCCATAACACCTATGTACACCATGTCGATACACTGTGATGGTGATGATAATGATGATGGTTAATAATAAAAGAAATAAATCACACATGATGGCGATTGTACAAGTAAAGATCTAATAAACCGTTATAAAATACCATTAAACGACCACGAACCTTTTGCGAGTATTGTAACTTATATGCACCTTTGCTTCACTGCACCCTCTCCAGATACTCTCAGCCCCATAAAGGCCACCCACGCCTTACTAAAACACCGTCAAACAGGATATAAATTATACAGTAGGGTGGTTAGGGAGCAGGAAAGATGGCACGAGATGCAGGGCCAATTGCTTCCTGCCAACAAAAGTTTCATTCAGCATAAGGATAAATACACCATAAGGAAGGGATAAGGGGAAAAATCCACTGTTCCCTTCATTAGAATGGAATTTTTTAAAGCCTTTTTAGCCCAGTGGTGTATTTGTATTATATTCACGCTGTCAAGACGATTTGACTCAACATGGGATTGATTTTTCGAACTGGAAGGGTTAGATAAGTATTTATCAGCCAGTTCACTACCAAGGAATCACTTTAACATGAATAAAATTATCAGCTGAAAAAACGAATAAAACGAAACTGTTTCTTCTATTTTCCTGCCACCCCCGGGCGATGATATTGCAGAGGGAAGGTCTTCTTATAGCATTTAGGTGAGGATATCCTCTATTCCCTTAAGCACGACTACGGTGTCAAATTTATGTTCTGATCTTGCTTACACCAGACGACATCTTTTGTAAAAAAAAATAAAAAGTTTCATCAGAGAGTTACATTTTCCAATACCCTCGTTGTAATGAAGAGGTTAAATATATATCAACCACTTAGTGAGACCATTATTACTATAGGGGGCGTTGCTTCTTAATATAACCGTATTATGTAACCATACCTTGTAACCATTCCTCTATACTGCAATCATACCTTGACAATTTCTTGAACTTGTAAACTAGAACTAGCACTGTAGAAGTGTAGAAGTACAGTATAACAGTATATATATCTAGTAGTGCTGAATG
The DNA here is from genome assembly GCF_032717465.1 of Coenobita brevimanus. Lineage (NCBI taxonomy): Eukaryota > Metazoa > Arthropoda > Malacostraca > Decapoda > Coenobitidae > Coenobita > Coenobita brevimanus. Next base: position 24,231,037 of record NC_137006.1, read on the forward strand.
CCTACATGATGATTAGTGCACGTATCAGCTGATTTAATAAATTGCAAACGGAAGCAGCCAGCTCCCCTCGCACTGTCGTCGCTCTGTGGGCAGCTCCCCTCGCACTGCCGTCGCTCTGTGGGCAGCTCCCCTCACACTGCCGTCGCTCTGTGTGGGTCCTATGCTGGCATAGGACGGGTTGGACCTGTATTTGTCTTCTCCAAATAAACTTCCGTTGAAACTACATCAAGACCTCTAGATAACTCCTAACTGGGTGTAGGAGAGGGGTGGAACAATAACTCAGACTTCCTATCACATCCACATCCACACCACAACGCTCCTTTATATCCTCATTCGTCAGCCTGTCTCTCCATGTGACTCCACAGGCTCCTCTTAAATAACTCATTTCCACTGCTCTCACTCTTGACTTGTGTCTTTCCAACAATGTCCAAGTTTCACTTCCATACGTTAGAGTTGGTATCAGAATACTGTCATGTAGTAACTTTTTCACTTCCATGCTCGCTTCCCTGTTTCTAATCACTGCTTGCAAGGAACCAGCAACCCTTCTTCCCTGCTGTACCCTTTCAAGCACTTCACCCTCCAAACCTCCATCCTTACTCATCACACTACCCAAGTACTTAAACGTACTCACATTTTCCAATTCCTCACCATCCAACCTTGCTGTACATTCACTGACTTCACCTCTCTCAAAGACCATCACTTTACTCTTCCCTACATTCACCTTTAGATTCCGTTTCTTGCACACTCTCCCAAACTCATCCACCAAGCCTTGCAGCTCCCCTTCGTCTTCACTCAACAACACAGTATCATCTGCAAACACCAGTACAGGGAGTTTCCAAACACTATCCTCTCTCACCAAGGCCACTCCAAAATCCGCTACCCTACCTTGTACCTCTTTAATTACCCCATGCATGAACAGATTGAACAACCATGGAGACATGACTCATCCCTGTTTCAACCCAACCTCCAAAGAGAAAAATTCACTTAGTTCTCCATCCACACGCACTGCAGCCTTAGCACCATCATACATACTCTTCACAGCATTCAACAACTTTCCATCTACTCCATATATTCTTAATGCTTTCCACAATCCTTGTCTATCCACCCTGTCATATGCTTTCTCCAAATCCATGAAAGCTGCATACAACTTCTTTCCCTTCTCTAGAAACTTTTCCACTAAAGATCTAAGAATGAATATCTGATCTACACAACCTCTTCCTTTCCTAATGCCTCCCTGTTCATCTCCTACTAATTCCTCTGTTCTTTCTCAAACTCTGTCAATAAGTATCCTACCATACACTTTTCCTGTTATACTAAGAAGACAAATGCCCCTATGATTACCACACACTTCTTTTTCCCCTTTTCCTTTGTACAAGGGAATAATTATACCTGACTTCCAATCCTCCGGGACTCTACCTTCCTCCCAGAGCAATCTGCACATCTTCCATATCGATTCTACTACTATCTCTCCCCCATGCTTCAGCATTTCACCACACATTCCATCAATTCCTGGGGCTTTCCCCATTTTGACTTTCTTCATTGCTTCCACAACTTCTATCCTACTGATTTCTTCCTGTCTTCTCACCTCCCTCTTTCTCCCAAACATTCCCCAGCCACTTATACTCGCATTACTTCCATCCTGTATGTTCAACAATTCCTTAAAGTGTTCTCTCCATCTGCTCACTTTTTCTCCCTTCTCCACCAGTAATCTACTGTACCATTTTTATCTTTCACTCCCCTGCTAACCTCACTTCCACCCTATCTTACTCTCTTCACTTCTTTCCAGAACATCTTCTTACAGTCCCTCCACTTTTCACTCAAATTCCTTCGAAGTTCCTCATCCACTCTCTTCTTAGTCTCTCTTACTAATCTCTTCACCTCTCTCTTTCTTTCTACATATAACTCTCTCTTCCGCCTCTCAACTTCTTCCACGCCCCTACTTCTCATCCATTCATTGTATGCTTTCTTCTTTTGTGCCACAACCTGTCTCACCTCTTCAGTCCACCACGCTGTTCCTTGTACCCCCCTCCGTCTTCTCTTCCTCCCACACACCACATCACATGCTGTACATATTTCTTCTGTAAATATCCTGCACACACCTTCCACGTCCCCCATCTGCTCCAATTCATATTTGCCCAATCGTTTCTCCACTTCTCTCTTATACTCTGCCTTTTTCTCATCCTCTTGTAACCTTTCCACTCTCCTTGCAACTACTCCTTCCTCTCGTCTTTCCCTTCTTCTTTTCCTCCATCTTACTTGTATCTTAATTCTGGCCACCACCAAGTAGTGGTCAGAAAGTCCACTCCCCCAACATCTATAAGCTCTTGCATCCATTACACATCTTCGCATCCTTTACTCTACACACACATAATCAATCATTGCCTTCCTTTCATTCAGTTCACCACCCACCCTTCTCATCACTCGCCATGTATACCTGTGGATCATTTTATGCCTGAAGAGGGTAATGGCTGTCACCAACCCCGTCCCAGCACAAATGTCCACTAACGCACTACCATTCTCATCTATCGCAACAAGCACACTCCACTCACCAACTATTCCATCCACCTTCACATTCCCTACTTTACCATTCATATCACCGATCAAAAACACTCTCTCATTCCTTTCAAACATTTCCATGCACACTTCCACATTTGTCCAGAACTCTTCTCTCACTCTGCTAGCACGATCTTGCGTTGTCACATACACGCACACAATCACCTACATTTGTATTCCAGCTTTCAACTTTACCCACACAATCCTTGACCCAACTGATCCATACTGTCTTATGCTCTTCTTCCATCTTTTACTCACAACTATACATACTCCTTCCTTTGCCCTCTCATTCTCACCTACTCCTGCACATATACCCCATCCATACTCCCATTCTCTCACACTTTCTCCTCTCCATTTTGTTTCAGTCATTCCACATACATCCACTTTTTCACCCTCAAGCACCTGGACATTCTCTCTCTCTTTCACCTCATCATTCGCTCCTCTTACATTCCACGTAGCCTATACCAAGTCCTTTGTCCGGCCTTGGGTCGTCATCGTTTGGTCAGTCCTTGTCCGAGGCTTCTTGTTTGTTTTTTTAGTTAGTTGTTTTCCGGGGAGGGGCACTAACCCTCCGCCAACCCTTTTAGTCGCCTTTTACGATAAGGAGAGATACTGGGGGAGTATTCTTGAAAAAAACTCCTACCCCCAAGGGTAATGACAACTCGACTCTAGGAAAATAACAGGGCAAACAGTAATGCAAAGGAAAAAAGAGGGATGTGGAAGCTTGGAGCGACGGGAACATATTCTCTCACTCTTGCTTCTGGGCAGGCACTGACAGGCTGCGTGTTTCACCACCTTCCGCTAACACCAGAGGAGTTGCCAGTTACTTCTTGCCCCCCAAATTCACCTGATAGAGGTGGAAACACAAGAGAAGACAGACAACTCTTCCTTAGCATTTCTGTGTGTGTAGGTCCTAAGTCAACTTGCGGTGGCGGTATATCTATATATATATATATATATATATATATATATATATATATAGATATATATATATATATATATATGCATGTTATACAAGTATATATATATTAGATGGGCTCCGAAGTTTTAAATGTGATGAATAATTTTTGTTGAAAATATTTAACTTCTGAGTATCTTAATTTTATAGTGATTTTTTTAATATCTCTTTACAACGTCAGTGGGTTTTAACCCGGCTCAGGTAGAGGTGGGTCTGAGCGACCCCCCCCCCGTTCCATTTTCTAGTTCATTAACTTCTATATACCTAGGAGCCCTGTTGTTCTCAGTAGCTTCCTAACGTTGTGTATCCATGCAAGGGGTGAGGGAGTTACTTCAAGCCCTCTCTTCGTTTCCGCAGTATAAGGGTATGTTAATATAAGTTGGGTATGTGAGATCCACGTCTACTTGAGGTGTGTGAGATATTTTGTTCTCCCTGATTGCAGATATGAAAGCAGTATCTGGCAGCCCTGCTTCACACCATGAAGCACCATCCCATACCAAGCTTTGGGACCATTCAAGCAAGTATTCAATTTTGTTTTATCATTTTCTTATAGAAAACCAAAATTCTTTAACTGTTTGTTCTGCGTTTTTGTTTTTCTTCAAAATTTTTTTAAAAATATATAAGGAAAAGAACAGTTCATTTTTGTTTTTTTACATGTATATGTTGCGGATACATTATATATGTTACTATTTTCAGTACTGAGATAAAGGAAACATAAACACTTCCCTAATTTTTACGTTTGGGGGTCTGAGAGACCCAAGTCTACCTGCTATGCAACACTGACCAACATCAACCTCAGCATGGTTAATGTTAGGTCTTTCCACGATAATTTATAAACTTTCCTTGTGTTTATTGAAATCGTCGAGAGGCTTAAAAGTTAGACATTGAAGACTTCAGCAGACAGAAGAAATTATAAACGAAATCGAGAATAAAGCTGTTAAAAATAGAGGTCAAAATATACGGAAAAAAAGAAAAAAACTACGAATTCATTACTGCAACTTATCCCTCGAGTAAATTACAGTCGACAAATCAGGTTTACCTTTAAAAAACTGATTTTGTGTTAATTCAGTAATAGTGATTATTCCTTATTCTTGGTCTATGTGTCATACTGCTGTATATCACGTCACAAAGGATATGATTGTATTTTTTTTTCTAGGGGTACAGTCTCACCTTCATTAATACGAGTACGCCTCACTCCATAACACCTATGTACACCATGTCGATACACTGTGATGGTGATGATGATGATGATGATGGTTAATAATAAAAGAACTAAATCACACATGATGGCGATTGTACAAGTAAAGATCTAATAAACCGTAATAAAATACCATTAAACGACCACGAACCTTTTGAGAGTATTATAACTTACATGCACCTTTGCTTCACTGCACCCTCTCCAGATACTCTCAGCCCCATAAAGGCCACCCACGCCTTACTAAAACACCGTCAAACAGGATATAAATTATACAGTAGGGTGGTTAGGGAGCAGGAAAGATGGCACGAGGTGCAGGGCCAATTGCTTCCTGCCAACTAAAGTTTCATTCAGCATAAGGATAAATACACCATAAGGAAGGGATAAGGGGAAAAATCCACTGTTCCCTTCATTAGAATGGAATTTTTTTTAAACTCTTTTTAGCCCAGTGGTGTATTTGTATTATATTCACGCTGTCAAGACGATTTGACTCAACATGGGATTGATTTTTCGAACTGGAAGGGTTAGATAAGTATTTATCAGCCAGTTCACTACCAAGGAATCACTTTAACATGAATAAAATTATCAGCTGAAAAAACGAATAAAACGAAACTGTTTCTTCTATTTTCCTGCCACCCTCGGGCGATGATATTGCAGAGGGAAGGTCTTCTTATAGCATTTAGGTGAGGGTATCCTCTATTCCCTTAAGCACGAGTACGGTGTCAAATTTATGTTCTGATCTTGCTTGCACCAGACGACATCTTTTGTAAAAAAAAATAAAAAGTTTCATCAGAGAGTTACATTTTCCAATACCCTAGTTGTAATGAAGAGATTAAATATATATCAACCACTTAGTGAGACCATTATTACTATAGGGGGCGTTGCTTCATAATGTAATCGTATTATGTAACCATACCTTGTAACCATTCCTCTATACTGCAATCATACCTTGACAATTTCTTGAACTTGTAAACTAGAACTAGCACTGTAGAAGTGTAGAAGTACAGTATAACAGTATATATATCTAGTAGTGCTGAATGCCTACATGATGATTAGTGCACGTATCAGCTGATTTAATAAATTGCAAACGCAAGCAGCCAGCTCCCCTCGCACTGCCGTCGCTCTGTGGGCAGCTCCCCTCGCACTGCCGTCGCTCTGTGGGCAGCTCCCCTCACACTGCCGTCGCTCTGTGTGGGTCCTATGCTGGCATAGGACGGGTTGGTCCTGTATTTGTCTTCTCCAAATAAACTTCCGTTGAAACTACATCAAGACCTCTAGATAACTCCTAACTGGGTGTAGGAGAGGGGTGGAACAATAACTCAGACTTCCTATCACATCCACATCCACACCACAATGCTCCTTTATATCCTCATTCGTCAGCCTGTCTCTCCATGTGACTCCACAGGCTCCTCTTAAATAACTCATTTCCACTGCTCTCACTCTTGACTTGTGTCTTTCCAACAATGTCCAAGTTTCACTTCCATACGTTAGAGTTGGTATCACAATACTGTCATGTAGTAACTTTTTCACTTCCATGCTCACTTCCCTGTTTCTTATCACTGCTTGCAAGGAACCAGCAACCCTTCTTCCCTGCTGTACCCTTTCAAGCACTTCACCCTCCAAACCTCCATCCTTACTCATCACGCTACCCAAGTACTTAAACGTACTCACATTTTCCAATTCCTCACCATCCAACCTTGCTGTACATTCACTGACTTCACCTCTCTCAAAGACCATCACTTTACTCTTCCCTACATTCACCTTTAGATTCCGTTTTTTGCACACTCTCCCAAACTCATCCAACAAGCCTTGCAGCTCCCCTTCGTCTTCACTCAACAACACAGTATCATCTGCAAACACCAGTACAGGGAGTTTCCAAACACTATCCTCTCTCACCAGGGCCACTCCAAAATCCGCTACCCTACCTTGTACCTCTTTAATTACCCCATCCATGAACAGATTGAACAACCATGGGGACATGACTCATCCCTGTTTCAACCCAACCTCCAAAGAGAAAAATTCACTTAGTTCTCCATCCACACGCACTGCAGCCTTAGCACCATCATACATACTCTTCACAGCATTCAACAACTTTCCATCTACTCCATATATTCTTAATACTTTCCACAATCCTTGTCTATCCACCCTGTCATATGCTTTCTCCAAATCCATGAAAGCTGCATACAACTTCTTTCCCTTCTCTAGAAACTTTTCCACTAAATATCTAAGAATGAATATCTGATCTACACAACCTCTTCCTTTCCTAAAGCCTCCCTGTTCATCTCCAACTAATTCCTCTGTTCTTTCTCAAACTCTGTCAATAAGTATCCTACCATACACTTTTCCTGTTATACTAAGAAGACAAATGCCCCTATGATTACCACACACTTCTTTTTCCCCTTTTCCTTTGTACAAGGGAATAATTATACCTGACTTCCAATCCTCCGGGACTCTACGTTCCTCCCAGAGCAATCTGCACATCTTCCATATCGATTCTACTACTATCTCTCCCCCATGCTTCAGCATTTCACTACACATTCCATCAATTCCTGGGGCTTTCCCCATTTTGACTTTCTTCATTGCTTCCACAACTTCTATCCTACTGATTTCTTCCCGACTTCTCACCTCCCTCTTTCTCCCAAACATTCCCCAGCCACTTATACTTGCATTACTTCCATCCTGTATGTTCAACAATTCCTTAAAGTGTTCTCTCCATCTGCTCACTTTTTCTCCCTTCTCCACCAGTAATCTACTGTACCATTTTTATCTTTGACTCCCCTGCTAACCTCACTTCCACCCTGTCTTACTCTCTTCACTTCTTTCCAGAACATCTTCTTACAGTCCCTCCACTTTTCACTCAAATTCCTTCGAAATTCCTCATCCACTCTCTTCTTAGTCTCTCTTACTAATCTCTTCACCTCTCTCTTTCTTTCTACATATAACTCTCTCTTCCGCCTCTCAACTTCTTCCACGCCCCTACTTCTCATCCATTCATTATATGCTTTCTTCTTTTGTGCCACAGCCTGTCTCACCTCTTCAGTCCACCACGCTGTTCCTTGCACCCCCCTCCGTCTTCTCTTCCTCCCACACACCACATCACATGCTGTACATTTTTCTTCTGTAAATATCCTGCACACACCTTCCACGTCCCACATCTGCTCCAATTCATATTTGCCCAATCGTTTCTCCACTCCTCTCTTATACTCTGCCTTTTTCTCATCCTCTTGTAACCTTTCCACTCTCCGTGCAACTACTCCTTCCTCTCGTCTTTCCCTTCTTCTTTTCCTCCATCTTACTTGTATCTTAATTCTGGCCACCACCAAGTAGTGGTCAGAAAGTCCACTCCCCCAACATCTATAAGCTCTTGCATCCATTACACATCTTCGCATCCTTTACTCTACACATACATAATCAATCATTGCCTTCCTTTCATTCAGTTCACCACCCACCCTTCTCATCACTCGCCATGTATACCTGTGGATCATTTTATGCCTGAAGAGGGTATTGGCTGTCACCAACCCCCTCCCAGCACAAATGTCCACTAACGCATTACCATTCTCATCTATCGCAACAAGCACACTCCACTCACCAACTATTCCATCCACCTTCACATTCCCTACTTTACCATTCATATCACCGATCAAAAACACTCTCTCATTCCTTTCAAACATATCCATGCACACTTCCACATTTGTCCAGAACTCTTCTATCACTCTGCTAGCACGATCTTGCGTTGTCACATACACGCACACAATCGCCTTCATTTGTATTCCAGCTTTCAACTTTACCCACACAATCCTTGACCCAACTGATCCATACTGTCTTATGCTCTTCTTCCATCTTTTACTCACAACTATACATACTCCTTCCTTTGCCCTCTCATTCTCACCTACTCCTGCACATATACCCCATCCATACTCCCATTCTCTCACACTTTCTCCTCTCCATTTTGTTTCAGTCATTCCACATACATCCACTTTTTCACCCTCAAGCACCTGGACATTCTCTCTCTCTTTCACCTCATCATTCGCTCCTCTTACATTCCACGTAGCCAATACCAAGTCCTTTGTCCGGCCCTGGGTCGTCATCGTTTGGTCAGTCCTTGTCCGAGGCTTCTTGTTTGTTTTTTTAGTTAGTTGTTTTCCGGGGAGGGGCACTAACCCTCCGCCAACCCTTTTAGTCGCCTTTTACGATAAGCAGAGATACTGGGGGAGTATTCTTGAAAAAAACTCCTACCCCCAGGGGTAATGACAACTCGACTCTAGGAAAATAACAGGGCAAACAGTAATGCAAAGGAAAAAAAGAGGGATGTGGAAGCTTGGAGCGACGGGAACATATTCTCTCACTCTTGCTTCTGGGCAAGCACTGACAGGCTGCGTGTTTCACCACCTTCCGCTAACACCAGAGGAGTTGCCAGTTACTTCTTGCCCCCCAAATTCACCTGATAGAGGTGGAAACACAAGAGAAGACAGACAACTCTTCCTTAGCATTTCTGTGTGTGTAGGTCCTAAGTCAACTTGCGGTGGCGGTATATATATATATATATATATATATATATATATATATATATATATATATATATATATATATATATATATATATATATATATATATGCATGTTATACAAGTATATATATATTAGATGGGCTCCGAAGTTTTAAATGTGATGAATAATTTTTGTTGAAAATATTTAACTTCTGAGTATCTTAATTTTATAGTGATTTTTTTAATATCTCTTTACAACGTCAGTGGGTTTTAACCCGGCTCAGGTAGAGGTGGGTCTGAGCCACCCCCCCCCCCGTTCCATTTTCTAGTTCATTAACTTCTATATACCCAGGAGCCCTGTTGTTCTCAGTAGCTTCCTAACTTTGTGTATCCATGCAAGGGGTGAGGGAGTTACTTCAAGCCCTCTCTTCGTTTCCGCAGTATAAGGGTATGTTAATATAAGTTGGGTATGTGAGATCCACGTCTACTTGAGGTGTGTGAGATATTTTGTTCTCCCTGATTGCAGATATGAAAGCAGTATCTGGCAGCCCTGCTTCACACCATGAAGCACCATCCCATACCAAGCTTTGGGACCATTCAAGCAACTATACAATTTTGTTTTATCATTTTCTTATAGAAAGCCAAAATTCTTTTTCTGTTTGTTTTGCGTTTTTGTTTTTCTTCAAAAATTTGTTAAAAATATATAAAGAAAAGAACAGTTCATTTTTGTTTTTTTACATGTTTATGTTGCGGATACATTAAATATGTTACTATTTTTAGTACTGAGATAAAGGAAACATAAACACTTCCCTAATTTTTACGTTTGGGGGTCTGAGAGACCCAAGTCTACCTGCTATGCAACACTGACCAACATCAACCTCAGCATGGTTAATGTTAGGTCTTTCCACGATAGTTTATAAACTTTCCTTGTGTTTATTGAAATCGTCGAGAGGCTTAAAAGTTAGACATTGAAGACTTCAGCAGACAGAAGAAATTATAAACGAAATCGAGAATAAAGCTGTTAAAAATAGAGGTCAAAATATACGGAAAAAAAGAAAAAAACTACGAATTCATTACTGCAACTTATCCCTCGAGTAAATTACAGTCGACAAATCAGGTTTACCTTTAAAAAACTGATTTTGTGTTAATTCAGTAATAGTGATTATTCCTTATTCTTGGTCTATGTGTCATACTGCTGTACAGTATATCACGTCACAAAGGATATGATTGTATTTTTTTTTCTAGGGGTACAGTCTCACCTTCATTAATACGAGTACGCCTCACTCCATAACACCTATGTACACCATGTCGATACACTGTGATGGTGATGATAATGATGATGGTTAATAATAAAAGAACTAAATCACACATGATGGCGATTGTACAAGTAAAGATCTAATAAACCGTAATAAAATACCATTAAACGACCACGAACCTTTTGAGAGTATTGTAACTTACATGCACCTTTGCTTCACTGCACCCTCTCCAGATACTCTCAGCCCCATAAAGGCCACCCACGCCTTACTAAAACACCGTCAAACAGGATATAAATTATACAGTAGGGTGGTTAAGGAGCAGGAAAGATGGCACGAGGTGCAGGGCCAATTGCTTCCTGCCAACTAAAGTTTCATTCAGCATAAGGATAAATACACCATAAGGAAGGGATAAGGGGAAAAATCCACTGTTCCCTTCATTAGAATGGAATTTTTTTGACCCTTTTTAGCCCAGTGGTGTATTTGTATTATATTCACGCTGTCAAGACGATTTGACTCAACATGGGATTGATTTTTCGAACTGGAAGGGTTAGATAAGTATTTATCAGCCAGTTCACTACCAAGGAATCACTTTAACATGAATAAAATTATCAGCTGAAAAAACGAATAAAACGAAACTGTTTCTTCTATTTTCCTGCCACCCCCGGGCGATGATATTGCAGAGGGAAGGTCTTCTTATAGCATTTAGGTGAGGATATCCTCTATTCCCTTAAGCACGAGCACGGTGTCAAATTAAAGTTCTGATCTTGCTTGCACCAGACGACATCTTTTGTAAAAAAAAATAAAAAGTTTCATCAGAGAGTTACATTTTCCAATACCCTGGTTGTAATGAAGAGATTAAATATATATCAACCACTTAGTGAGGCCATTATTATTGAAGGGGGCGTTGCTTCATAATGTAACCGTATTATGTAACCATACCTTGTAACCATTCCTCTATACTGCAATCATACCTTGACAATTTCTTGAATTTGTAAACTAGAACTAGCACTGTAGAAGTGTAGAAGTACAGTATAACAGTATATATATCTAGTAGTGCTGAATGCCTACATGACGCTTAGTGCACGTATCAGCTGATTTAATAAATTGCAAACGCAAGCAGCCAGCTCCCCTCGCACTGCCGTCGCTCTGTGGGCAGTTGGAGGGCTGGCATAGGACGGGTTGGACCTGTATTTGTCTTCTCCAAATAAACTTCTGTTGAAACTACACCAAGACCTCTAGATAACTCCTAACTGGGTGTACGAGAGGGGTGGAACAATAACTCAGACAAATATTTATTGCCGCAAAGCACTACAGAAACATTAGTCATATTCTGACCATATCCTAAACAACTCATAACCGAAATATACCACCAATAACAGTGTAAAATTCTTCGCCATAATTTTAGCAGGTTACTGTCAGCTTATGAACTGGGCAAAACATCCAAACATATATAGAATAATTAGCCACGTCATGAACTTGCTGTAGTTGACTTGCCGCAGTCTGAGCACATTTCTATCGACTCATAGTACTTCTGTGCCTTAGTCTAAGCATAATTTAATCACATCATTATCCTGATCAGTATAATAATTCATAATGTCCGTCGTTCATCTGCCTGGCTACTAAGCAGGGCCACACTCTTCAAGTTTCCGGTTTGAATATCTGCTTGGAGATGCAGACCAGAGAAAGGTCAAGGGCACGTTATGGACAGAGTGCTAGGTTGAGGAGGAAGTGCTGTCCCCAACCCCACCGACAAATATTTGTTCAGAGTTTTGAAACCAAAAACAAATAGATAATCAAACAAACAAACGACAAACTTTGCATAGCTATGAGCAAAGACAAAAGTCAGTGGTAAGTTATCAGGGAAACAACGCTTGGGGGAAGGGACACAGCCGCCGACTCCCAATCCGGATCTGAGAAGGAAATATCCAGTTTTCAGTGGCTGAGTGTTCGTATATGTAAGTGTAGAGGGCAAGTAAGTCATGAGCACTGTATGAACCAAACAATGAGGCTGAGTGAGGATAGACAACCCAAGATCCTGATTCACCTGTAATTGTCTACAGTTACAAAAACAGATGAGTTTATTAGTGGGAGTCGTCCACAATAATTTTGCCTACAATTGTCAGTTTTCCATCCTGAATGCTGGCCTGTGACAGTAGAATATGATGTTTGCCATGAGAAAATGCCATGGAAAGGGCGTACCTCCGTAGTATTGCCTTATTCTGCCACTGACCTATGGAAAACAAGCTACAAATGGACTAAAATCTCCGCCTTGCTAAGTTGGAAAGCCTATAATACAGAATGATGATTAAACAGGCTTTGCCAGTGTATTTCTGCAAGGATGCCATTCATTAAATAGAGAAAAACAAGGATGGCGATGATGATGGTTTCGGCTGTTACATTTTATAAGATTTATCTGACGAACTGCATATAATACGGTTAAAAATAATCAAACGTTGGAAAATCACATATTAATGTAAAGAAATAAGATAATTGTGTCTCACGTCCCATATACAAGGGTTATCATCGATTATGGGGTTCATCCATATTTTCCGCCACACACACACACACACACACACACACACACATAAAGATAGATAGATAGATAGATAGATAGAAGGATAGATAGATAGATAGGTATTTATATATATATATATATATATATATATATATATATATATCCAACTGGCTTCCAGAGTTCCCGGGCAAGGGATTTTGCTGGCAGGGTACTAAGCGCACCACCCTCCGCCTATCGGCTCAGTTGCGAAACTCATAGGTCCCTACCGGGGGTTCCCTACTATATTAACTTTCGAAAATGTCCAGTTCCGTCCTGTTTTGAGGACACTGGGCTTCAATGGGATATATATATATATATATATATATATATATATATATATATATATATATATATATATATATATATATATATATATATATATATCTATACAGAGAGAGACAGAGAGAGAGAGAGAGTGATATATATATATATATATATATATATACCTATCTATCTATCTATCTATCTATCTATATATATATATATATATATATATATATATATATATAGATAGATAGATAGATATATATACATATATAGATATATATATATATATATAGATATATATATATATATATATATATATATATATATATATATATATATAGAGAGAGAGATATATATATATATATATATATATATATATATATATATAGAGAGAGAGAGAGAGAGAGAGAGAGAGAGAGAGAGAGAGATAGATAGATAGATAGAAAGATAGATATAGATATATATAGATAGTTTGATATATATAAATATATATATATATATATATATATTTATATATATATATATATAAAGATAGATACATATACATAGATATATATATATATATATATATATATATATATATATATATATAAAGATAGATATATATATAGATAGATATATATATATATATATATAGATATATATATATATATATATATATAGAGAGAGAGAGAGAGAGAGAGAGAGAGAGAGAGAGATAGGTATATATATATATATATATATATATATATAAATAGATAGATAGATAGATAGATAGACAGATTTATATATATATATATATATAGATAGATAGATAGATAGATAGATAGATATAGATAGATAGATATATATATAAATAGATAGATAGATAGATAGATAGACAGATTTATATATATATAGATAGATAGATAGATAGATAGATAGATATAGAGATAGATAGATAGATAGATATATATATATATATATATATATATATATATACACAGTGTATATATATATATATATATATATATATATCTATATATATATATATATATATATATATATATATATATATATATATATGAGCAGATGGAGAGAACACTTTAAAGAATTGTTGAACGTAGAGGATGGAAGTAATGCGAGTAAAAGTGGCTGGGAAATGGCTGGGAGAAGGAGGGAAGTGAGAAGACAGGAAGAAATCAGTAGGATAGAAGTTGTGGAAGCAAAGAAGAAAGTTGAATCGGGGAAAGCCCCAGGAATTAATGGAGTGTGTGGTGAAATGCTGAAGCATGGGGGAGAGATAGTAGTAGAATAGATGTGGAAGATATGCAGATTGGCCTGGGAGGAAGGTAGAGTCCCGGAGGATTGGAAGTCAGGTATAATTATTCCCTTGTACAAAGGAAAACGGGAAAAAGAAGTGTGGTAATCATAGGGGCATTTGTCTTCTTAGTATAATAGGAAAAGTGTATGGTAGGATACTTATTGACAGAGTTAGAGAAAGAACAGAGAAATTAGTTGGAGAAGAACAGGGAGGCTTTAGGAAGGGAAGAGGTTGTGTAGATCAGATATTCATTCTTAGATCTTTAGTGGAAAAGTTTCTAGAGGAGGGAAAGAAGTTGTATGCGGCTTTCATGGATTTGGAGAAAGCATATGACAGGGTGGATAGACAAGGATTGTCGAAAGTGTTAAGAATATATGGAGTAGAAGGGAAGTTGTTGAATGCTGTGAAGAGTATGTACGATGGTGCGAAGGCTGCAGTGCGTGTGGATGGTGAACTAAGTGAATTTTTTCTTTGAAAGTTGGGTTGAAAAAGGGATGTGTCATGTCTGCATGGTTGTTCAATCTGTACATGGATGGGGTAATAAAAGAGGTACAAGGTAGAGTACTGGATGTTGGAGTGGCCCTGGTGAGAGAGGAGAGTGTTTGGAAACTCCCTGTACTGTTGTTTGCAGATGATACTGTGTTGTTGAGTGAACGCGAAGGGGAGCTGCAAGGCTTGGTGGATGAGTTTGGGAGAGTGTGTAAGAAACGGAATCTAAAGGTGAATGTAGGGAAGAGTAAAGTGATGGTCTTTGAGAGAGGTGAAGTCAGTGAATATACAGCGAGGTTGGATGGTGAGGAATTGGAAAATGTGAGTACGTTTAAGTACTTGGGTAGTGTGATGAGTAAGGATAGAGGTTTGGAGGGTGAAGTGCTTGAAAGGGTACAGCAAGGAAGAAAGGTTGCTGGTTCTTTGAAAGCAGTGGTAAGAAACAGGGAAGTGAGCATGGAAGTGAAAAAGTTACTACATGACAGTATTGTGATACCAACTCTAACGTATGGAAGTGAAGCTTGGACGTTGTTGGAAGTACACAAGTCAAGAGTGAGAGCAGTGGAAATGAGTTATTTAAGAGGAGCCTGTGGAGTCACATGGAGAGACAGGATGACGAATGAGAATATAAAGGAGCGTTGTGGTGTTGATGTGGATGTGATAGGAAGCGTTATGAGGAACACACTGAGGTGGTTTGGCCATGTGGAGAGGATGGAGGGTGAAAGACTGACGAGGAGAGTGTGAGTGAGGTGGAGGGGGGAAGAGGGAGGGGGAGGCCGAGGATGAGATGGAGGGATGGGGTGGAGAGGCATATGAGAGAGGGGAGTGTGAGTTGGGAGCAGGGCAGTGAAATTGCGGGGGACAGGGCGACTTGGAGGCGATTTGTTTGTGGCCACCCCAAACGGGATTGAGGCGTCTGGCAATATGTATATATATATATATATATATATATATATATATATATATATATATATATATATATATATATATATATATATATATAAGGCACCAGGGGAGGATGGTTTATTTCCGGAAATGTTTAAAGTGGAGGGGGATAGATTAATAATGATCTTGACCAAACTATTCAATAAGATATGGGTGACGGGGTTACTACCATCAGTTTGGAAGAATGGTGTAACTGTTAAAGTTCTGAAGAAGGGAGACCTGAGTGAATGTGGTAATTGGAGGGGAATCTCTTTGTCACCGATAGCTTTGAAAGTTTTCAGTAGAGTGTTGTTAAATAGGTTGGAGCCGCTGGTTGAGGGTATTCTGAGGGATGAACAGGCTGGTTTCAGAAAGGGACGTGGTTGCAGTGATCAGATCTTTATAGTTAGGCATTTGATGCAGCAAGTTAATGAAATGAGAGTACCGTTAAGTCTTTGTTTTGTTGTTTTTGAAAAGGCTTTTGATAGTGTTTCGAGAGAGACTATGGGGAAGATCATGAGACATTATGGAATACCAGAGGAGTTTGTGAGGGTCATTATGAACATGCATGAGGACACATTTTGTAAAGTGATGGTTGATGGTTGTCTGAGTGATTCGTTTGAAGTCAAGTCCGGAGTCATTCAAGGTGGTGTTCTATCGCCTTTACTATTTATATTGGTCATTGATTACATTATGAAACGCGTTGGAACAGAAACCGGTGCAGGTATACTTTGGGGAGAGAACAGGAAACTTTTTGATTTAGATTATGCAGATGATATAGTTTTGATTTGCGATGGGCCAGAAGAGATGCAGAGAGTGTTGGACTGTTTGGTGAGTGAAGGTCGCAAGGTGGGTCTGGTTATTAATTGTGGAAAAACTGAAATAATCAATATGAATATGGAAAATGCGCAGGAATGTGTAATTGGAGGTATGGTTGTAAAGCAAGTTGATAGGTTTAAATATTTAGGTACTTATTTAGCCAAGGATGGTTCTTTGAACTTTGAATTCGAGGAAAGGTTAAAGAAGGCTAATCAGGCAATGGGAATGCTTAAAAATATTTGGAATAATAAACAATTTTTCTGTGCATACAAAAATCAAACTTTATAAGGTAATGGTTAGGAGTATCTTAATTTATGGACACGAGTCTTGGTACAGCACAGTGACTATGGAAAATAAATTCTTGGTGTTTGAAAACAAAGCACTTAGAAGAATATTAGGAGTTAAGTGGTGGGAAAGGATACCAAATAGTAGAATTAGAGAAATAACGGGAGTGCAGCCGGTCGATGAATATGTTAGGTTCTCACGATGGAAGTGGCTAGGACATGTGTATAGGAGACAGGGAATAGTACGAGCTACACCAGGGTGGGTGGCACTTGGTAGGAGAGGTAGAGGAAGGCCAAAAGAGACGTGGGTGAGGACAATGAGACGGGAAGCTGAAGATGAGTGTTGGGAAGATCTTGAGGAGTTAGCACAAGATAGGATGTGGTGGTGTGAGTTCATCGAGGCCCTATGCATCTCCGAGGGTGCCACAGGAAATTATATATATATATATATATATATATATATATATATATATATATATATATATATATATATATATATATATATTGTTGCGGAACAGAGAAAGATAATGTACACTTTAAGTGAGAATAATAAAAATCACTACTGTCCCGTAAATTTCCAGGTTCAAAACAAAAGAGTTAGGTAAAATTACAAGTTAAAGTTTAATGTTCAAACTAACAACAAAACATTCAGGACTCATAAGGATAATGTAATGGCAAAAAACAGGTTAAATATATGGTTAACTGCAATAGCCTCTATTAACACGAAATTAGCATGAGTAAATTTATCTAAGTCAGCCCTGATAAAATGAAAATACACTGGGTAATGCTCAGTTAATGCAAGATAAATTATTACAGATACAAAATATTATTAATGATGACTGACATAAAGAACCTTACATGAATTACAAAAAACCTTACTAGGCCTAAGAATTAACACCTTATGCTATACAGTACAAGAAAAAATGCAATAACAGTTATACTCAAATTACACAGCTGCTAGATGGTTGGAGACTTCGGGAGCACTCACAACAATAACTGTACAGGGGAGGACAGAGATGTGAACAAAATGAGGAGCAGATCTAAGTGGCAATAATGTAGAGACTGAGCTCATTATATAGGGGCCGGCAGAGCTTGATACAACTTGTAAGAAGGACGCGCAAATGAAGCCATGGGGACAAAGAGCTGAAAATCCTGCTCTGAACAACAGAAAGGACGACTTACTCTACTATAACGGTAGAAGGGGGAAACTGAGGCAGAACACGCTCGTGATCAAACAGGCAGCACACTGTACGTTAGAATTACACAAAGGATGATGAAATCATAGGCTATGTAACACCTCCCAACAAAGAAAAAGAACTTTACAAAGGATATTTCTTATTACTCTAAAACAATCTGTCTAAAGTCTAGATAAGCAATCTGCAATAACATTTTCTTTCCCCTTGACATGTTGTATGTCTAATGAATACTCCTGAAGAAGTAGACTCCATCTTGTCAACCTCTGATTTTTATCTTTAAACTTACTAAGGAATTTCAGTGGGTTATGATCGGTATAAATGACTATGGGGTCAAAACCAGAACACAAATAAAATGAAAAATGCTGTAAACCCAAAATCAAGGCCAAAAGCTCTTTCTCAATAGTGGAGTAGTTCTTTTGAGGTGGAGTGAACTTCTTACTGTAGTAAGGTACAGGGTGTTCAATACCCTGATCATCCTCTTGCAGCAAAACAGCCCCAGCTCCTGTATCACTTGCATCAACAGCCATCTTAAAAGGCTTAGCAAAATTTGGAGTAGCGAGCACTGGCTGACTTAATAGGATGGCTTTAAGTTTGTTGAAAGAGGATTCACAGTTATCGGTCCAGTCAAATTTAACTCCCTTTTTCAGTAGGTCTGTAAGTGGTGATACAAGAATTGAAAAGTCAAGAACAAATCTCCTGTAATAACCCACCATTCCCAAAAATCTTTGTAGCTCTTTCCTACTTTTAGGTCTGGGAAGATCACTTATAACCCGAACCTTAGCTGCTGGTGGTCCAACATGTCCATCACCAATTACGTACCAGAGGTACTGAACTTTTGCTTGACCAAACTCACACTTTGATAAATTAGCTACAAGATTAGCATGAACCAAATGCTCAAGAAATTTACTGACATGGCATAGGTGATCTTTCCAGTTGTCACTGAAGATTAATACATCATCAATATAAACAACACACCCTGCCAAACCCTCTGTTACAACATTCATGAGCTTCTGAAATGTGGCTGGTGCATTCTTCATACCATATGGCATTACAGAACATGCAAAAGCCTTTCCTAGTGTTACAAAACATGAGATCTCTCTAGCACGTTCAGTCATAGGTACTTGCCAGTATCCCTTTAACAAATCAAACTTACTTATGTACCTAGCCTTTCCGATCTTGTCTATGCAATCTTCCACACGAGGGAGAGGGTAAGTGTCTGTTTTGGTTATCTGATTAACACGTCTGTAGTCAATGCAAAGCCGCTGTGACCCACCTGGCTTAGGGACTAGAGTGACAGGAGAACTCCACTCGCTCTGACAGGGCTCAATCATCTTGTGGTCCAGCAGGTAGCCAAGCTCCTTCTGGATGAGAGAAACTTTCACTGGGTTCACACGGTAAGGAGGCAATTTAATTGGCTTTGCGTCTCCAACATCGACATCATGCATCAACGCAGTGGTTCTTCCTGGAGTGGCATGGAACACTTGCGGGTACTCCTGCAGTAATGCCGAAAACTCCTGCCTTTCCTCGGGAGGTAGATGAGAAAGCTTAGTCTGGAGATCATTCATGATATCAGGATTCTTCCCCAAACTATCACTCAGGCTCATACTGCATGGGAGAGCTTCACTTGCAGACTCGGGTGGAACAGCTACAGTGCAGACTGGATTATTTTCGTCCCGCCTGTGATATAACTTTAACATGTTGATGTGACATAGTTGCTTGCTCTTTCTACGATCTGGTGTGGCGATGACATAGTTGACATCACTGAGTTTCTTCTCCACGAAATAAGGACCACTAAACTTGGCTTGAAGAGGTTGCCCATGAACTGGTGGCAGAATCAAAACCTGATCTCCTGGCTGAAAGTGGAGTAACCTGGACTTCTTATCATACCAAGTCTTCATCTTCTCCAGAGCAGCTCCTAAATTCTCTCTCGCCAGTTGTAAAGCAGTGGACAGCCGTTCTTTGAACTTTATCACATACTCCAGCAGGTTGACGTCATCTTCCTCCGACAGCCAGCATTCCTTGAGTAGCTTAAGGGGTCCTCTTACTTCATGGCCAAACAGTAGTTCAAAAGGTGAGAAGCCCAGTGATTCATTTGGAGATTCTCTTGCGGCAAACACAACGAATGGAAGACCTTTATCCCAGTCTTTCTGATGTTCCAAACAGTATTTCTTGAGCATCGATTTGAGTGTTTGATGATATCTCTCCAACGCTCCTTGGGTCTGGGGATGGTAAGCTGAAGACATGATCTGGGTGATGCCCAACTCTTTCAGAGACTGCTTGAAAACGTTTGACATGAAATTACTTCCCCGATCTGACTGTACCTCCTTGGGCAGACTAAACTTTGTGGAGAACCCTAGCATTTCCTTAACCACGTTTTTTGCTGAGATATTTCTAAGTGGAATGGCTTCAGGATAACGAGTAGCCATATCAATCAGGGTCAACACATAAGAAAATCCTGAAGAAGTCTTAGGAAGAGGGCCCACAATATCCACCAACACACGGGTGAAAGGCGCCTCAAAAGGAGGAATGGGAACTAGAGGTGCAACCTTTTTGGTCTGATTACACTTCCCCACAACTTGACAGGTGTGACAAGACTTACAATACCAGGAAACATCCCTGAAGATACCTGGCCAGTAGAAGTGTTTCAAAATGCGTGCCACAGTCTTCCTCACTCCAAGGTGTCCTGCCAAACTGGAATCATGAGCCACTCTAATGATATCCTGCCTACAAACACGAGGGATGACAACTTGATGTACAACCTCCCATTCACAGTCGGCTGATGCTGTTGGGGGTCTCCACTTCCTCATAAGTACTCCTGACTTTACATAATAACAAGTAGAAGCACCGGCTGACTCTTCTTCACTGTAAGCAGAGTTAGCTAGACCTTTCAAATCAGGGTCAGCAACCTGCAACTCAACCAACTCTTGACGAGACAAATTATCAACACTACGGGGTACTGCCTCATCTGGTGAGTGGTCCAAATTAGCAACAAAAGTGTCAGCTAGGATAACATCATCATCATCATTATCCTCTAAATCACCAGTAACTTTAGACTTAGCCCTAGTGACAGCACATGCAGGGAACACATCAGGGACATCACAATCCTGGGACGCAGCCACTGGCTCACTAGAAAAATGAGGAGCTGGACACACTTGACTTCCACCAATATCATTTCCAAGTAAGAAAGTTACACCTGACATTGTGGGTGTCTCAACCAACCCAACCATAACGGAACCATTAACAAAACCAGACTCTAAATTCACTCTGCACAGAGGGACAGAGAAGTAATTATTCCCTACACCTTGTAAGATTACAGTTTCATCAGAGGAATTAACATTAGAGCCTAGAACACTGGTCAGCATAAGGGATTGGCAAGCACTTGTATCACGATATATTTTAACTGATTTCCTGTCATTACTGTCCGGAGGACTGACAAAACCATCAGACAGGAAATTAGCACATGAACTCTTGAGAGTGTCACCCACGTTACTGCTCAAAAGAGGAGCTCCATCATGAGAATTTAAGTTACCCCTCAAAGCAGGTTCAGTTAACTCAGTTAAAGAATTCTGGGAACTCTCAAGAGTGGACACTAGACCAATTGACTGAATATTTAAAGACTCCTTTTTGTTCACATCACGCTGTCTCCTGAAACATTTCTCCGTAGTATGTCCAAGCTTACTACAATAAGTACATTTACTTTTCTGAAATCTAGAGGTGAAGCTGGTATTTACTTCCTGAGAAACATCATCTTTATTCTCTTTCCTGTTACCTGTACTCTGAGTAGAGGCAACGTACTTACTCTCAGCTTTCCCTTTTTCTTTAGAATATCTCTTGTGAGTGAGAATATACTCATCAGCTAAAACTGCAGCATCAGACAAATTATCTATTCTTTTCTCATCAAGATATAGGCTTAAATCTTTATAAATACACCTCTTGAAGTCCACCAGGAAAATCATCTGCTTAAATTTACCAAAATCAGAATCCACATTCTTAGAATTTAACCACTGCTCTAACAGATCTTCTTTGATTTTTGCATACTCAACATGGGATTGCTTATCTTGCTTGTAAATTGTCCTAAATTTTATTCTATAAGCTTCAGGAACAAGCTCATAGGCCTTAAGAATCAAGCTCTTAACTACATCATAATTATCAGATTGATCCTGAGGCAAAGATACATAAGTTACTTGAGCTTTACCGGTGAGAACAGTTTGAAGGAGTACTGGCCAATACTTTTTGGGCCAATTAAAACCTGTAGCTACCCTCTCAAACAACTGAAAATACTTTGTTAAATCAGATTCATTGAAAGGAGGGACAAGTTTAACATTTTTAGCCACATCAAAATCATCAGAGCTAGATGATCCAGTTCCACATTGTTTCATGCGATACTCATGGTCTGCCTGAATCCTAGCAATTTCAACTTGTGCCTCAGCCTCCTTAGCACGAGACTCCGCCTCCTTAGCCTGAGCCTCCTGCAGGGCTAGCTGTAACTTAGCTAATTCAATCTGCGTTTGCTCATTTGGAGGAGTTACGTTAAATAAGCTTTCATTAATCATGTCAACAATTTGATCTTTAGAATGATGAGAACGAACAGCAATTCCCAATTGTTGAGCAACAAGCTTAAGTTCATTCTTTGTTCTGTTTTCTACATCACACACTGTTTGCACATTTGACAAAAAATCTTTGGCTTCATCAAGTGTAGTAATAGTAGACATCATGAATAAATCACAGTCACAAAATATCGAGCAATATCCTTATGATAATATCCTGAATATTCTGATAAGAGGTCGCCAAATTTATGTTACGGAACAGAGAAAGATAATGTACACTTTAAGTGAGAGTACTAAAAATCACTACTGTCCCGTAAAGTTCCAGGTTCAAAACAAAAGAGTTAGGTAAAATTACAAGTTAAAGTTTAATGCTCAAACTAACAACAAAACATTCAGGACTCATAAGGATAATGTAATGGCAAAAAACAGGTTAAATATATGGTTAACTGCAATAGCCTCTATTAACACGAAATTCGCATGAGTAAATTTATCTAAGTCAGCCCTGATAAAATGAAAATACACTGGGTAATGCTCAGTTAATGCAAGATAAATTATTACAGATACAAAATATTATTAATGATGACTGACATAAAGAACCTTACATGAATTACAAAAAACCTTACTAGGCCTAAGAATTAACACCTTATGCTATACAGTACAAGAAAAAATGCAATAACAGTTATACTCAAATTACACAGCTGCTAGATGGTTGGAGACTTCGGGAGCACTCACAACAATAACTGTACAGGGGAGGACAGAGATGTGAACAAAATGAGGAGCAGATCTAAGTGGCAATAATGTAGAGACTGAGCTCATTATATAGGGGCCGGCAGAGCTTGATACAACTTGTAAGAAGGACGCGCAAATGAAGCCATGGGGACAAAGAGCTGAAAATCCTGCTCTGAACA
This sequence comes from Coenobita brevimanus, assembly GCF_032717465.1. Lineage (NCBI taxonomy): Eukaryota > Metazoa > Arthropoda > Malacostraca > Decapoda > Coenobitidae > Coenobita > Coenobita brevimanus. Next base: position 24,254,754 of record NC_137006.1, read on the forward strand.
ACAGAAAGGACGACTTACTCTACTATAACGGTAGAAGGGGGAAACTGAGGCAGAACACGCTCGTGATCAAACAGGCAGCACACTGTACGTTAGAATTACACAAAGGATGATGAAATCATAGGCTATGTAACACCTCCCAACAAAGAAAAAGAAATTTACAAAGGAAATTTCTTATTACTCTAAAACAATCTGTCTAAAGTCTAGATAAGCAATCTGCAATAACATTTTCTTTCCCCTTGACATGTTGTATGTCTAATGAATACTCCTGAAGAAGTAGACTCCATCTTGTCAACCTCTGATTTTTATCTTTAAACTTACTAAGGAATTTCAGTGGGTTATGATCGGTATAAATGACTATGGGGTCAAAACCAGAACACAAATAAAATGAAAAATGCTGTAAACCCAAAATCAAGGCCAAAAGCTCTTTCTCAATAGTGGAGTAGTTCTTTTGAGGTGGAGTGAACTTCTTACTGTAGTAAGGTACAGGGTGTTCAATACCCTGATCATCCTCTTGCAGCAAAACAGCCCCAGCTCCTGTATCACTTGCATCAACAGCCATCTTAAAAGGCTTAGCAAAATTTGGAGTAGCGAGCACTGGCTGACTTAATAGGATGGCTTTAAGTTTGTTGAAAGAGGATTCACAGTTATCGGTCCAGTCAAATTTAACTCCCTTTTTCAGTAGGTCTGTAAGTGGTGATACAAGAATTGAAAAGTCAAGAACAAATCTCCTGTAATAACCCACCATTCCCAAAAATCTTTGTAGCTCTTTCCTACTTTTAGGTCTGGGAAGATCACTTATAACCCGAACCTTAGCTGCTGGTGGTGCAACATGTCCATCTCCAATTACATACCCGAGGTACTGAACTTTTGCTTGACCAAACTCACACTTTGATAAATTAGCTACAAGATTAGCATGAACCAAACGCTCAAGAAATTTACTGACATGGCATAGGTGATCTTTCCAGTTGTCACTGAAGATTAATACATCATCAATATAAACAACACACCCTGCCAAACCCTCTGTTACAACATTCGTGAGCTTCTGAAATGTGGCTGGTGCATTCTTCATACCATATGGCATTACAGAACATGCAAAAGCCTTTCCTAGTGTTACAAAACATGAGATCTCCCTAGCACGTTCAGTCATAGGTACTTGCCAGTATCCCTTTAACAAATCAAACTTACTTATGTACCTAGCCTTTCCGATCTTGTCTATGCAATCTTCCACACGAGGGAGAGGGTAAGTGTCTGTTTTGGTTATCTGATTAACACGTCTGTAGTCAATGCAAAGCCGCTGTGACCCACCTGGCTTAGGGACTAGAGTGACAGGAGAACTCCACTCGCTCTGACAGGGCTCAATCATCTTGTGGTCCAGCAGGTAGCCAAGCTCCTTCTGGATGAGAGGAACTTTCACTGGGTTCACACGGTAAGGAGGCAGTTTAATTGGCTTTGCGTCTCCAACATCGACATCATGCATCAACGCAGTGGTTCTTCCTGGAGTGGCACGGAACACTTGCGGGTACTCCTGCAGTAATGCCGAAAACTCCTGCCTTTCCTCGGGAGGTAGATGAGAAAGCTTAGTCCGGAGATCATTCATGATATCAGGATTCTTCCCCAAACTATCACTCAGGCTCATACTGCATGGGAGAGCTTCACTTGCAGACTCGGGTGGAACAGCTACAGTGCAGACTGGATTATTTTCGTCCCGCCTGTGATATAACTTTAACATGTTGATGTGACATAGTTGCTTGCTCTTTCTACGATCTGGTGTGGCGATGACATAGTTGACAACACTGAGTTTCTTCTCCACGAAATAAGGACCACTAAACTTGGCTTGAAGAGGTTGCCCATGAACTGGTAGCAGAATCAAAACGTGATCTCCTGGCTGAAAGTGGCGTAACCTGGACTTCTTATCATACCAAGTCTTCATCTTCTCCAGAGCAGCTCCTAAATTCTCTCTCGCCAGTTGTAAAGCAGTGGACAGCCGTTCTTTGAACTTTATCACATACTCCAGCAGGTTAACGTCATCTTCCTCCGACAGCCAGCATTCCTTGAGTAGCTGAAGGGGTCCTCTTACTTCATGGCCAAACAGTAGTTCAAAAGGTGAGAAGCCCAGTGATTCATTTGGAGAATCTCTTGCGGCAAACACAACGAATGGAAGACCTTTATCCCAGTCTTTCTGATGTTCCAAACAGTATTTCTTGAGCATCGATTTGAGTGTTTGATGATATCTCTCCAACGCTCCTTGGGTCTGGGGATGGTAAGCTGAAGACATGATCTGGGTGATGCCCAACTCTTTCAGAGACTGCTTGAAAACGTTTGACATGAAATTACTTCCCCGGTCTGACTGTACCTCCTTGGGCAGACCAAACTTTGTGGAGAACCCTAGCATTTCCTTAACCACGTTCTTTGCTGAGATATTTCTAAGTGGAATGGCTTCAGGATAACGAGTAGCCATATCAATCAGGGTCAACACATAAGAAAATCCTGAAGAAGTCTTAGGAAGAGGGCCCACAATATCCACCAACACACGGGTGAAAGGCGCCTCAAAAGGAGGAATGGGAACTAGAGGTGCAACCTTTTCGGTCTGATTACACTTCCCACAACTTGACAGGTGTGACAAGATTTACAATACCAAGAAACATCCCTGAAGATACCTGGCCAGTAGAAGTGTTTCAAAATGCGTGCCACAGTCTTCCTCACTCCAAGGTGTCCTGCCAAACTGGAATCATGAGCCACTCTAATGATATCCTGCCTACAAACACGAGGGATGACAACTTGATGTACAACCTCCCATTCACAGTCAGCTGATGCTGTTGGGGGTCTCCACTTCCTCATAAGTACTCCTGACTTTACATAATAACAAGTAGAAGCACCGGCTGACTCTTCTTCACTGTAAGCAGAGTTAGCTAGACCTTTCAACTCAGGGTCAGCAACCTGCAACTCAACCAACTCTTGACGAGACAAATTATCAACACTACGGGGTACTGCCTCATCTGGTGAGTGGTCCAAATTAGCAACAAAAGTGTCAGCTAGGATAACATCATCATCATCATTATCCTCTAAATCACCAGTAACTTTAGACTTAGCCCTAGTGACAGCACATGCAGGGAACACATCAGGGACATCACAATCCTGGGACGCAGCCACTGGCTCACTAGAAAAATGAGGAGCTGGACACACTTGACTTCCACCAATATCATTTCCAAGTAAGAAAGTTACACCTGACATTGGGGGTGTCTCAACCAACCCAACCATAACGGAACCATTAACAAAACCAGACTCTAAATTCACTCTGCACAGAGGGACAGAGAAGTAATTATTCCCTACACCTTGTAAGATTACAGTTTCATCAGAGGAATTAACATTAGAGCCTAGAACACTGGTCAGCATAAGGGATTGGCAAGCACCTGTATCACGATATATTTTAACTGATTTCCTGTCATTACTGTCCGGAGGACTGACAAAACCATCAGACAGGAAATTAGCACATGAACTCTTGAGAGTGTCACCCACGTTACTGCTCAAAAGAGGAGCTCCATCATGAGAATTTAAGTTACCCCTCAAAGCAGGTTCAGTTAACTCAGTTAAAGAATTCTGGGAACTCTCAAGAGTGGACACTAGACCAATTGACTGAATATTTAAAGACTCCTTTTTGTTCACATCACGCTGTCTCCTGAAACATTTCTCCGTAGTATGTCCAAGCTTACTACAATAAGTACATTTACTTTTCTGAAATCTAGAGGTGAAGCTGGTATTTACTTCCTGAGAAACATCATCTTTATTCTCTTTCCTGTTACCTGTACTCTGAGTAGAGGCAACGTACTTACTCTCAGCTTTCCCTTTTTCTTTAGAATATCTCTTGTGAGTGAGAATATACTCATCAGCTAAAACTGCAGCATCAGATAAATTATCTATTCTTTTCTCATCAAGATATAGGCTTAAATCTTTATAAATACACCTCTTGAAGTCCTCCAGCAAAATCATCTGCTTAAATTTACCAAAATCAGAATCCACATTCTTAGAATTTAACCACTGCTCTAACAGATCTTCTTTGATTTTTGCATACTCAACATGGGATTGCTTATCTTGCTTGTAAGTTGTCCTAAATTTTATTCTATAAGCTTCAGGAACAAGCTCATAGGCCTTAAGAATCAAGCTCTTAACTACATCATAATTATCAGATTGATCCTGAGGCAAAGATACATAAGTTACTTGAGCTTTACCGGTGAGAACAGTTTGAAGGAGTACTGGCCAATACTTTTTGGGCCAATTAAAACCTGTAGCTACCCTCTCAAACAACTGAAAATACTTTGTTAAATCAGATTCATTAAAAGGAGGGACAAGTTTAACATTTTTAGCCACATCAAAATCATCAGAGCTAGATGATCCAGTTCCACATTGTTTCATGCGATACTCATGGTCTGCCTGAATCCTAGCAATTTCAACTTGTGCCTCAGCCTCCTTAGCACGAGACTCCGCCTCCTTAGCCTGAGCCTCCTGCAGGGCTAGCTGTAACTTAGCTAATTCAATCTGCGTTTGCTCATTTGGAGGAGTTACATTAAACAAGCTTTCATTAATCATGTCAACAATTTGATCTTTAGAATGATGAGAGCGAACAGCAATTCCCAATTGTTGAGCAACAAGCTTAAGTTCATTCTTTGTTCTGTTTTCTACATCACACACTGTTTGCACATTTGACAAAAATCTTTGGCTTCATCAAGTGTAGTAATAGTAGACATCATGAATAAATCACAGTCACAAAATATCGAGCAATATCCTTATGATAATATCCTGAATATCCTGATAAGAGGTCGCCAAATTTATGTTACGGAACAGAGAAAGATAATGTACACTTTAAGTGAGAGTACTAAAAATCACTACTGTCCCGTAAAGTTCCAGGTTCAAAACAAAAGAGTTAGGTAAAATTACAAGTTAAAGTTTAATGTTCAAACTAACAACAAAACATTCAGGACTCATAAGGATAATGTAATGGCAAAAAACAGGTTAAATATATGGTTAACTGCAATAGCCTCTATTAACACGAAATTCGCATGAGTAAATTTATCTAAGTCAGCCCTGATAAAATGAAAATACACTGGGTAATGCTCAGTTAATGCAAGATAAATTATTACAGATACAAAATATTATTAATGATGACTGACATAAAGAACCTTACATGAATTACAAAAAACCTTACTAGGCCTAAGAATTAACACCTTATGCTATACAGTACAAGAAAAAATGCAATAACAGTTATACTCAAATTACACAGCTGCTAGATGGTTGGAGACTTCGGGAGCACTCACAACAATAACTGTACAGGGGAGGACAGAGATGTGAACAAAATGAGGAGCAGATCTAAGTGGCAATAATGTAGAGACTGAGCTCATTATATAGGGGCCGGCAGAGCTTGATACAACTTGTAAGAAGGACGCGCAAATGAAGCCATGGGGACAAAGAGCTGAAAATCCTGCTCTGAACAACAGAAAGGACGACTTACTCTACTATAACGGTAGAAGGGGGAAACTGAGGCAGAACACGCTCGTGATCAAACAGGCAGCACACTGTACGTTAGAATTACACAAAGGATGATGAAATCATAGGCTATGTAACACCTCCCAACAAAGAAAAAGAAATTTACAAAGGAAATTTCTTATTACTCTAAAACAATCTGTTTAAAGTCTAGATAAGCAATCTGCAATAACATTTTCTTTCCCCTTGACATGTTGTATGTCTAATGAATACTCCTGAAGAAGTAGACTCCATCTTGTCAACCTCTGATTTTTATCTTTAAACTTACTAAGGAATTTCAGTGGGTTATGATCGGTATAAATGACTATGGGGTCAAAACCAGAACACAAATAAAATGAAAAATGCTGTAAACCCAAAATCAAGGCCAAAAGCTCTTTCTCAATAGTGGAGTAGTTCTTTTGAGGTGGAGTGAACTTCTTACTGTAGTAAGGTACAGGGTGTTCAATACCCTGATCATCCTCTTGCAGCAAAACAGCCCCAGCTCCTGTATCACTTGCATCAACAGCCATCTTAAAAGGCTTAGCAAAATTTGGAGTAGCGAGCACTGGCTGACTTAATAGGATGGCTTTAAGTTTGTTGAAAGAGGATTCACAGTTATCGGTCCAGTCAAATTTAACTCCCTTTTTCAGTAGGTCTGTAAGTGGTGATACAAGAATTGAAAAGTCAAGAACAAATCTCCTGTAATAACCCACCACTCCCAAAAATCTTTGTAGCTCTTTCCTACTTTTAGGTCTGGGAAGATGACTTATAACCCGAACCTTAGCTGCTGGTGGTGCAACATGTCCATCACCAATTACGTACCCGAGGTACTGAACTTTTGCTTGACCAAACTCACACTTTGATAAAGTAGCTACAAGATTAGCATGAACCAAACGCTCAAGAAATTTACTGACATGGCATAGGTGATCTTTCCAGTTGTCACTGAAGATTAATACATCATCAATATAAACAACACACCCTGCCAAACCCTCTGTTACAACATTCGTGAGCTTCTGAAATGTGGCTGGTGCATTCTTCATACCATATGGCATTACAGAACATGCAAAAGCCTTTCCTAGTGTTACAAAACATGAGATCTCCCTAGCACGTTCAGTCATAGGTACTTGCCAGTATCCCTTTAACAAATCAAACTTACTTATGTACCTAGCCTTTCCGATCTTGTCTATGCAATCTTCCACACGAGGGAGAGGGTAAGTGTCTGTTTTGGTTATCTGATTAACACGTCTGTAGTCAATGCAAAGCCGCTGTGACCCACCTGGCTTAGGGACTAGAGTGACAGGAGAACTCCACTCGCTCTGACAGGGCTCAATCATCTTGTGGTCCAGCAGGTAGCCAAGCTCCTTCTGGATGAGAGGAACTTTCACTGGGTTCACACAGTAAGGAGGCAGTTTAATTGGCTTTGCGTCTCCAACATCGACATCATGCATCAACGCAGTGGTTCTTCCTGGAGTGGCACGGAACACTTGCGGGTACTCCTGCAGTAATGCCGAAAACTCCTGCCTTTCCTCGGGAGGTAGATGAGAAAGCTTAGTCCGGAGATCATTCATGATATCAGGATTCTTCCCCAAACTATCACTCAGGCTCATACTGCATGGGAGAGCTTCACTTGCAGACTCGGGTGGAACAGCTACAGTGCAGACTGGATTATTTTCGTCCCGCCTGTGATATAACTTTAACATGTTGATGTGACATAGTTGCTTGCTCTTTCTACGATCTGGTGTGGCGATGACATAGTTGACATCACTGAGTTTCTTCTCCACGAAATAAGGACCACTAAACTTGGCTTGAAGAGGTTGCCCATGAACTGGTAGCAGAATCAAAACCTGATCTCCTGGCTGAAAGTGGCGTAACCTGGACTTCTTATCATACCAAGTCTTCATCTTCTCCAGAGCAGCTCCTAAATTCTCTCTCGCCAGTTGTAAAGCAGTGGACAGCCGTTCTTTGAACTTTATCACATACTCCAGCAGGTTAACGTCATCTTCCTCCGACAGCCAGCATTCCTTGAGTAGCTTAAGGGGTCCTCTTACTTCATGGCCAAACAGTAGTTCAAAAGGTGAGAAGCCCAGTGATTCATTTGGAGATTCTCTTGCGGCAAACACAACGAATGGAAGACCTTTATCCCAGTCTTTCTGATGTTCCAAACAGTATTTCTTGAGCATCGATTTGAGTGTTTGATGATATCTCTCCAACGCACCTTGGGTCTGGGGATGGTAAGCTGAAGACATGATCTGGGTGATGCCCAACTCTTTCAGAGACTGCTTGAAAACGTTTGACATGAAATTACTTCCCCGGTCTGACTGTACCTCCTTGGGCAGACCAAACTTTGTGGAGAACCCTAGCATTTCCTTAACCACGTTCTTTGCTGAGATATTTCTAAGTGGAATGGCTTCAGGATAACGAGTAGCCATATCAATCAGGGTCAACACATAAGAAAATCCTGAAGAAGTCTTAGGAAGAGGGCCCACAATATCCACCAACACACGGGTGAAAGGCGCCTCAAAAGGAGGAATGGGAACTAGAGGTGCAACCTTTTCGGTCTGATTACACTTCCCCACAACTTGACAGGTGTGACAAGATTTACAATACCAAGAAACATCCCTGAAGATACCTGGCCAGTAGAAGTGTTTCAAAATGCGTGCCACAGTCTTCCTCACTCCAAGGTGTCCTGCCAAACTGGAATCATGAGCCACTCTAATGATATCCTGCCTACAAACACGAGGGATGACAACTTGATGTACAACCTCCCATTCACAGTCAGCTGATGCTGTTGGGGGTCTCTACTTCCTCATAAGTACTCCTGACTTTACATAATAACAAGTAGAAGCACCGGCTGACTCTTCTTCACTGTAAGCAGAGTTAGCTAGACCTTTCAACTCAGGGTCAGCAACCTGCAACTCAACCAACTCTTGACGAGACAAATTATCAACACTACGGGGTACTGCCTCATCTGGTGAGTGGTCCAAATTAGCAACAAAAGTGTCAGCTAGGATAACATCATCATCATCATTATCCTCTAAATCACCAGTAACTTTAGACTTAGCCCTAGTGACAGCACATGCAGGGAACACATCAGGGACATCACAATCCTGGGACGCAGCCACTGGCTCACTAGAAAAATGAGGAGCTGGACACACTTGACTTCCACCAATATCATTTCCAAGTAAGAAAGTTACACCTGACATTGGGGGTGTCTCAACCAACCCAACCATAACGGAACCATTAACAAAACCAGACTCTAAATTCACTCTGCACAGAGGGACAGAGAAGTAATTATTCCCTACACCTTGTAAGATTACAGTTTCATCAGAGGAATTAACATTAGAGCCTAGAACACTGGTCAGCATAAGGGATTGGCAAGCACCTGTATCACGATATATTTTAACTGATTTCCTGTCATTACTGTCCTTAGGACTGACAAAACCATCATACAGGAAATTAGCACATGAACTCTTGAGAGTGTCACCCACGTTACTGCTCAAAAGAGGAGCTCCATCATGAGAATTTAAGTTACCCCTCAAAGCAGGTTCAGTTAACTCAGTTAAAGAATTCTGGGAACTCTCAAGAGTGGACACTAGACCAATTGACTGAATATTTAAAGACTCCCTTTTGTTCACATCACGCTGTCTCCTGAAACATTTCTCCGTAGTATGTCCAAGCTTACTACAATAAGTACATTTACTTTTCTTAAATCTAGAGGTGAAGCTGGTATTTACTTCCTGAGAAACATCGTCTTTATTCTCTTTCCTGTTACCTGTACTCTGAGTAGAGGCAACGTACTTACTCTCAGCTTTCCCTTTTTCTTTAGAATATCTCTTGTGAGTGAGAATATACTCATCAGCTAAAACTGCAGTATCAGATAAATTATCTATTCTTTTCTCATCAAGATATAGGCTTAAATCTTTATAAATACACCTCTTGAAGTCCTCCAGCAAAATCATCTGCTTAAATATACCAAAATCAGAATCCACATTCTTAGAATTTAACCACTGCTCTAACAGATCTTCTTTGATTTTTGCATACTCAACATGGGATTGCTTATCTTGCTTGTAAGTTGTCCTAAATTTTATTCTATAAGCTTCAGGAACAAGCTCATAGGCCTTAAGAATCAAGCTCTTAACTACATCATAATTATCAGATTGATCCTGAGGCAAAGATGCATAAGTTACTTGAGCTTTACCGGTGAGAACAGTTTGAAGGAGTACTGGCCAATACTTTTTGGGCCAATTAAAACCTGTAGCTACCCTCTCAAACAACTGAAAATACTTTGTTAAATCAGATTCATTAAAAGGAGGGACAAGTTTAACATTTTTAGCCACATCAAAATCATCAGAGCTAGATGATCCAGTTCCACATTGTTTCATGCGATACTCATGGTCTGCCTGAATCCTAGCAATTTCAACTTGTGCCTCAGCCTCCTTAGCACGAGACTCCGCCTCCTTAGCCTGAGCCTCCTGCAGGGCTAGCTGTAACTTAGCTAATTCAATCTGCGTTTGCTCATTTGGAGGAGTTACATTAAACAAGCTTTCATTAATCATGTCAACAATTTGATCTTTAGAATGATGAGAGCGAACAGCAATTCCCAATTGTTGAGCAACAAGCTTAAGTTCATTCTTTGTTCTGTTTTCTACATCACACACTGTTTGCACATTTGACAAAAAATCTTTGGCTTCATCAAGTGTAGTAATAGTAGACATCATGAATAAATCACAGTCACAAAATATCAAGCAATATCCTTATGATAATATCCTGAATATCCTGATAAGAGGTCGCCAAATTTATGTTACGGAACAGAGAAAGATAATGTACACTTTAAGTGAGAGTACTAAAAATCACTACTGTCCCGTAAAGTTCCAGGTTCAAAACAAAAGAGTTAGGTAAAATTACAAGTTAAAGTTTAATGTTCAAACTAACAACAAAACATTCAGGACTCATAATGATAATGTAATGGCAAAAAACAGGTTAAATATATGGTTAACTGCAATAGCCTCTATTAACACGAAATTCGCATGAGTAAATTTATCTAAGTCAGCCCTGATAAAATGAAAATACACTGGGTAATGCTCAGTTAATGCAAGATAAATTATTACAGATACAAAATATTATTAATGATGACTGACATAAAGAACCTTACATGAATTACAAAAAACCTTACTAGGCCTAAGAATTAACACCTTATGCTATACAGTACAAGAAAAAATGCAATAACAGTTATACTCAAATTACACAGCTGCTAGATGGTTGGAGACTTCGGGAGCACTCACAACAATAACTGTACAGGGGAGGACAGAGATGTGAACAAAATGAGGAGCAGATCTAAGTGGCAATAATGTAGAGACTGAGCTCATTATATAGGGGCCGGCAGAGCTTGATACAACTTGTAAGAAGGACGCGCAAATGAAGCCATGGGGACAAAGAGCTGAAAATCCTGCTCTGAACAACAGAAAGGACGACTTACTCTACTATAACGGTAGAAGGGGGAAACTGAGGCAGAACACGCTCGTGATCAAACAGGCAGCACACTGTACGTTAGAATTACACAAAGGATGATGAAATCATAGGCTATGTAACACCTCCCAACAAAGAAAAAGAAATTTACAAAGGAAATTTCTTATTACTCTAAAACAATCTGTTTAAAGTCTAGATAAGCAATCTGCAATAACATTTTCTTTCCCCTTGACATGTTGTATGTCTAATGAATACTCCTGAAGAAGTAGACTCCATCTTGTCAACCTCTGATTTTTATCTTTAAACTTACTAAGGAATTTCAGTGGGTTATGATCGGTATAAATGACTATGGGGTCAAAACCAGAACACAAATAAAATGAAAAATGCTGTAAACCCAAAATCAAGGCCAAAAGCTCTTTCTCAATAGTGGAGTAGTTCTTTTGAGGTGGAGTGAACTTCTTACTGTAGTAAGGTACAGGGTGTTCAATACCCTGATCATCCTCTTGCAGCAAAACAGCCCCAGCTCCTGTATCACTTGCATCAACAGCCATCTTAAAAGGCTTAGCAAAATTTGGAGTAGCGAGCACTGGCTGACTTAATAGGATGGCTTTAAGTTTGTTGAAAGAGGATTCACAGTTATCGGTCCAGTCAAATTTAACTCCCTTTTTCAGTAGGTCTGTAAGTGGTGATACAAGAATTGAAAAGTCAAGAACAAATCTCCTGTAATAACCCACCATTCCCAAAAATCTTTGTAGCTCTTTCCTACTTTTAGGTCTGGGAAGATCACTTATAACCCGAACCTTAGCTGCTGGTGGTGCAACATGTCCATCACCAATTACGTACCTGAGGTACTGAACTTTTGCTTGACCAAACTCACACTTTGATAAATTAGCTACAAGATTAGCATGAACCAAACGCTCAAGAAATTTACTGACATGGCATAGGTGATCTTTCCAGTTGTCACTGAAGATTAATACATCATCAATATAAACAACACACCCTGCCAAACCCTCTGTTACAACATTCATGAGCTTCTGAAATGTGGCTGGTGCATTCTTCATACCATATGGCATTACAGAACATGCAAAAGCCTTTCCTAGTGTTACAAAACATGAGATCTCCCTAGCACGTTCAGTCATAGGTACTTGCCAGTATCCCTTTAACAAATCAAACTTACTTATGTACCTAGCCTTTCCGATCTTGTCTATGCAATCTTCCACACGAGGGAGAGGGTAAGTGTCTGTTTTGGTTATCTGATTAACACGTCTGTAGTCAATGCAAAGCCGCTGTGACCCACCTGGCTTAGGGACTAGAGTGACAGGAGAACTCCACTCGCTCTGACAGGGCTCAATCATCTTGTGGTCCAGCAGGTAGCCAAGCTCCTTCTGGATGAGAGGAACTTTCACTGGGTTCACACAGTAAGGAGGCAGTTTAATTGGCTTTGCGTCTCCAACATCGACATCATGCATCAACGCAGTGGTTCTTCCTGGAGTGGCACGGAACACTTGCAGGTACTCCTGCAGTAATGCCGAAAACTCCTGCCTTTCCTCGGGAGGTAGATGAGAAACCTTAGTCTGGAGATCATTCATGATATCAGGATTCTTCCCCAAACTATCACTCAGGCTCATACTGCATGGGAGAGCTTCACTTGCAGACTCGGGTGGAACAGCTACAGTGCAGACTGGATTATTTTCGTCCCGCCTGTGATATAACTTTAACATGTTGATGTGACATAGTTGCTTGCTCTTTCTACGATCTGGTGTGGCGATGACATAGTTGACATCACTGAGTTTCTTCTCCACGAAATAAGGACCACTAAACTTGGCTTGAAGAGGTTGCCCATGAACTGGTAGCAGAATCAAAACCTGATCTCCTGGCTGAAAGTGGCGTAACCTGGACTTCTTATCATACCAAGTCTTCATCTTCTCCAGAGCAGCTCCTAAATTCTCTCTCGTCAGTTGTAAAGCAGTGGACAGCCGTTCTTTGAACTTTATCACATACTCCAGCAGGTTAACGTCATCTTCCTCCGACAGCCAGCATTCCTTGAGTAGCTTAAGGGGTCCTCTTACTTCATGGCCAAACAGTAGTTCAAAAGGTGAGAAGCCCAGTGATTCATTTGGAGATTCTCTTGCGGCAAACACAACGAATGGAAGACCTTTATCCCAGTCTTTCTGATGTTCCAAACAGTATTTCTTGAGCATCGATTTGAGTGTTTGATGATATCTCTCCAACGCTCCTTGGGTCTGGGGATGGTAAGCTGAAGACATGATCTGGGTGATGCCCAACTCTTTCAGAGACTGCTTGAAAACGTTTGACATGAAATTACTTCCCCGGTCTGACTGTACCTCCTTGGGCAGACCAAACTTTGTGGAGAACCCTAGCATTTCCTTAACCACGTTCTTTGCTGAGATATTTCTAAGTGGAATGGCTTCAGGATAACGAGTAGCCATATCAATCAGGGTCAACACATAAGAAAATCCTGAAGAAGTCTTAGGAAGAGGGCCCACAATATCCTCCAACACACGGGTGAAAGGCGCCTCAAAAGGAGGAATGGGAACTAGAGGTGCAACCTTTTCGGTCTGATTACACTTCCCCACAACTTGACAGGTGTGACAAGATTTACAGTACCAAGAAACATCCCTGAAGATACCTGGCCAGTAGAAGTGTTTCAAAATGCGTGCCACAGTCTTCCTCACTCCAAGGTGTCCTGCCAAACTGGAATCATGAGCCACTCTAATGATATCCTGCCTACAAACACGAGGGATGACAACTTGATGTACAACCTCCCATTCACAGTCAGCTGATGCTGTTGGGGGTCTCCACTTCCTCATAAGTACTCCTGACTTTACATAATAACAAGTAGAAGCACCGGCTGACTCTTCTTCACTGTAAGCAGAGTTAGCTAGACCTTTCAACTCAGGGTCAGCAACCTGCAACTCAACCAACTCTTGACGAGACAAATTATCAACACTACGGGGTACTGCCTCATCTGGTGAGTGGTCCAAATTAGCAACAAAAGTGTCAGCTAGGATAACATCATCATCATCATTATCCTCTAAATCACCAGTAACTTTAGACTTAGCCCTAGTGACAGCACATGCAGGGAACACATCAGGGACATCACAATCCTGGGACGCAGCCACTGGCTCACTAGAAAAATGAGGAGCTGGACACACTTGACTTCCACCAATATCATTTCCAAGTAAGAAAGTTACACCTGACATTGGGGGTGTCTCAACCAACCCAACCATAACGGAACCATTAACAAAAGCAGACTCTAAATTCACTCTGCACAGAGGGACAGAGAAGTAATTATTCCCTACACCTTGTAAGATTACAGTTTCATCAGAGGAATTAACATTAGAGCCTAGAACACTGGTCAGCATAAGGGATTGGCAAGCACCTGTATCACGATATATTTTAACTGATTTCCTGTCATTACTCTCCGGAGGACTGACAAAACCATCATACAGGAAATTAGCACATGAACTCTTGAGAGTGTCACCCACGTTACTGCTCAAAAGAGGAGCTCCATCATGAGAATTTAAGTTACCCCTCAAAGCAGGTTCAGTTAACTCAGTTAAAGAATTCTGGGAACTCTCAAGAGTGGACACTAGACCAATTGACTGAATATTTAAAGACTCCCTTTTGTTCACATCACGCTGTATCCTGAAACATTTCTCCGTAGTATGTCCAAGCTTACTACAATAAGTCCATTTACTTTTCTGAAATCTAGAGGTGAAGCTGGTATTTACTTCCTGAGAAACATCATCTTTATTCTCTTTCTTGTTACCTGTAGTCTGAGTAGAGGCAACGTACTTACTCTCAGCTTTCCCTTTTTCTTTAGAATATCTCTTGTGAGTGAGAATATACTCATTAGCTAAAACTGCAGCATCAGACAAATTATCCATTTTTTCTCATCAAGATATAGGCTTAAATCTTTATAAATACACCTCTTGAAGTCCTCCAGCAAAATCATCTGCTTAAATTTACCAAAATCAGAATCCACATTCTTAGAATTTAACCACTGCTCTAACAGATCTTCTTTGATTTTTGCATACTCAACATGGGATTGCTTATCTTGCTTGTAAGTTGTCCTAAATTTTATTCTATAAGCTTCAGGAACAAGCTCATAGGCCTTAAGAATCAAGCTCTTAACTACATCATAATTATCAGATTGATCCTGAGGCAAAGTTGCACAAGTTACTTGAGCTTTACCGGTGAGAACAGTTTGAAGGAGTACTGGCCAATACTTTTTGGGCCAATTAAAACCTGTAGCTACCCTCTCAAACAACTGAAAATACTTTGTTAAATCAGATTCATTAAAAGGAGGGACAAATTTAACATTTTTAGCCACATCAAAATCATCAGAGCTAGATGATCCAGTTCCAGATTGTTTCATGCGATACTCATGGTCTGCCTGAATCCTACCAATTTCAACTTGTGCCTCAGCCTCCTTAGCACGAGACTCCGCCTCCTTAGCCTGAGCCTCCTGCAGGGCTAGCTGTAACTTAGCTAATTCAATCTGCGTTTGCTCATTTGGAGGAGTTACATTAAACAAGCTTTCATTAATCATGTCAACAATTTGATCTTTAGAATGATGAGAGCGAACAGCAATTCCCAATTGTTGAGCAACAAGCTTAAGTTCATTCTTTGTTCTGTTTTCTACATCACACACTGTTTGCACATTTGACAAAAAATCTTTGGCTTCATCAAGTGTAGTAATAGTAGACATCATGAATAAATCACAGTCACAAAATATCGAGCAATATCCTTATGATAATATCCTGAATATCCTGATAAGAGGTCGCCAAATTTATGTTACGGAACAGAGAAAGATAATGTACACTTTAAGTGAGAGTACTAAAAATCACTACTGTCCCGTAAAGTTCCAGGTTCAAAACAAAAGAGTTAGGTAAAATTACAAGTTAAAGTTTAATGTTCAAACTAACAACAAAACATTCAGGACTCATAAGGATAATGTAATGGCAAAAAACAGGTTAAATATATGGTTAACTGCAATAGCCTCTATTAACACGAAATTCGCATGAGTAAATTTATCTAAGTCAGCCCTGATAAAATGAAAATACACTGGGTAATGCTCAGTTAATGCAAGATAAATTATTACAGATACAAAATATTATTAATGATGACTGACATAAAGAACCTTACATGAATTACAAAAAACCTTACTAGGCCTAAGAATTAACACCTTATGCTATACAGTACAAGAAAAAATGCAATAACAGTTATACTCAAATTACACAGCTGCTAGATGGTTGGAGACTTCGGGAGCACTCACAAGAATAACTGTACAGGGGAGGACAGAGATGTGAACAAAATGAGGAGCAGATCTAAGTGGCAATAATGTAGAGACTGAGCTCATTATATAGGGGCCGGCAGAGCTTGATACAACTTGTACGAAGGACGCGCAAATGAAGCCATGGGGACAAAGAGCTGAAAATCCTGCTCTGAACAACAGAAAGGACGACTTACTCTACTATAACGGTAGAAGGGGGGAAGTGAGGCAGAACACGCTCGTGATCAAACAGGCAGCACACTGTACGTTAGAATTACACAAAGGATGATGAAATCATAGGCTATGTAACAATATATATATATAAATATATATATATATATATATATATATATATATATATATATATCCGGTATATATATATGGGTAAGGCGGGCGCCCATCATCCATCCACTTAGTGTAGTGATACTCTTGTTTTAGGGTAGCTCTACAATGAGTGGCAAGCCAAATTATTTCCTGTAAACCAAGAAAGCATTTACAATGCTGGATAGTAGCCTTATAACCAAGCAACACGTGTTCCCTACGTGACAACAGGTGGGCTGGCGGAGGGTTAGTGCCCCTCCCCGGAAAACAACTAACTTAAAATACAAACAAGAAGCCTTGGACCAGGACTGGCCAAAAGGTGACGACTAAGGACCAAACTAAGGACTTGGTACTGATAGTTACATGGAATGTAAGGTGTGAGAATGATGAGGTGAAAGAGAGATTGTTCAGGTGGTTCAGGATGTATGGGGGTTAACTATAACTAAATGGTGAGGTGAGAGTGTGAGAGAATGGGAGGACGGATGGGGTATATCCGCGGCAGTAGGTGAGAATGAGAGGGCAAAAGAAGGAGTATGTATTGTTGTGAGTAACAGATGGTAAGAGAATATAAGAGAGTATGGATTAGTTGGCTCAAGAACTGTGTGGGTAAGATTGAAAGTTGGACTACAAATGAGGGCGATTGTGTGTGTTTATGTTCTAGTGCAAGTTCGTGCAAGCAGAGTGAGAGAGGAGTTCTGGACAAATGTGGAAGCATGCATGGAAAAATTGGAAAGGAATGGGATAGTGTTTTTGATTGGAGAAATGACTCGAAAAGTAGGGAATGGGAAGGTGGATGGAGTAGTTGGTGAGTGGGGTGTGCCTGCAGAGATGGATAAGAATGGCAGTGATTTAGTGGACATTTGTGCCGGGTGGAGGTTGGTGATAGCTAATACCCTCTTCAGGCACAAAATGATCCACAGGTATATGTTGCAAGTGATGAGAAAGGTGGATGGTGAACTGAATGAACGGAAGACAATGACTGATTATGTGTGTGTGGATGAAAGGATGAGAAGGTGTGTATTGGATGCGAAAGTATATGGAGGTTGGGGGAGTGGACTTTCGGACCACCACTTGTTGGTGGTCAGAATTAAAGTCCAAATAAAATGGAGAAATAGAAGAAGGGAACGACAGGAGACTAGAATGGTGGTGAGATGGTGTGATTGTGTTGGTGGTGGAGTAGTGGCAGCGGTTAACCCGCCCCGTTCCAACCGATTTTCCACCACTGACTCCCCGCAATCCCAACTAATTTTGGAAAAAATTTGTTTTGGCTCAAACCTCTGCTTTTGGTGAGAAACATTGAAAATTCAGAGAAATCGCTCACCTGAGGTTTAAAATACTTGATTCAGGTAGAAGTACCCCTTACCTTACAGGGTTTTCTATCAGGCTGGCTCCAAAGAAAGCGAGTTCTATTGGAGGGTAACTATTCCACACCACTCATAAATGGTATTTATTTTTTTATTTGGTACGAATTTATGTGTAGTATGAGAGTATATTGGTTTTCACACAGTAATCTAGGCAATATAAGCATTGTTTCACTCACCAAACACATCAACATACCTGACCTTTTTTGGCGACATTACCTGATCATCGTTTCTGATTGTTTCTGACTCTAATGCTACATAAACTTTGTCCTCCACATTGTCATCGATTGGGGAATCACTCTGGCCCTGAATTTCGTACCATAGCACGACATGTCTTTACTGGCCAGGTCACTGGTAACAGGTGAATTACCAAGAGAATGGCGTGCTGGGGGGGGGAGGTCATGCAGGGATAAGGCATTGTCCCTGCCTGGCACCTTGCAGAGGAAGGTGTCCTGTGTATACGTACCAAAAATCACGCATGAAAATTGAATATTGTGCAAATTAGGGACCTTGCAATTAATGCGCGTTTATATACGTCAACAGGACTGACAGTGACAAACTATGTGGATGTATATATACGTCAATGGGACGCGATGGGTTAATGAGGGAAGAGTAGGTGAAGTAGATGCTGGAAGATCTTGAGAGTCACCATAGGAAGAAGTAGTAAGAGTTTCTGGATTATAAGTATCTGGATTTTCTACAACAGTAGAAGTAGTAGTAGTCATAGGTGCTGGAGGGGTAATGTCAGTAAGAGTAGTAGTAGGACTGGTTAATGGTAATTTCATGTAAGATTTCCCACAACAGAACCCAGTTAACCCCTTAACCGCGGGGCGTCACTTTCGTGACGCTTGGGAGCAAGGGAACATACCGCAGGGCGTCCCTTTTGTGATTCTGTTATTTTGAATTCACCCAGGCTTCCAAGTGGGGGCTTGTATCATCTATCAGTACTGCCAATGTCCAACACTATTCAGCACTCCTAATCTCATCTGTACTCCCATCCATTGTTGACAATTTAGCCATTTCTCCCCATTCTTGACCCCCCTCCCTATCCCCCCTCCATTACCCTATCCTCTCGCCTGCTCGGCCGTGCTACGCTAAGTAAATCTTCCCTGGAATTTTTCACTGATTTCATCCATTGAAATAAGCCCTATGCCCTATTCTTATACCAAATAATATATACAAGAAAGAAATAAGGTAAGTGAGAGTGCCATACACCTGGAATTGGCTAATTATCACCTGACAACACCTCACGTGCACTCGTTCGCTAATTTTCGCTGTTTATTTCCCCTTGAAATATGCCGTATAATCTATTTTCGTAATAAATATACATATAAGGAGGGAAGGGAGAAGCCTAAGTGATATTTACATTCACCTGGAAGTACCTAATTTATAATGTATTGTCTAGATTTCCTGCCAATCATTTCACTGCTATATATAGCTGTTTCAAGAGGCTAACATTGGTAGTAATGAATTTCCCTAGGTAGGCCACCACCCCGGCCCACCCTTATCAGTTCACTCTCATCTTCTAACGTGGAGGTACGTCAGTTCACTCTTGCTAGCTTCAGGGACTTTTCACCCCCACGCAAAGGGCCCTGTGACCTTTACCCCCTACTAAACCTCGTGTGGAAAGAGGTAAAGGGCTGACAATTGATAAAAGAGTGACTACGATCTTTCTATTGAGTAAAACAGTGCAAGTGGAACTGTGAATAATGTGGAAATAATGTGTAAACAGCAAGTGAAAGTAATGAATGTAAATATATGTGGAGTGGAAAATAATTTTATAAGTTACTACAAGTGACAGTGCATAACACAGTGTAAATAAAATAGAAATGTAAATAACGTAAATAAAATAGAGAACGTAAATAGAAATGTAAATGAGTAGTATTATAAGAATACGAGTATATACCCTAGGAGTAATGAAAGTGAAAGTTTCACTCTAGCATGTCTGAATACTATGAGTTATGAGAGTGAAGATGAAAGTGACATTCACTCTCAATGCTAGTATACAGGACGAGAAAGTGAATGCTACGTATTTTACTGAAAGAAATTGAATCCCTACAGTGACAATAAACTAATATTACTGAAGGAAACTTATGGATAAAGACTGTAGATATATATAAGTGTTATATAGTAATAGAAATATAAAGTGTGAGGGGTTTTATGAATAATAAATGACAGAGTACCAAGAGCGAACTAGCGCAAGTGCGACGGTCAGACGCGCTCGTAATTTTCATTGCTTTCACAGTGTTTTTTTTTTTTTTTGGAGTATGGATCCCAAACTACTTGAAAATCATAGAGTAGTGTTTATAGTGTTAATATCTGGCTGTGGTAATCATATTACGGGTTGTCGGGAAGTGTAAAGTGGAGACTTCGTTACCCAACTTCAGAGGTCTCCACAAGTCCTACGGTAACGGCCGAAGGCTCAATAAACATTCCAGGAGAAAGCTGAAGGTATGTGCCATAAGCATTTTTAATTTTAATATTCTAGGACTAATAACTGATTTTTGGCAAATATTTTTTGAGAGTCTGTTGGAGCCCGAATAACCCCGAGGCACACGCAAAACATTGGTAAACATGCCCGCGGTGTAGGGGTTAAACTGCTATCATCAACATAATCATCTTTGCCATCTTTAACTGTCTGGCCAACTGGAGAGACAGATCAACTCCATGGAAGTAGTTTATGAATGAAAAAGTGGTCTTCCAAGAGGAGAGGGAAAAAGAATAAAAAATAAACAAATGCAATTATAGTCATGAAATATATACAATGAATATTATATGAAGGAGTATGATTTATATACAATGAACATTATATGGGAGTAAATGAGTTATTTACAATGAAAAATATGTGAAAAAAATCGTTTTAAGAAGAGTGAATAAAGCGAGTGTGGAGCAATAAATAACACATATGAAGAAAGTAATGGAGTGAATAATATCAGATGAATAATAATATGAATCACAATCTGTAGAAAAAGCAGCAATCTTCATGAAAAGTGAAGTGATGGTAAGATGAAATAAAATAATATATATACTTGTTTACCGATTCCCAGAGAGAGAAGGGAGGTGCTGACACAACAGCAGGCTGGTTTGATTTGCTGCAAAGACTCCCATCCAGAAGAACAGAGACAGTGATTGGAGAGAGGAGGTATGACGTAAGTATAGAAGTGGACGTATGAGGGATGTGTAGAGGCACCCACCATGCCACAGTGAGAGAGCTGATTGGAGAAGGCCGATGACGCAATTCTTGACATGTGATGCTCTGGTTGTCACTCTGCCGCCATTGATCACTTTGGTGTGGTGGTGGTGTGGGCTGGTTCAGTGGGAGCTGCCTTAATGGGGTGTGGTAGAGTGTGGTGGAGGTTGAAGAATTTCAGAGCGGGGCAGGACAGGATCTCACTAGAACAATGCCTCACCAAAACTACATAGGGTACACAACCACAACCCAAATGAACACTGGGGGAGACAGGAAGCTGGGGTCAGGAAGAAGAAGCAGGATGCAGGTGCAGGAGGCAGGGCGTGGCCAGGAGGCAGGTGTAGAGAATATACGAAGGAGACCTGAAGTATTAGAGTTAAACCATTTCACTACCACTGCACCTATACTAGTTTTACTCAAACACAGATCAGTCCAAAGTTCGATGTAAATTAACAGGTGTTTTTTCTGACTAGCTGAACAAAGATCCTATCCATGCTAGTCCTGACTAGGAACTGACTCAAGCTGGGGCAGAAGCCGGGCCGCTCCTTTCTAGACCTGAATCAGGATATTTTGCAAGTGACGCCTGCTGAATACTACAAAATCTGTCACATAGCCTCCAGGCCACACTTATAATTCCACACTTATAACTCATCTTACATACTATTACATATATAGTAATATATATTAAAATGCCGGCTGTGACAATGCAAGCCACCACCACACCCCCAGGAGGAGGACACTGAGAGCTAGATGGCACGCGGATTGTGCCCGGGCAACAGGGCCATAAGATCACCTGGGCTGCGTGCCCCTATTCCCCAGAACTAGCCCACTGCCACCACCTTAGTCAAAGTGCACTACCTACCAGGTGAGCTGACCACTGACAGGATCGGGGTGGAACTGGCCAAACAGTTCCGAGCAGTACTCATGCCTCGGCCTGTAGCCGGACACCTGAGACGGCCTGTAGCTGTTCAGTTTATAAAGAGACGGCCTGTAGCCGTTCGCAAAAAGAAAGGGCCACGGCCTGTAGCCGGGGACCAGATACGGCCTGTAGCTGCTCACGACAAAGGGCCATGGCCTGTAGCTGAGCACCAGAGATGGCCTGTAGCCGCTCACAAAAAAGGTCATGGCCTGTAGCTGGACCACTAATTAGGAGATGGCCTGTAGCTGCTCCAACTAGTGCTGCTCACACCCCCTACAGAAACCAGCAACGGCCTGTGACCGTGCTGGGGAGAAACCGGTACATCCCCTCTCCTTCTGCAGTTGTCTAGGAGGGCACAACACTGGCAACGGCCTGTAGCCACGCCCGTAGGGAGGAGATGGCCTGTAGCCGCTCCTCCCCTGCATGCCGCCCTCCTTGGTGACGGCTGGTAGCCGCACCAGCAGGCAGGTGAAGGCCAGTAGCCACACCTCACATGAGTGCCTGTTAGGGAGTTGGGCCCCGGCGACGGCCTGTAGCCGTCCCGGGGAGAGTCGCCAAAGTCTCTTGCCCCCTGTGACTCCACAACAAAACGGTGAGCTGTGCTTAGTCTTGCCCTCCGGCAGGAGCACAGATTACCCGCCTGTCCACTCAGACCGAAGCAAAGAAGGAGGACCACTGCTTTGAGGATTGGTGGAGCGGCCCTGTACTACTCCCGGGGTTGTTTTCCTTCCGTCCGGAGGAAGAGGATGCCTACCTGATGGACTCCGGCCAAGAGCGACGCCACAGCCCAGCCTGATGGCGGCGCCCCCAGCAGAAGACCGCAGCCGGTGCACCTCCGAGGACGTCCCCCGGACCCCTAGCCGGACCCACTCCCCACCCCAATGAAGGTGACGCCCATCCTCCACCAGGCGCTTGAGTGACCGCCTCCAATGCCTGTTCGGCCCCAGTTCCGAGGGCCAGACCCCAGACCCCAGTCCCCAGCCCCGACAGCGAGGGGCCTTTTGCCACACACAGCCCAAGCCCCAGCAGAGAGACGGTGCCCCTGAGAGTGGTCCCGTGGCTGCAGGACGACGGGACTTCCACAGGGCCTCCGCCCACCCCGGGCCGAGAGTTGTGGGCCCTGGATCTTCCCTTCCCCCAGTGAAAATAAGTATACACAAAAAGACAATGAATTTATAGTGAACAGTGAGACTGGCACTTAAGGCAAGAAAGTGAGTTTACAGTGAATACAGTGAGGCCAGAAAAGACCGAGACAAGTGAATATAGAAGAACAGGCGCCCTAGTGAATTCCAGTGTACAGTGGGACCAAGTAAGACTCTATAATACAAAAGCATAGACAGTGCATATTATGAGCAGCGGTATTACCCTCGCCCCTTATAAGGGCACCTGTAACTATTCCCCTCCCTTGTTCAAGTCAATATAAACTCCCCCCTACTCAGCCTATAAACTCAGTGTGAGAGCAGTGAACGCCTCACGACAGTGCCTCACCACCACGAGCAGTGCAATAGTGCCTTTGCCCTCCAGAACCAGACTTAGACGCCTGTGCATACAGTATCCTGTGCGATACTAGACCCATTAATGCCAGCCTATGTATTGATTTTTGCCTATGAGATTGCGTAAGAGTGTCTACCTATTCCACAGCAGTTGAATTTGTCAATATACGTGTAAGGTTGTTGTCCTGCGTTTTTATGCCCTGGCCCTCTCTTGTTTGTCTAAGCACCCGTCTAAAATGAGAACCCAGCTGCACTCTAGGCGTTCTAGGGACGGGAAGCTGCCCCTTAAACACCTAGCAAAACATATATCAGTATCAATCTAGTTTGAAAGACGTTATTAAATCACTGTACACATACATTCACTTGAACACTGTAGGGGCCTGCATTTATTATATACACGTGCACAGTATAATACACTGATTACCATAGTACCCACTTGAACACCGAAATGACAGCCACACGACAGTCTCGACAAAACCATTGTACAGTGATAGAACAACACCACACTGTTACTGATAGACAGACAAATATACAAATCAAGTACATAGATAGACAGGCAAATGGACTGACAAGATACTGACAATTGGAAAAACGGTAGGGAGAGAGAGAGAGAGAGAGAGAGAGAGAGAGAGAGAGAGAGAGAGACTTCTTTCAAAACAAATTCACCATTATTACACCTACATAACATCACAGCCACGCACAATACCACTACACAATACATCATCGAAAATAAGTCTGTTGTCTGTTAATTAGTGTACGCCAATCGTTTGAACACCGTCATATTATTGAAAAGCTTTGAAACAAACTGCTTCCCTTAATCATTTGATTTTAAAACGTAAATTTCATTCTAATTTGGTTTCCTCCTCACGATTTTACTCAGGTGGGATAGAATTTTCAGCCATGAGAGACATGAGATTGTTTCCATTAACCCTTTTATTACAGGTGGTCTCCTTTGAACTGATTAATATCGTATGGAAATAACAAGAAAAAAAAAAACGTTAATTAATAGCAATAATTTTAACTTTTTCCGATATCCGTACACTGTCCCTTCACAGAATAGCTTCCCGTACCATTTGTCAGAAGGACGTCTTCTGTCAATAAAATTTTCAAAACAACATTACAGTACAGTTGACATAGCACAATGCCAAGTCTGACATTTGCTTCAAATTATTCAAGGACACAACTAGTCATACAGAAACGTTTAATCATTCAATGGCTCCAAGGATTTGCTATCGATCAATAGCATTCACAAAACGACAAATGACTTTGAAACAGATCACACGCATCACCCTTATTATAGTCCCTGGTTTTGTGCACAGAAATATGAGTGCAAATTGTAGGTAATATTAATAATGCTGTCGTTGCTAGTTGCAGGAACGTTCTGATTGTACTACACAAGAAGCGGTCAAGCTGCAGCATCACAAGGCCATCTTTCGTCATAACAACATCGTTCACGGAATCCAGATCATTTCTGTGTCACAACAAACATCACCACAGGAAAAATAGTCATAGGATGAAGTAGTCCGCTCATACAAATGCTCTTTCAGCTCAGTCACACTGAACATTTCTTCACCCTCCACATGAACAACCTCAAGAAACGAAGAAACATTACCCCAGCCCCAGCCCCAACAAATAATGCATTCATCAAAGATTAAATTGCTTAATGAAATTGATAACCTGTGTGCCCTACAGTGGATGAAAAGATTATGCTAATTATGGATGAATGTGGTTGTACGAACACTGCTCAAGTTATAAGTAAATAAATGCTCAGTCGGATAAAGGAGAAACAGAACTGGTGATAATACAAATCGAACGGTATGTCTAGGAGACACGTTTCGGTTCCCCACGGGAAAGGTAGCCTTTGTTATGGACCACTTGATTAGAAAGGTTAACCGCTGAGAGTTCGGCTAGGCCACCAGTGGCCAGGTGTGTAACATGTTTTTATCTGCGGCGAAGCCGACAGGTCTGTAAGTGGTACACCTGGGGATCTCTCTCTCTCTCTCTCTCTCTCTCTCTCTCTCTCTCTCTCTCTCTCATTCAAAGAAACTTCTATTATCTGCTCTTGGAGAGCTCTTAACAAATTTAGCATGAAATGAAATGCTGCTCAGCTTGAAACTTTTTATTGATATAACACGTCAGCTGCTGCATCAGCAGCTGTTGCATAGCATGCCGCATCAGCTACTGAACTTTGAATTTCAGCCGTAAGGAGGCATTTTAGTGACTTTATGAAATACAAAGCTGCTCTGCTTGAAATTTTGAGTTGATTCGACATGTCATCTGTTACATCAACTGATATTTAGCAATTTTCATTTTTGACTATAAGATTGCATTTTAGCAACCTCCTTTGAAATACAAAGTTGCTCTGCATGAAATTTTGAACAGATTCGACATATCAGCTTCGCATCAACTGACTTTTAAGCAATTTCATATTTTGATCATGAGGAATATTAGCAACTTTTTTATGAAATATAAAGTTGTCCTGCTTGAAATTAGAGCTAAAATAGTGTGATTGCTGGCTGTATGGATTTGTTATAAAAACAATGTCACTGAAGTTTGAGTAATCACACAAAGAAACATTAAGTATTTGGCTGCAATAGCTTCGTCGCAGGTCTATGAAGATAGTCTCTTCTTGTTTTATTAACACACCAGCACCGTTATCAATTCCAGCTCGTTGTAGCAGCACATCTTTATGTAGGTGTTAACACCTCAAACTACGCTACTAGAGTAACCCCAAACAGTCCCAGAATTGTTTCGGGAAGAGTAGTAAAAGGATCAGTGTCAAAACACTAAGCCTACAAATGTTAGAATCCTGAAACACAGCCTGAATCTTGAAAAAGTGTCAGATTTATGAATCCGTCGATCAGTGCCGATAAACTGTGTCGGAATGTTTCCTTGAATAGTGGTAAATTCCTATACAGTATTAGACCCAGAGAGTTGGAACAATTTTTAATGTAAGAAAGAACTGTGTCAGAACATTCGAAAGATGCTATTTCCAAGAAACAGTGCCACAAAATGAAGAAAAAGTCAGTATCAAAAGGAATAAATTCAGACTCGTACCTGTGATACTGTGTAAGAAGGCCGTGTCACAGTCATGCCCAGAGACGTGCCAGAAAAATAATATTAGAACTTTGAAACAGTGTGAAGCCTTTAGAAGCTTTAGAATAATGCCAGAATTTTGAAACTGTATAAGATACCTATGACAGTGTCAGACCCTAGAAAAATACCTGAACCATTAGACAGTGCCAGAGCCACGGAAGACTGCCAAAAGTGGAAAATACCATAATCAGCGGCAGAATCCTTGAAAAAAAAAAAAAAAAAAACGCATTGTATTACTAGAGTTGTGCCAGAATCCCGGAACAGCGTTAAAAGTAACTGAAAAAATTTCCATACCGGTGTCATCTAATAAGAGTGATAGGAGGAACAGAATCCCTACAACAGTGCCAGAATCCCTTACCAGTGCCAAAACCACGAAAATGTGTCAAAACCGATCCACACCAAAAATTCTAATGCAAGAGAATATGTAGAGTGGCTCTGAGAGGAAGGGGAGAAGGGAAGTCAGACAGAGACGACAGGTGGGCGTTAGGGGTAGGAAAGAAGTGGGAGAGGAAGTAGGTGGGGTAGAACAGATGATGCGAGGGGGAGAGGTGTGGGAGGGAAAGGGTGAGTAGAAGGGAGAGAGGGGAGAAGGATAAAATGGGAGAGTAGTATGGGCACGAGGAAAGTGGGAGAGAGGGTAATGAAAGAAGGAATGGATAGAGAAGGAAAAGAGCATAAGCGGGGAGAGGATAAACAGAGGGAGAAAAAAGGAGAGAGGATGTAAGAGGGGGGAGAAAGTGTAGAGGGAAAGACAAGATGGGAAGAAGATGGGGAGTGAGACGTACGAAGAGAGAGAGAGAGAGAGAGAGAGAGAGAGAGAGAGAGAGAGAGAGAGATGTAGTAACGCATTACAGTAAGAGTGAGGGAGAGGGATAACCACATTAAAGCAAGAAACAAAAGCTGTCCATATGGTATATTGCGCTTGGTGGTGTTGTGAGGACAGTGTCAGATGATATATATTATGTACGGATAAATCTTGGGAGTGTGACCATTCTGGGGTTCATTTGTTACTTTTGTTTGGGTTGTAAAGAGAATAGAATTTCCGAATGTGGGAAATGGGTCAGCATCTGCTGGTCTAATGGTTAGAACGCCCTAGTCGATGCATCGGAACTGAATGGGATTGAAGTGGCTGAAAGCTTTTGGACAACGTAATGCTAACAAGAGAAGTACAACGGTCATCCACTCTGAAACGTACTTGTATCCTAGCCTTGGGTCCCGGCACCTCTAAGGTTGTAACATGGGATTGGCCTTTACCGCATATACCATTTATCGATTTGGGTCTAGTTATGAGAAGTGTGTTAACCTGCCGCGTCCCAACGATGTATGGATACGTCACCACGTTTTGTCACGCTGACACCCGACGATGTACTCATACATTTTGCAATTGCAAGGTCCGTCATTTGCACATTTTTCAAATCTCACGTGTGATTTTTGGTACATAGGCGCGGGACACCTTCCACAACCCGCCACAAGGCAGGGACACTCCCCGACCCCGTGTGACCCGCGTGCTCCCTTGTCTCGGTCACTCACCTGTTAGCAGTGACCCTGAATAGACATGGCGTGCCAAGGTCTCTCTGACATGTAATTCAAGCTGCCCTGGATGCCTTCACAGGTGACAGTGATTTCCCACTTGATGACGACGCGTGGCGGACAAGGATTACATGCTTCCCGAGGACGAAACAAGCAGCAGTGATGAGGAAATACCGTCTCCAAGGAAGCAGCGTTACATGACGTATCGTGAGGCTAAAGAAGTCCTGCCTGGACCCCAACCACGTGCACGCACCTCTCTCCAGCCCCAAGAGGAAAGGGAAGGTGAGGACGAGGGCGAGGACAAGGACGAGGAAGAGGACAGAGCCATGGGATGTCGTGTTACCTCGTGGCTCAGTAGAGAAAGGATTTCACCACAGGGAGCTGAAGGGAGGGCGAAGAGGAGAATCAGGTATTGGCCTAGTGTTTTGTATAAGGCAGGAGTGGTGTGGCGGTAGTGAGTGGTGAAAGCGAAAGTTTTGGTGTGAGGGAGGCAGTGCGAGCACATGGTGTGAGGCAGCGGGGAGGCGAGAAGGAGCTGCTCCCTAGCACATCTTTCACCCCACAATATTCCCGCTCTTCCTCCCCACAGCCCCGTGATGTGGAGAAAGGAAGGAAAGGGAAGGGAAAGGGGAAAGGAAAAGGGAGAGGGAAAAGGAGCACGAATGGGGAAGGGCACCGCTCTCCATCTCCCCAACCTCCCCCACCACCCTCTCCTCCCCACCCCGATGAAGGCAACGATGGGGACGTGGCTGGAGACGGTAGTGTGTCATGGGACTGGGAAGATGGGAGTATTTTCACTCCCATCATACACCCCTTCACTGAGGAGTGGCAGTCTGGATGCATGGCTCCAGGAATCCATGCCGGCTCCACCAGGGTGGATTTCTTTCACCTGTTCTTTGGGAAGGAGTTTGTGGAGCGGATTGTGGAACAGACTAACACCTTTGCAAGCAGCCAGCACCGTGAAAGCGAGCGTGAAGGTAGGAGAAGCAGGAACTCCCTCCAGTATGATTACCCAGTTACCATAAGTGAGATGTTTATCTTTCTAGCCCTGGTTCTTTTGACGGAAAAGACAAATTCCGGCATACTGGTCTATGCACCTTATAACCAGCACACCTTTCTTTGGGAAAGTAATGGGCTGGAATCGATTTAAGCAAATTCTCAGCCGCCTCCACTTTATGCTGACGATCCTGCTAATGCTAATAACACGGATAGAATGAGGAGAATAAGGCTGGTGTTTGATTACCTGCAGGAAAAGTTCTGCTGATCCTTCTACCCTTATCGAGACCTTGTCATAGACGAGAGTCTCGTTTTGTGGAGACGCAATATTTCTTTTCGCTAGTTCATACCCAGCAAGAGACACCATTTTGGGTTCAAGATCTTTGTTATGTTTGACTGTAAGACTGGCTAGTGCAAGACAATCTTGTACACGGGTGCACAGACAGACATAATATATGATCGAAGTATTGGACTCTCAGGGGCCGTGGTAAAGACAATGATAGAGGAGTACCTTCATCGTGGTCACGTGCTGTAACTGGATAACTGTTACACTACCAGTACCTACACCTGCACGACACCGGAGTCTGTGGTACAGTAAAGACAAACCGTCAGCATATGGTCAAGGCTGGGAGGAAACTTGACAAGAATGAGGTGTTTTTTTTCGGGGCAAATAACATCCTCGCCACCCTGTGGAAACAAACAGGGAAGTTTCCCTCCTATCGACGGTACACCGCCCCCTCATGCACCGCACAGACTCCGTGGATTACCATAGCGAGAGAAGGCTCCACGTCTGGAAACCTGAGTCAGTATTGGACTACAATATCAACATGAGGCAAGTGCATCAGTCTGACTCCATGATTTCCAGTGTGGAGTGTGCCAGAACCACGATGAAGTGGTACAAAAAGCTCTTCTTCCACTTGCTTGATATCACGGTCCTGAACTGCCACTACCTCCATGCCTTGACAACGAGAACCTCAGAGACCTTCGAGGGGCTCGTGAGGGAGCTGTCCCGCGAAATCATCGCGAAATATGCAGTGGACAGGCCCCACCACCACCACTGCCCCACCACTGGTGCACAGACTTCCCTACACCTCACTGCACGCCACTTCCCCAGCACCATACCTCCTCAACCGAACCGCCCTAGACTCCAGCGGCGGTGTCACGTCTGTAGTAGTTCCCGAATGAGAGAAACCACTCAAAGAAAAGACACGAGGTACGAGTGTATGGGCTGCAACATTGGCTTGTGCGTTGAGCCTTGCTTCAAAGAATACCACACGTTAGTGCATTACTGACACTGTGTGTGCTTGCAATATGATGCTCTAAGTGCTGTAAATATGCAATAATCTGATGCTTACAATAATAGTAAGGTCTGTAAGTGATAACAGTAATATTAGGTGAAAACTGGTATAGTGTAAGTGGAAAAGTATAATATAAGTGGAAAAACAAAATGTAAGTTGAAATAGTAGTCATCTTGAGTTTGCACACTATGTAAATATGCGATAATCTTACGCTTACTATAACAGTAAGGCCTGTAGATGTGTGATAACAGTTATATAAAGTGGAAACGGGTGTAATGTTAATGGAAAATTATATTGTAAGTGGAAAAATAGAATGTAAGTTGAAACAACAGGCATAGCTGGTGCGCTCACTAAGTAAATATGCACTAACATTACGGTAAATATAATCGTAAGACCTATAAATATGCGATAACAGCTATATAAAATGAAAACGGGTATAATGTTAATGGAAAGAACAGGGAGGCTTTAGGAAGGGAGGAGGTTGTGTAGATCAGATATTCATTCTTAGATCTTTAGTGGAAAAGTTTCTAGAGAAGGGAAAGAAGTTGTATGCGGCTTTCATGGATTTGGAGAAAGCATATGACAGGGTGGATAGACAAGGATTGTGGAAAGTGTTAAGAATATATGGAGTAGATGGGAAGTTGTTGAATGCTGTGAAGAGTATGTACGATGGTGCGAAGACTGCAGTGCGTGTGGATGGTGAACTAAGTGAATTTTTCTCTTTGAAAGTTGGTTTGAAACAGAGATGTGTCATGTCTCCATGGTTGTTCAATCTGTACATGGATGGGGTAATAAAAGAGGTACAAGGTAGGGTAGTGGATGTTGGAGTGGCCCTGGTGAGAGAGGATAGTGTTTGGAAACTCCCTGTATTGTTGTTTGCAGATGATACTGTGTTGTTGAGTGAAGACGAAGGGGAGCTGCAAGGCTTGATGGATGAGTTTGAGAGAGTAAGAAACGGAATCTAAAGGTGAGTGTAGGGAAGAGTAAAGTGATGGTCTTTGAGAGAGGTGAAGTTAGTAAATGTACAACGAGGTTGGATGGTGAGGAATTGGAAAATGTGAGTACGTTTAAGTACTTGGGTAGTGTGATGAGTAAGGATGGAGGTTTGGAGGGTGAAGTGCTTGAAAGGGTACAGCAGGGAAGAAAGGTTGCTGGTTCTTTGAAAGCAGTGATAAGAAACAGGGAAGTGAGCATGGAAGTGAAAAAGTTACTACATGACAGTATTGTGATACCAACTCTAACGTATGGATGTGAAGCTTGGACATTGTTGGAAGGACACAAGTCAAGAGTGAGAGCAGTGGAAATGAGTTATTTAAGAGGAGCCTGTGGAGTCACGTGGAGAGACAGGCTGACGAATGAGGATATAAAGGAGCGTTGTGGTGTTGATGTGGATGTGATAGGAAGCGTTATGAGGAACACACTGAGGTGGTTTGGCCATGTGGAGAGGATGGAGGGTGAAAGACTGACGAAGAGAGTGTATGTGAGTGAGGTGGAGGAGGGAAGAGGGAGGGGGAGGCCGAGGATGAGATGGAGGGATGGGGTGGAGAGGTATATGAGAGAGGGGGGTGTGAGTTGGGAGCAGGGCAGTGAAATGGCGGGGGACAGGGCGACTTGGAGGCGATTTGTTTGTGCCCACCCCAAACGGGATTCAGGCGTCTGGCAATAGATAGATAGATAGAAGTTGAAAAAATGAAATGTATGTTGCAACAAGTCATAGCGAGTGCGTTCACTATGTAAAAATACGCTAACATTACCCTGAATACAATTGTAAGGGTTGTAAATATGTGATAATGGTTATATGAAGTGGAAACTGGTATAATGTTATTGGAAAACTATTATGCAAGTTGAAAAAATGAAATGTATGTTGAAACAACAATGTTAGTGAATCATCACTGACCAATTGGGATGATTTCGCTTAGTTTGTCCAATGGAACAATGCTTATTTCACCTTTATTTTTGTATAAAAACCAATACACTCTTGTACTACATTTTTTTTTTTTTTGTAATAAATAAATACCTACATATTCTGAATGGTTTCCCATACTTCGCCCTACCATAGAGAACGTGACGGACGCCGAGCACCTCAATTGAACATGGTACCAGGTGTAATGAAGGTATACCTGTGCAGGCTACCTTTAGACCCCGGTGACCACTTTCTTGGTGATTTTCCATTGTTTCTCACCCAAAGCAGAGGTTTGAGGCAAAAAAAAAATTTTCCCCAAATCTGCCGGGATTGGGGGGGGGGGGGGTCAGTGGTGGAAAATATTCCGGGACACGGCAGGTTGAAAAAAGAATATTGATGCTTGAAGACAAATACACACACACACACACACACACACATACTATATATATATATATATATATATATATATATATATATATATATACCTAGGCTGCTTCCCCCAAGGAAAGGGAGATAGCCGAGACAGGACGACACACTCTCCATTTACTCATCCATTCAAACCCATTCATTCACATCTTAGCCCCAAAGGGGAGAACTGACAGATCCTCACCGCACCACACTGCACAAGGGTCAACTGCGCAATGCAATCAGTGACATCCGCAGCAGGGCCCGACAGCAGAACTGGTTTACCCCCTGCCACATCATAACAGACCCATCCCCTTACCCGCACCTGACCTGACTAGCTGATCAGACCAAATGCGGGAGAATATCCCCTCAGGGCTGTGTCATCACTTTTTCATTCACAATTTCTCTCCATTTATTTCTGTCACGCACAGCCACTCTTCCTTGCTCAACAGACATCCCTCTCGCATCCAGCGCTCTCTTCACACTGTCCATCCATCCTATTTGTGGTCTTCCTCTCAGCCTTACACCTCTCACATCAGATCTAGTTATCTTTTTCACCAATCGCTCATTATCCATTCTCTCCATATGCCCAAACCATCGCAACACCCTCTGCTCAACTCTACCAGCCATCTCCCGAACAACTCCAGTTCTCCTTCGCATTTCATCATTTCACAGCCGATCCATACGCGTTACTCCACACATAGTCCTCAGACACCTCATCTCCATTACATTCAAACTTTTCCTCTCTGCTACACCCATATTCCATGTTTCAACCCCATATAATGCAGTCGGTACCACAACACCCTCATACAGCCTTCTCTTTACATCCATCCTAAGCGAACGACATTTAAACACTTTTTTCATTCCTCCCAGCACCTTTCCTACTTCATTTATTCTAAACTTCACTTCTGCATCTATTCTTCCATCCACAGCAACATGTGACCCTAGATATTTAAAACAATCTACCTCCTCAAGCAACTCACCATTCAAAACTATATTCATCCCCCTACCATCTATCAACCTTCTACACTTCATCACTTTACTCTTATTCTCATTTACTTTCAAATTCCTCCTTTCACACACCCTTCCTAACTCCTCTACCAACTGTCTCAATCTCTCCTCTGAATCAGTCACCAGTGCAGTATCATCTGCAGACAGCAGCTGCTTCAGATTCCAATCTCCACCGTCAACATTTACCAGACTCGGACCACCTAAAACTCTTGCATTCACCTCCCTTACAACACCATCCATGTAAATATTAAACAACCAAGGCGACATCACACATCCCTGTCGTAACCCCCACTCTCACGGGAAACCAATCTCTCACAGCATTTCCCACTCTTACACATGCTCTACTATTTACATAAAAACTTTTCACCCCTTTTAGTAACTTACCATCAAGTCCATACAATCTTAAAACAGTCCACAAAGCCTCCCTATCAATTCTATCAAACGCTTTCTCTAAATCCATAAATGCCCAAAACACATCCTTGCCTTTCGCTAAATACTTTTCACACACTTGTCTCACAGCAAACACCTGATCAATGCATCCCCTCCCTCTCCTAAAGCCACACTGCTCATCACTAATCACTCCCTCTGTACCCTCTCTAACTCTTATAATTAACACTCTACCATACACCTTACCTTCAACACTCAACAGACTTATACCCCTAAAGCTAGTACATTCATACTTATCACCCTTGCCTTTATACAACGGGACCACACAAGCACTTGCCCAGTCAATTGGCACCATACCTTTCTCAAAGCACACATTCAACAATCATACTAACCAGTCAACAATAGTCACTCCACCACCCTTCAGGGATTCCACAGCACACCCATCCATACCTGCAGCTTTCCCTATTTTCATCTCCTTTACTGCCTTCTCCACTTCCTCCTTCGTGATCAAAGAATCATTCAACTCTCCCAACACATTTATTCCTTGCACCCTTCCATCCGCCACAATCTCAGCCACCCTTTCCTCCTCTACATTTAACAATCTTTCAAAATACTCTGCCCATCTCTTCCTTACTGCATCCATCTCAATTAACATCCCTCCATCCTCTGCTTTTACTCGTTCTTCCTTCCCAGACTCTCCCTTTCGCACCCTTTTCACCTCCTTCCAAAACATTTTCTTATTCTGTTGAAAATTCTCTGTCAGCCGCCTACCCCACCTCTCATCTGCTGCCACTTTAGCATCACGCACAGCCCTTCTTGCTCTATTCCTCTTTTCCTTATACCTTTCATATGACATCTCATCCTTCCTCTGCAGCCACACTTCATATGCACGTCTCTTCTCAGCCACAGCCATACTTACTTCCCCGCACCACCATTCACTTCCTTTTCTTACACCACCACCCACACGTCTCACACCACACACCTCTTCTGCATGCCCCACCACAGCACTCTTAAACAACTGCCATTCCTTCTCCATGCTGCCATTTTCCCGATCTTTCACTGCGTTCCACTCAACTTTCAATTTCTCCTGATACTCTATCTTTTTCTCTCTTTTATCCAACTCTCTCACTTTCAAAACCTCCCTGCCACACCTAACCCTCCTAGCTCTCACCCATCTCTTACCTACTCTAAACTTTCCCTCCACCAGGTAGTGGTCAGACATACCTCCACCCTCCCCTCTCAGAACTCTCACATCCAACAATCTTCCTATTACAATCCTAGACAAAACCACATAGTCCATCAAAGCTCTATCAACAACCCTTCCACCCTCCTGTCTCACCCATGTATACTTATAAATATCTTTCTTCTCAAACAGCGTATTCCCAATCACCATCTCTCGCTCAACACACATCGCTATCATTCGTTCCTCATTTTCATTTCTTCCAGGCACACCATGCATACCAACTACGCCTTCAACTGCTACATTTCTCACTCTAGCATTCAGATCTCCCATCATTACCACATTCACATTCGCTCCAAAACTCTGCAGACACTCATCAACATCATTCCAGAAAGACTCCCTCTCTTGTTCATCCCTTTCACTACCAGGCCCATATACACTCACAAACACCCACAACTCACGTTCAAATTTCGCTTTCACCCACATCATTCTCGATGAAACCTCCTTCCATTCAATCACACATTGCTGTACTTCCGAACTCACTAACATCATCAGCCGTTTGAGTGTCCACTGCGGGACCGATCTATCCCGACCTAAGTGGGAACGATAGAGCCTATGTATCTCTACCAAGTGGCTTAGGCTGTCTGGTAGAGATAGTATGTAGAGTGAGGAGTGCTTGTAAGTGTGATTGTAATGCTGGAGTTGCTTTGGAGGCGTGTGTGTAGTCTGTGAACCAAGTGTAATCGACCAGCGCAAGCCAACTGGGTGCAAGCTTACTTAATAGTATGTGACACCGGTTCAACCACACACACCTGATGTCCGCCAAAGCAGTACGTGGCCATAAGAACGCTCCCAAAGTTTATTACCCTCCCGGGGTGCGGATCCTCGTTCTCCCATGTACGAAAACGCACACTCTACCACTGTAGCACAGAGGCTTCATATATATATATATATATATATATATATATATATATATATATATATATATATATATATATATATATATATATATATATATATATATATATATATATATATATATATATATATATATATATATATATATATATATATATATATATATATATATATATATATATATATATATATATATATATATACATATATATATATATATATATATATATATATATATATATATATATATATATATATATATATATATATATAAGTGCCCATAGTGTGCCACTTCCCTCTCATTGCCTAGTCAGGTTATATCCAGAGATTATGAACGGTGAATAACGGAGGTTTATTTAGAGCAAAACTCCACAGGTGTAGCCCACTAGGTGCCAAGCCCCCAACTGCATGAGGCAGAGGACAGAGCGAGGGCAAAGCCGGCTGCTCCTTGGCTTGCAGTTTTGGAAATTAGCTGATGTTTGCACTCTTGATAAACAGTTTAAGACATTATGATTGTATGGTTATATAGTATGGGTAGAGTTATATAGTATGATTACACTAATACAGTAGTCACAACAACATATTATGGTTACAATATATGATTACAATAGGATAAGAGGCGCATCTCAGTTAAGGTTATCGGAGCTGAATAAAGCCGCATAAAGGGAACCAGATTACAGTATAACTTTCATATTTCTGGTCGAAAAATGATTAAGTATTATTGTTTTCCTCAGAGAAAATGCATTTTAGCTGACGGTCGACCGATTCACATTCTACTCATCCCATTCCTAAAAGCTATCAGGGTGATGACCTTACATCCAGGTTCCAAAATGTACTGCAAAGTGAACTGGGACATAAGGAAGCAAATCTTATCTGAGGGTATGGCTGGCCAGGGATTTGAACTTGGGTTATTTCATCTGTAGGCCGGATGTGCTAGACATTCAACAACTCCCCATCGAACTCTTTTTGACATAACCAAAGATATGTATTAGATCGCTAGGGGGAGAACGAGAGGCAAATGAAATGCTGTGAGTTATAGAGAAAGGCGGAGAGAAATATTCGTTCTTCCACGTGGTAACAGACGGCGTTGCACACCATCATAAGCCACAACGCAGGCAAATCTTTACCTGTTGCATATTCCAGAAGTTTATTGGAGTTCAGCACCCGACCCAGTTTAGGTTGGGTTAGGTTAGGTTACGTTAGGATAGGGTAAGTTAGATTAGGTATTCTTTCAGTACTTTATGCCGGGAAATACACCGAGAACGGTTAGAAGAGAATCATGTGGTTAGGTTGTGAGGTGCGACCCGAGCGCCATTCACAGTTCAAGCATCTCGCAACAGTGCCGAATAGCAACAGACATCGGGAATGTGCTTGCCGGTTATACTGAAGAATACTGGGGCTATGGGATTCAGGACTGGAATAATGTGGTGTGCTATAGTGTGGTGCGGTTTGGTGGGCATTGTACGGTGGTGTACTGATGTGTGGTGTGAGTGGTGTAACATGGTGTGGTGTTAATGTGGTGTGGTAGTGTGAATTGTAAGTGTAAATCACTGTAGTGTGAGGTGTGACAGTGAGCGGCATGGTAGTGGACTCGAAAGTATGGCAAGGCATGATATGGAAGTTTGAGGTGCTAGTGTATTAGGTGTTACAGTCAGGTGTGTGCAAGATGTGGCTATGTGAAATGTGGCAGTGTTACGTATAGCAGCGTGAAGTGTGCGTTATTATGTTAGTCTTCTATAATAAGAATGTTTTTACAGAGGTGCGTGGAACTGTGGATTGGGACTGCACTGTAGCAAGTTCCATCTCGACAACTTAAGGAACACTTTCTGGATCTGAATTTCATACTGAAAGGATTCATGACTTTTTCATTGCCTTCACTGGCACGTCATAAGAACAACTCAACTAATAACACAGCATCAGAACTGAATGTGTTGTCCCTAATGTGTGATGGTGGGAAACAGTGTCCAGGTGTCCAGGTGACGATATGTGAGGTGTGTGATGACGGTGAAAACCGTGCCATACCACAATACAGATGGCTGGTTATAGTGCTCAAACGCTAGGTGACGTGTGAGGGCTGCAGTGAACCAGCTCTTTGATGGTGTGTCCTCTGTAAACTACGGAACCTTAAGAACAGGGTTTGTAGTTCATGTCCTGAGTCGCAGGCATAAAAAACAATCTGCACTGCTTCCAAGGCACGCACACACAAACACACACACACACACACACACACACAATATATATATATATATATATATATATATATATATATATATATATATATTACAAGGGTCCTGCCTGGGAATTGAACCTAAGACTTCTAGATAAGTCAAGCACTGTTACCAGTACACCATGGCTTATACGTACACAAGTGTTTAATGTGACTCCGTAATATATAATATATATGGAGCCTCTGTGGTACAGTGGTAAAGTGTGCGTTTTCGTACACTGGAGAGCGAGGGTTCGCTCCCCGCCAGGGTACTAAACTTTGGAAGCGTTCTCCCGGCCATGTACTGCATTGGCGCACACAAGGGGTGCTGTGGTTGAACCAGTGTCGCATACTGTAAAGTGTGTTTACACCCATTCGGCTTGCGCGGCCAATTACACATGGTTCACGGACTACACACACACCCAAAGCCACTACAACACTACAATCACACTTACAAGCACTTCTTACCCTACATACAATCTCTGCCAGACAGCCTAAGCCACTTGGTAGAGATACAATGGCTGTATCGTCCCTACTTTGGTCGGGATAGGCCGGTCCTGGAGTGGATACTCAAATGGCTCATGATGATGTTTTATATATATAATGTCAGGCAGAAATGTCATAATCTCATATTTTACGCCGAAGGTGTGAAAGCCCAGGAAATGCCGAGCTTTAAACAAGACGTATGTTTCACCAAGGAATGTGTGTGTGTGTGTGTGTGTGTGTGTGTGTGTGTGTGTGTGTGTGTGTGTGTGTGTGTGTGTGTTGGGATGGGTAATCTGTCTTTTTTTTTCCGCACTCTGGCAGACAAACAGGAGAAATAATTTCATCCTTACTAAATGCTTTCAACTGTCCAACTCAAATTCTTCCCGCTCCTTCTGGCACCTTGCCAAAAACCTTTCTAACAACTTTACCTCATCATCCTTCCCTCATCTTTTCTACTCTGATGACTCAGTAGCTATTTCTTCTCTTCACTCAGACTTTCTCCTCCAATTCCACCTTAGACGATTCCGGTGCTGTTCCTCCATCACTTCCTCCCTTTGACTTCCTCATGGCTGACATTAAAATTTCTTCAGCTGATGTATTTTCTGCCATCACAGGCCTCAATACTAACAAGGCATATGGGCCTGATGGAGTCCCTCCTGTTCTTCTCAAGAACTGTGCTTCTGTGCTTACACGCTGCCTAGGCAAACTCTCTCGTCTTTGTCTATCAACTTGTACCTTTCCTTCTTGCTGGAAGTTTGCTCTCATTCAGCCAGTCCCAAAGCAGGATGACCATTCCCAACCCTCTAACTATCGTCCAATTGCTTTAACATCCTGTATCTCAAAAGTTTCGAGTCAATTCTCAATAAAAAAAATTTAAAGCATCTTTCCTTTCACAATCTTCTTTCCGATCGTCAGTATGGGTTCCGTCAGGGATGCTCCACTGGTGATCTCACCTTCCTTTCAGACTCCTGGTCATCCTGTTTTCGGGACTTTGGCAAAAGCTTTGCCATTGCATTTGACATCCCAAAGGCTTTCAATCGAGTCAGGCATTAATCTTTATTTTCGAAGCTTCCTTCTTACGGTTTCTATCCTTCTATCTGTACCTTCATCTCTAGCTTCCTTTCTGGTCGTTCTATAGCCGCTGTTGTAGTCGGCCATCGTTCTTTTCCTAGATCTATAAACAGTGATGTTCCTCAGGGCTCTGTCCTGTCACCAACTCTCTTCCTTTTATTCAACAATGACCATCTAAGCTGTACATCTAACCCTATCCACTCATATGCTGATGACTCCACCCTTCACCTTTCCATTCGGTTCCTGCAACGCCCATCTCAGCAGTTACTTCAACAAACAGGGGATGAGGCTATGGCACACCTAATGTCTGCCTTGGCTCGTATCTCTGACTGGGGTAAAAATAATTTTGTTGTTTTTAATGCATAAAAGACTCAGTTCTTCCACCTATTAACCCGACAAAATCTTCCACAGGTGTACCCGCTAATGTTTAATAATATTCAGCTAAATCCTGCATCATCCTTGAACATGCTTGGGGTTTCATTTACTCAGGACTTATCTTGGAAAGATCATATTACATCTCTTGTAAAATCTGTTTCCAGGAGATTAGGTGTGCTAAGCCAACTCCATTCCTTCTTTACCCCTGCATAATTGTTGACTCTATACACGGGTTTTATCCGCCTCTGTGCGAAGTACAACTCTCATTTGTGGGGAGGTTCCTCACATACAGCTCTTCTCAATAGGGTGGAGTCAAAGGCTTTTCGTCTCATTAACTCTCCTCCTCTTACTGACTCCCTACAACCTCTGTCTCTTCGCCACACTGTTGCATCTTTATCTCTTTTCTGTCACTACCTCAATGGTCACTGCTCCTCTGAACTGTCTGCATGCATTCCTCCATCTCTCCGACGGGAATGTAGCACCCGTCTAGCAGCAAACTCTCATCCCTTTTCTGTCTAACTCTCTAATGCAAGAGTTAACCGTTACCCCCAGTCCTTCATTTATGCAACAGGTCAACCCTGGAACTGTCTCCCTCTGTCTGTATTTCCTGCTTCCTATGATCTCCAGTCTTTCAAACGCAGTGTGTCCAGGCATCTCGAAATGAACGGATCTTGAATTTGGCTTTCTCTTGTATTTTGTTTTTCTTTTGGAAAGAACAGTTATTGCGGGCTCATGGCCTTTGGTTCCTTCTTTTCGCATAAAAAAAGATATATGTAAATGCAAACAAACAGAGAGCGGTGAAGAAATACGTTCTGGTCTTCAGAAGCAGTGGTAACAGATTTCTAATGTAGGGTTCTCCATACTGTATTTCCCGAAAGAATTATTGTAGTTGTATTGTTATTTTCGTCATTCACTCTGTTTTATGTAACACTTACGTAAAATTATTAGATGTTGTTTCACTGATTTAAATAGGAAAGATGCAAAAACCCCGTGTAAATAATTTCCTGTGTATGTGCGGTCACTTTTTGACCACATGCTTGGGAAATTTGCACTTAAAAAAAAAAAAAAAACTTAACACATCTGCTTTCATTCTGATGAACCTCTACCACTGACTACAATCTAGTTTCAGATTAAAGAGTAATACTCATACCCTCTAATAACTGTTAACCCGTCGCGTGCCGGACACTTTTAACTCTATGTGTCACCTCCGTGCCGGCCAATTTTCGCTTTTTTTTTTTTTTTTTTTTGCTAAAACGAGAGATTTTTGTTTAAAAAATAAAAAAAAAAAAAAACGAATAACACCATGAAAAAACTCATCGGAGTTCAGCAGTACGTTTTCTGTAGTTCTACCGCCCCCCTGCAGGTGTGTGCATGCGGGGAATCCCCAGCAGAGGTGAGAGAAAACCCGTTTTCTATGCAAGGTAAACTCAGGTATTCTCGCCAGCGAAACTCAGGGAAGGTATAGGAATGTTCTTTACACTTTTCTGTCCACTTCACACTCACGATTTTTTTTTTCATAGTATTCCATAAAGAGGGCGTCTTTTTTCACAAATAAGTCACTTCCTACTGCAACACTTACATACCACTGGGAATGTATTGTCTTACAAGTACGAGAAAATATGTACAACTTGACTTTATAATGTACAGCCCTTTCACTTACGATAAAATATTCACAATATGCCTCCAGTATACAAACACATTGTAAGAGTATTTTTGAGCATCTCACTGTGAATACATCGTCTTGCATTTACGAGAGCATGCATAAAACTTTACTTCACTACTTCAGTCCGTACACGTACGAGAAAATATTTACGACATGCCTTCACTGTGTGCAGTATTTATAACACTTTCTGAGAGTCTTTTTCTATACTTACAACACTTTTTGAGCGTCTTCCTGTCGCTCGTGATTACCACATTATTGTTACTTAACCCGCCCCGTCCCGACCACTTTTTCACCACTGGTACCCACCAATCCCGACCATTTTTCGACCCTTTTTTTTTTTTTGCTAAAACTTTCGCTTTTGGTCAGAAACAATGGTCAGTGACAAAGAAATTGTTCCCCGGGGTCCATAATTACCCTAAACAGGTATGCCTTGGTCCCACCTGGCCCCGTGTTCTCTGTAGGCGGTCTGAGCCTCTAACGTTTTCTATGGTATTATAAGTCTGGGAAACCAATGAAAGTAAGTAGATATGTATTTATTACAAACATAAAAACATGTGATAAAAGAGTATATTGGATTTTATACAAAAATAGAGCAGAAATAAGCATAGTACCATCGTGCGAAACGAGCAAAATCGGGCAACTTGGTCACGATGAATCGCTAATATTCGAAAATCATGATACATATCATTTTTTTTACTTACATAATACTTCTACAATAACATTATACCATTTTACATTTTATTGAACTGTTTTTACGTATTCACAGGCCTTTTGATAACATTTAGCGTAATGTTAGCGCTTATTTACGTAGTGAGTGAACTCGCTGTGACTGTTGTTTCAACTCGTATTGTGTTTTTTCTACTTACATAATACTTTTCTAATAACATTATACACTTTTCAACTTTATAGAACTGTTTTGAGATAATTTCAGGCTTTACGTAAATATATAGCGTAATAATAGCGCATAATAACACACACGGTGAAGTCGCTATGACTACTATTTCAACTTACAACCTATTATTGTACTTATATAATAATTCTCCACTAACATTGCACATGTTTACATTTGATATAATTGATATCACATAATTTCAGAACTTACGATGCAACTGAGCGTCATATTAGCGCGTACTTACACAGGAGTGTTATCGCGATATCATTTGTTTCATCTTACACTAGTATTC
Organism: Coenobita brevimanus; assembly: GCF_032717465.1. Classification (NCBI taxonomy): domain Eukaryota; kingdom Metazoa; phylum Arthropoda; class Malacostraca; order Decapoda; family Coenobitidae; genus Coenobita; species Coenobita brevimanus. Next base: position 24,298,026 of record NC_137006.1, read on the forward strand.
AACTTATAAAATACCTTACTACTAACATTACAACAAATTCCACTTTATATAATTCCTATCACATACTTACTGACCAGAATGTGGGTGTACTCGTGACATCAATTATTACAACTTACACTATTGCTCAACTTATATGTTTTATTCATGCTAACATTACACCCGTTTCCACTTTATATTCTTGCTATCACATATTTACTGACCAGAGTGTTATACTGAGCGTCATATTTTCGCAGATTTACACAGTGGGTGTACTCATGACATCAATTATTACAATTACACTATTTTTCAACTTATACGTTTTATTCATGCTAACATTACACCCGTTTCCACTTTATATTCTTGCTATCACATATTTGCTGACCAGAGTGTTATACTGAGCGTCATATTTTCGCAGATTTATACAGTGGGTGTAGTTTTCATATCACTTCATTCAACTTACACTATTTCTCAACTTATACATTACTTTCCTGCAAACATTACACCCGTTTCAAGTTTATATAAGACTTGGCACATACTGACTGGCCTTACCATTATACTGAGCGTCATATCGCCATCCCACACAGTTTCAGTAGTGTAGGAAGTTATGGTACTCTCTGAAACATGGCTGAAGGCACAACGCAACATTGGTGGTGGTGGGGGAGGTGGAGAGAGGCGCCTTTCATCACTCGCACTTCTCTTCCCTCTCCCTTTTCCTTTACCCTTTCCCTTCCCTTTCCTTCCTTTCCCCACATCCTGGGGCTGTGTGGAGGAAGTTTGGGAATATTGTATGGTGAAAGACGTGCTGGGGAGTGGCTCCACCTCCTCTCCCCTAGGCCTACATGCACCACGTGCTCGTGCTGCCTCCTTCACACCACTTCCCTTTCACCCCGCACTCCCACCACACCACTTTCGCCTTCCCCAGACAAAACACTAGGCCATACTTTATTTGCCTTCTCGCCCCACCTTCTGATCCTCGGGGTGAGATTTTTTCCTTCCCCAACCGCGAGGCAACATCACGTCCTAAGCCGCCATCATCATCATCGTCCTCATCCTCGTCCTCATCAGAATCTCTCTCTAGGGGATGGAGAGAGGTCCATGCAGGTGTTTTGGGTGCAGGCTGGCCTTCCCTTGCCTTACGATACGTGACATACCGCTTTTTCCGGGGCGAAGGGACCTCCTCATCACTGCTTGTTATTACCTCCTCAGGCTGCACATAATCTCGATCCACCACATCATCATCAAGTGGAGAATCACTATCTCCAGTGAAGGCATCCAGGGCGGATTGTATTTCGTCGTCTGAGAGACCTTTACACGCCATGTCTGACCTGGGTCACTGCTAACAGGTGAGTGACCGAGACAAGGACGAGCGCAGGTCACGCGGGGTCTGGGACTCTGCCCGCCTGGGGGCAGGTAGGGGAGGCTTGGGTACGTGGGCGAATCGAAAATCTAGCGCGAATTTTGAAAATTGTGGAAATTATGAACCTTGCAATTGCAGGACGTTGAAGTACGTCAACGGGATTGGCAGTGACATAACGTGATGACGTGGAAGTACGTCGACGGGACGCCGCTGGTTAATAGTTAGCAAAAGTGTGGTGCTCCTCAAAGTATGGGAATATACACAGTCCTAAGTCACACTCTGCACACATATACTTTGAGTCCTTCCGCCAAGTACGTGGCCTTACAGGTCTGTTTGCACACATGTGACACCTCGCTGAGGATTTTGATGTGTTGCACTTGGAGGGACGATCATGAAGAAGTGTGTAGTGGTGAGCCGGACTGGTGTAGCGGCGGTGTGGCGGTGGTGACCAGCATTCCTATCTTCTCCATATTCCCCCCCCCCATCTCCTGCACCAGCTCACGAATATATTCCTCGAAGGTCTCCTGGATGCCAGTGATATGTGCGTGGAGACAGTTAGCGTTGAGGACGGTGATGTCGAGCGGGAAGAATAATTTCTTATACCACTTCATCATGGGCCTGGCACAGTCCACGCTGGAAATCATGGCGTCCGATTGAACCACCTGTCACATACGAGTATTTACATTGTAGGATAAGACAGGTTCTGGTTTCCAGACTTGGCGCCGTCCTTCTGCCCTGTAATCTATGCTGTCTGTGCATTGTACAAGGGGCCAATGAACAGATGAGAGGAGGAAGACTTCGCGGTTTTGGTGCCATGCTGTGGCAGGTGATCAAAAACTAAACATATCCTCCTCATCCTGTCCGTGTTGTTAGCATTAGCTAGGTCAAGGGTGTCAAAAAAATGTAGGTGGCTCAGGATGTATTGAAGTCTATTCCTCCCCATCACCTTGCCAAAAAATGGTGTCATCATTACTGGATCCACAGTCCAATAGGAAGGAAGCTGATTTTTTTCAATATCTCCATCAAAAGCACAAATGCAAGGAACACGTACATCTCACTTAGTGTCACGTCAGGTTCAAACAATCGGTTGTGTGGTGTCTGTCTTTCCCCCACGCTGCCAAGGCGTTTGTTAGGGCAACAATTTTCAATACAAAGTCCACAGGGATGTAGTTCCTAAAAAAGTCCAGCCTACTTGAACTATGTTTACCTCTGGAACAGTACACCCGACCTCATTCTCGTGGGTGAATGGGTGAACGTGTGGGACAAAGCCACTCCTGTCTTCCCACTCCCACGTCGTTTCCTTGTTCTCATCATCATCGCGTCCATCGTCCTCGGGCCGTGGGGAAGTGTGGGGAATGAGGGAAGAGTTTCACGTGAGGTGCTGGGTGTGGGGAAGGTGGGAAGACTTTGTCGTGAGGTGCTAGGCTGAGCTGGTCATGTGGGGGCGAGGGAGAGCTCGGGTGAGATGACTCACTCTCCCCCAACAATGGAATTTTCCCATATCGGCCCCTCTTCCTCCTCACACTTTACTTCCCACGTGGGGAAATCCTAGGCTTCCCCAACCACCCCTGAACAGCTGAACTCGCCTTCCTCCTCATCGTCATGACTTGCAAGACGACGATGTGCAGGTGGCCTCTTTCCACGTGTTGCCCTAGCATATCCCACATACTTGATTTTCGTGGTGGGGGAATTTCCTCATCACTAGTACCCTCCTCATCATGCTGGACGTAGTCTTTATCCTGCACGTCGTCGTCCACGTCACATTCTCCAGTGTAAGGGACCCTCAGGAGCTCCTGAATCTCCTCGTCTGAGAGACCGCAGTGAGACATTATTGCACTGTATGACAGACACAAGCAGAGTGAGGCTGAGTAAGCATGAGGAGGGAGCACGTGGGTGTATGGGCCTGACCGCCTGAGGGCAGATAGAGGAAGGGTTGGCTTAGAAGCACACCAATTTTTCCGCGCGTAGCTTGAAAAATACAGCCCAATGAATTTTTGAAATTTAAGCCATTTTAAAACAGCGCTGGCACTGGCCGCGGTATTACGTCAGACTGTTTTAAAACACCACTTGCATGCGGCATGAACAACACACCAAAGGCTTTCAGGCTGCTATGACTCAGTACCGGCAGTATACGTACATTTGTCATTGGCTGAAATAATACTAGAGTTGTCCCAGTTACGGTACAGTTACTGATCACATTATTATCTCAGTCTCCCATGACCACTCTGTGTGGCAGATATACAGTAATGTGGCCCCAGCTGGAATACAATCATACAGTAGTCTCGACCATTTAGAGGTTTACATTTCTCGCACCATACCTTTGTGAGCATGAATTTTCTGCTTTCTCCATCAACAAAATCAATTTTCATGTTAGACACATTGTGGTGGATAATCTCAAAGTTGTTCTGAAAAAAAAAAAAAGTACCTGTCTAGGAAGTTCCATCTTTGAATTAACCAACACGTCTTATGTTGAACCCTTTAGGAGTTCAATGCTTATATATATATATATATATATATATATATATATATATATATATATATATATATATATATATATATATTGCTTTTAGTGTATGCATAAAATGGAACCGTTTATCTATATATTTATATTCTTTTCCTTGCAAATGCCATTACAGTCACTTCGCAAGTTGTACTCAGATTGAATTAAGATATTAATAATGAACCTTTGATTTGCAGCTTCATCATTCTACCTCTTACCTTTACGATAGCCATGTTCACAGAAGATATATTCTCCTAAATAGAGGAGAATGTAGTTCTGTTTTTGTTCCCTCCTATTCTCAGTCACTTCAAAAACGAACATTTTACACCTGTACAGAGAAGAACGTGGTTGTTATGCATAACTCAGCTGATACAAGATCGACCAAAGCTTTGGAACCTCTTTTCTGTGGGGAAAACGGGATTAAAATGCTTGAATAATGATAGGGAAGTCCGCAACACCATTGATAACATGATACACATCTTGTACGGGCGAAAATAATATAAGGTTAAAGAGATAAACAAACATAAAAGAATAAGACGCCAAAATAAGCTTATCAAAAAAACAACGCGTCGTCTGTGTTCAGGGTATAGGAAGGATTTGGGAATTACAATGAGTAATGCAATGGAAATTACAGTGGGGTAGTGGTGATGGTTTGCTGGTGCTGTGCTGATTGGAGACTAGTGGTAGAGGTGGAAATGAGTGCAGGAAATAACGTATGAATTAAAGTGGGATAGAAATGGGAGAGGAACGGGAACGGGAATAGAAATGAGAATGGAGATGAAAACAGGAGTAGGAATGAGGATGGGAATGGGAATATGATGAAGAAGAGGCATAAGAAATGGAGTGTGAATTACGATGGCAATTTGATGGAAGTAACTGGGAATTTTGGTGAAACTATTGTGTTGGTTTTTGGTGGTGTGTTGGCCAGATATTAGAGGTGGTAGTAATGCGAATGTACGAGGACGAAAATGGAGACAAGAATGAGGAAGGAAATGAGTGGAAATCTGGGTGTGAATGGTGAGGGAAATGGGAATAGGAACCACAGTTGATTGTGGAGATAAGAAGGGGTAAGAAAGGTAATGGGAAATGGACTGGGACTTCGGGTGTGGTGGTGATGGTATGATGATGCTGTACCCGTCAAAGATGGGTGGTGGTGGTGATGGTCGTGGTGGAAATGAGATTGGGAAAGGGAAGAAAATATAATTGTAAATATAAACAAAATCGTGAATGGAAATGGAATTAGGCTGGCAATGAGAAGAAGAGATGGAATCGAAATAAGGATGGGAAAGGGAGTAGGAAGGGGAGTGGAAATGGCAATGGGAAAGTGAAAATGGGGATACGAATGATAGGAATCTATATTGAAATAGTAATAGGAATGGAAATAATGCTGGAGTTACAAATGACAATGGGAATGAGAAGAGAAACTGTAATGTAAATGGGAGAAAAAAAAATCGGAATAGTGATGAAAATGAGAGTAGAAATATAAGAAAAATTAGCATTGGAGCAAAAAGAAGTAGAAGTGTGAACCACAAGCGTAGTGAAATGGTAGTAGAAATGAAAGTCAAAATGGCAGTGAAAAATAATATGGAAACAAGAATGAGAGGAAGATGGAATGGGTAATACAGTGTTTATAGAGACATTGAGAGCAATAATAAGAGTGGGACTTGTGACTGAACGAGAAATGAGAAACTGGTGGGAATAGCAGTGACCATGGGAACAGGGATGGCAAAAGGAATTACAATGGGAAAGGGAAATGGGAATGATAGGCTAGTATGGGGATAGGAATGAGCACAGGAATGGGAATGGAAATGGAAATGTACAGTATTCTAGACTGAAATGAGGATGGAAGTTTACTTGTAGATGAGAAAAGTGTGAGAATTCAAGTGAGAATGTGGATGAGAGCGTGTGAAAATTGGATGGAACTAAATGTGAGAATCGGGGTATAAACAAGAATGGGGTTCGAGGGGGAATGGGTAGCACAGTAATTGCGGGAAGGCGATGCCGATGCGGGTAAGAGAGAGAGAAACAGGGAGGCTTTCACCATGATTACAGGAACCAGGTAGGTGACACTGCACTCGAGTGTGATGAGGCTACAGGTTCGACAGAAACAGGCCGACAACAGATTGATGTTGCGTCCAGAGGCACAGGGAGAGTAAAAAAGAGGAAAGAAAGTGAGATGTAAAAGTGAAAAAGAAAAAGAGGAGGTAGTGAGGATGAGAGGGAGAATGAGGTTAACAACGAAGATAAGGAAAAGAATAAGAAATAGAAGTAGTCGAAGTAAAATGAAATAATTCGTTTTTTTCCATGCAAAGGAAAAGCAATGACATAAATCCTTGAGTAAAGGTAGCAGTGCTACAGGTTCTTGATCGCCACAGTGTTGCTGGAACAGGCTGACAACAAATGGATACTGGCGTCGCAGACAAAAAGAGGGAAAAGGAGCGGGAGATTCACCGTGAAAACACTGAAAATCTATATTTCTAAATATATGCACACACACACACACACACACACACACACACACACACACACACACACACACACACACACACACACACACACACACACACATTCAAAACATATATAAATGAATAAACACTGTAATTATATGGATAGATAGATAGATAGATAGACTGATTGATAGATATGTAAAAAGATAGCTATAGGTATAAATATATAAATAAATATATATGCGAGAGGGATGTCTGTTGAGCAAGGAAGAGTGGCTGTGCGTGACAGAAATAAATGGAGAGAAATTGTGAATGAATAAGTGATGACGCAGCCCTGAGGGGATATTCTCTCGCATTTGATCTGATCAGCTAGTCAGGTCAGGTGCGGGTAAGGGGATGGGTCTGTTATGATGTGGCAGGGGTAAACCAGTTCTGCTGTCGGGCCCTGCCGCGGATGTCACTGATTGCATTGCGCAGTTGACCCTTGTGCGGTGTGGTGCGGTGAGGATCTGTCCGTTCTCCCCTTTGGGGCTAAGATGTGAATGAATGTGTTTGAATGGATGAGTAAATGGGGAGTGTGTCGTCCTGTCTCGGCTACCTCCCTTTCCTTGGGGGAAGCAGCCTAGGTATATATATATATATATATATATATATATATATATATATATATATATATATATATATATATATATATATAAAACACACACACACACATACACACATGTCTATCAATCTATCTATCTAAAGCCCGACGCCCTGATCCCGCAAAGGGTGGCCGCAGACAAAACGCCTCCAAATCGCTGTCACCCACCATTTGACTACCTTCTCCCCAATTCACCCCCCCTCCCTCATATATCTCTCAACTCCATCCCTCCACCTCATCCTCGGTCTACCCCTCCCTCTCCCTCCCTCCACCTCACCAACATACAAGCTCTTAGTCAGTCTTTCATTCTCCATTCTCTCCACATGTCCAAACCACCTCAGTGTATTTCTCCTAATCTTCTCAACCACATCCACATCCACCCCACAACGTTCCTTCACTTCTTCATTCGTCAACCTGTCCCTCCATGTCACTCCACATGTTCCTCTCAAGTAGCTCATTTCCACTGCTCTCACTCTTGACTTGTTCCCCTCTTGCAAGGTCCACGCCTCGCTTCCATACGTCAGGGTAGGGATCACAATACTATCATGCAGTGACTTCTTAACTTCCATACTCACCTCCCTATTTCTCATCACTGTTTTCAGTGAACCAACAACCTTCCTTCCCTGCTGTACCTTTCACGCACTTCATCCCCCAAAGTCCCATCCCTACTCATCACACTACCCAAGTACTTGAATGCACTCACATTCTGCAAATCCTCCCCATCCAACCTCACTGTACATGCTGTGACTTCATACCTCTCAAACACCATTACTTTACTTTAGTTTACATTAACTTTCAGCTTCCTCCTCCTACACACTGTCCCAGATTCATTCACCAAACCTTGCAACTCCCATTCATCTTCACTCAACAATACTTTATCATCAGGAAACAGCAACACCGGAATCTTCCAGATCTCACCCTCATTCATTAGAGCCACCCCCACATCCACTGCCCTACCTTGCACCTCCTTTACAACCCCATCCATGTTTATATTAAACAGCCATGGAGACATCACACAACCCTGTTTCATTCCCACATTGAGAGAAAAGAACTCACTCAGCTCACCATCCACTCGCACCGTAGCCCTAGCTCCCTCGTACATACTCTTCACAGCACTCAACAATTTCCCCTCCACTCCATATATCCTTAATACCTTCCACATACCTTGCCTATCTATTCTGTCATAAGCTTTCTCCAAGTCCATGAAGGCAGCACACACTTTCTTTCCCTTCTCTAGATATTTCTCCACTAAATATCTTAAAACAAATATCTGATCTACACACACCCTTTTCCCTTCCTAAATCCCCCTTGTTCTTCTCCAACTTGTTCCTCTGTCATATGCCTAACCCTATTAATGAGTATTCTACCATATATTTTACCAGTCAAACTAAGAAGGCAAATATCCCTATGGTTACCACATACTTCTCTCTCCCCTTTTCCTTTGTATAAAGGAACAATTATACCTGATTTCCAGTCCTCTGGAACCCTTCCCTCTTCCCAAGCCAATCTACACAACTTCCATATCCACTCCACAACAATCTCACCCCCATACCTCAGCATTTCACCACACACTCCATCAATTCCTGAGGCCTTTCCCAACGTGATCTTTTCATTGCTTCCACTACTTCCGCACTATTGATCTCTTCCTCCCTTCTCTCATCTCTTCTTCTCTCAGCCATTCCCCAACCACTTATACTCGCACTGTTTTCACTCTCTACATTTAACAAATCCTCAAAGTGCTCCTTCCATCTCCTCAATCTCTCTCTCTTCATCAACAATCTATTATTTCTATCTTTCACTCCCCTACTATTTCCTCTTTCACACTGCCTTACTTTCTTTAACTCCTTCCAAAACAATTACTTACTCTCCCTTCATTTCACACTCAGATTTCTCCCAAACTCTTCATCCACTTTCTTCTTACTCTCCTTCACCAGTCTCTTCACCTCCCTTCTCCTGCTCACATATACCTCTCTCTTCTCTCTCTCATCTTCTCCCCTACCTCTACTCGCTAACTATTCACTATATGCCTTCTTCTTTTGTTGCACAGTTCGTTTCACCTCATCATTCCACCATGCTGTCCCTTGCACACCTTTGCATCTCCTCCTCACTCCACAAACCACCTCACACACTGTGCCTATCTCTTCCGTAAATATCTTACATACGTCTTCCACCCCTTCCATCTGCTCTAGCTCATACCTTCCCAATCTTTCTTCCACTATGCTCCTATACTCTGCCACTTTCTCACTAACTTGCAAAACCTCCACTCTTCTCACAGGAGCTGTTTCCTCCTGTCTTCCCCTTCGTCTCCTCAACCATTTTCTTTGCATCTTTACCTTGGCCATCACTAGGTGATGGTCAGAGACTCCATTCCCCCACCCTCTCCACACTCTTGCATCCAACACTTGTCTTCTCATTCGCTCATCCACACACACGTAGTCTGTCATTGCCTTTCGTTCAACAAGTTCACCATCCATCCTCCTCATTACTTTCCATGTATACCGGTGGATCATCTTAAGCCGAAAGTAGGTGTTGGCTATTGCTAACCCCCTACCAGCACAGATGTCCACCAACGCACTACCATTCCCATCTACTTCAGCTGGCACACCCCACTGATCAACCACTCCATCCATTCGTACATTCCTAACTTTGCCATTCATGTCTCCAATCAAAAGCACTCTCTCGCTTCTCTCAAATTTGTCTATACATGCTTCTACTCTTGCTCACAACTCATCGTTCACTCTTGCCACTCGGTCCTCTGTTGGAGCATACACACATACAATCGCCCACGCTTGTATACCTACTTTCATCCTCACCCATACAATCCTTGCACACACTGTTCCATACTCTCTTATATTCTACTTCCACTTCTTGCTTATCATCAGACATACTCCCTCTCTTGCCCTCTCATTCTCATTAACTCCCGCACATATACCTAAACCATATTCCCATTCTCTCACCCTTTCACCTTCCCATTTAGTTTCACTCAGTCCACATATATCCACTGTTGCATCCTCAAGCACCTGAACAATCTCTCTCTCTTTCACTTCATCATTCACTCCTCTCACATTCCACGTCCCCACCCTCAGAATGTCCTTTGTCCATTCCTTAGTCGTCAACGTATGGTCCGTCCTGGTCCAAGGCGCTTTATTCGCTTGTTTAGTTAGTTCTTTTTACTAACACTGTAATTATATGGATAGCTAGATAGATAGGCTGATATATATATATATATATATATATATATATATATATATATATATATATATATATATATATATATATATATATTTATATATATTTATATATGTATATATTTAAGTACCTTGGTACCGTAATAAAATAACAGGTAAATGTGCAAATGAACTGGAAAGTAAAGTGGTTCAGGGAGGGGAAGTGGCTGATGCTATGAAGGCCTGGATTAGAATCAGGAGTATGAGTGAGGTGTCTATGAGAAGCTTTCATGATGTTTCAGTGCCTACTGTAACTCATGGGTGTGAGACTGTGGGGTGACATAATAATTCAATAATGTCGAAAGTAAGAGCAATCGAGGTTAGCTTCTTAAGGAATAAGTGTGTGGAGTGTAGTGAGTAGACAGGATAACAAATAATGTCATTCATGAACAATGTGGAGTAAGGAAGTCTGTCGACAGTTGAGTCGAAGAGAGGGTAGTTAGATGGTGTGGTCAGGTAGAGAGAAAGGCTGTGAATACAGTGATGAAAAGGGTATATTTGAGCTAGTTTGAAGGTGGAAGTAGATGTGGTAGGCCGAAAAGAATATGGATAGGTTTGTTAGCCTGCCACGTCCCAGCAGATATTACACCTACCCCCCCTACCCCCCCCTAATCCCAGCAGATTTTTTTTTTTTTGGCTCAAACCTGAGCTTTTTGTGAGAAAGAATGGAGAATCACAGAGAAAGTGCTCAACTGGGCCTAGAAATGGTGTAAACAGGTGACCCTCCGCACACCTGGTACCGTGTTCTCTGGAGCCACGTTGTTTCTGTCACGTTTTCTGCGGTAGGGACTAGTATGGGAAACCACTCAGAATAGGTAGGTGATGAAAAGGGTATATCTGAGCTAGTTTGAAGGTGGAAGTAGATGTGGTAGGCCAAAAAGAATATGGATAGGTTTGTTAGCCTGCCGCGTCCCAGCAGATTTTTCACCACTGACCCCCCCCCCCAATCCTGGCAGTTTTTTTTTTTTTTTTTCGCTCAAACCTCTGCTTTTTGTGAGAAACAGTGGAGAATCACAGAGAAAGTGCTCAACTGGGCCTAGAAGTGGCGTAAACAGGTGACCCTCCGCACACCTGGTACTGTGTTCTCTGGAGCTGCGGTGTGGCTGTCACGTTTTCTGCAGTAGGGATTAGTATGGGAAACCACTCAGAATAGGTAGATATTTATCAATTTGGTACAAAAAGGATGTAGTACAAATTATATTGGTTTTCAAACAAAAATATAGGCTATATAAGCGTTGTTCCATATAGCAATCACCTGAAAATCACCCAGTTCTTGCACATATGACACACTATGACTGTTGTTTCAACTTACATTCTATTTTTCAACTTATACTTTTCCACTAACATTATACCAATTTCCACCGTATTATAACTGTTATCACATATTTACAGGCCTTTCTGTTATAGTGAGCATTATATTATCACATATTTATAGCACTTAGTATTATAGTAAGCATCATATTAGCACATATTTACAGCACTTAGTATTATAGTGAGCCTCATATTAGCACATATTTACAGCACTCAGTATTATCGTGAGCGTCATATTGCAAGCTCATGCAGTAAAAATAATGCACTAAGATGTGGTATTTTTTTAAACAAAGCTCAACGCACAATCCTAGGTTGCATTCCACGCACTCATATCTCATGTCTTTTCTCTGAGTGGTTGCTCTCACTCTTGACTGGCTGCATAGGTGACAGCAGTGCTGGGGTTTAGGACAGTTCGGTTAACCCACCACGTGCCAGCTATTTTTAGCCCTATGGGTCACCCCAGTGCCTGCCATTTTTCAACCTTTTTTTTTTGGTTAAAATGATGGATTTTGATGTGGAAACAACGAATTTCACCATTAAAATGCTCACTGAGGCTCGGAAATTAGTTTTATTGAGTCCTGCATACTCATTTACAGGTATAGCCACTCTCTCACATTCACCATGTATGTGAAAGAAAGCCGTTTTCTATGTAAGGTATACTCAGGTATTCATGCTGGAAAGGTATAGCAATGTTCAGTACACTTTTCCGATTATTTATTACTTCAGCATCTATCACAATTTGTGTGTCTTTCTCACTGTGAATGCATTATCTTACACTTACTTGAAGATAGGTACAACCTGACTTCATTACATACAGTCCTGGCACTTACAAGAAGGTGTTTACAACTTGACTTCACTATATAGTCCTTACATTTACAAGAAAATATTTACAACTTACACTTACATGAAAATATTAACAAAATGCCTTCACTACGTACAGCACTGGGTGAGGCACACAGACAGAGTGAGGCAGAGCAAGGGTGAGGGGGAGAGCGAGTGAGTGTATGGCCTTGACAGCCTGGGGGATGGTAGAGAAACAGTTACCTTACATGCCTGGCAATTTTTACCTGCGAATCTTGAAAAAGGCAGTCACAGTGAAGTTTTTTATTTTAGACCGTTTTAAAACGGCACTGGCACTGGCCGCAGCATTATGTCAGACCGTTTTAGAACAGCACTAGCACACGGCAGGTTAAGGAGGCATAGTGGTGGGGAAGTGACGTCTTGAGAGGCGTAGGGGAATCTGGGCAACAGTGGTGTGGCGGGTGCAGTGGTGGGGCCTGTCCTCTGCATATCATACGATGATTTCCTGAGACAGTTTCCTCACAAACCCCTTGAAGGTCTCAGAGGTTCCTGTAGTCATGGTGTGGAGGTAGTGAGTGTTCAGGACTGCGATATCGAGCAAGTGGAAGAAGAGCTTTTTGTACCACTTTATCATGGTCCTGGCACATTGCACAGTGGGAATCATGGAGTCAGACTGGGCTACTTGCCTCATTTTGACACTGTAGTCCAGTACTGACTCTGGTTTCCAAATATGGAGCCTCCTCTCACTGCGGTAATCCATGGAGTCGGTGTAGTGCATCAGGGGGCGGTGCACCGTCGACAGGAGGAAAACTTCCTTGTTGTGGTTCCATACGGTGGCGAGGATGTCATTCGTCTTGTAGAAAACCACCTCATTCCTGTCAAGTTTCCTCCCAACCTTGACCATATGGCAATGATTTTTCTTGACTGTGCCACAGACTCCGGTGTCGTGTGGGGGAGGTACCGAGCAAGAAGAGGGCTAGTGTATCTGTTATCCAGGTACAGGAAGTGACCACGATGAAGATACTGCTCTATCATTGTCTTTACCACAGCCCCGAGAGTCCAATACTTCGATCTTCTGTTATGTCTGTCTGTGCACCGGTGTACAAGACCATGTCTTGCACATAACCAGTTTTACATTCACACATAAGAAAGATCTTGAACTCAAAACGGTTGGTCTTGCTGGGTAGATACTGCGAAAAGAAATATTGCCTCTCCACAACATAAGACTCTCATCTAAAACAAGGTCTCTGTATGGATAGAGGGATGAGTAGAGCTTTTCCTACAAGTGATCAAATACCATTCTTATTCTCCTCATTCTATATATGTTATTTGCACTGGCAAGGTCGTTGGCTTCATAAAAGTGGAGGCAGCTCAAACTTTGCTGAAATCTATTCTAGCCCATTACCTTCCCAAAGAAAGGTGTGCTGGTCATAAGGTCAGCAGACCAGTACCCCGGAATTTGTCTTTTCTGCACTATATCCATCAAGAGAGCCAGGGCAAAAAAAATGAATGTTTCAATTGTGGTAACTGAGTAGTCATACTGCTGGGATTGCTTACTTGTCGTACCTTCATGCTCACTTTCACAATGCTCACCGCTTGCAAATCTGTTGGTCTGCTCCACAATTTGCTCCACAAACTCCTTATCAAAGTATCGGTGGACAAATTCCACCCTGGTGGAGCCTTAATGGAGTCTCAGAGCAGTACAGCCAGACCGCCACTCCTTGAAGAACTGTTGAATGATAGGCATGAAGTCACTCCCAACCTCCCAGTCCCATGACACACCTACGTCCCAATCTTCCACTTTGTCAGGGTGGGGAGGAGAGGGTGGGGGGGATGGTGGGGGTGGTTGGGGAGGTGGAGAGTGGCTCCCTTACCCACTTGCGCTCCTCTTCCCATTCCCTTTTCTCTTCCCCTTTCCCTTCTCTTTGTTTCCTTTCCCCACATCACAGGGCTGTGGGGAGGAAATGCTGGAATATTGCTGAGAGAAATGGGTGCTAGGGTGAGGCTGCTTCTTGCCTGCCTGCTGGCCAGGTAGACTACGTGGTCTCCCAGGTGCTGCCTCCCTGCCACCTCCATTTTCACCTTCACTGCTCACTCCCTCCACACCACTCTTGCCTTCCCCAGACAAAACAGAAGCACCATACCTTAATTTCCTTCTTGCCGCACCTTCAGCTCCCCACAGCGAAATCCTTTCTCTACCCCACCACGTGGTAACATCACGTCCCACAGCTCCATCTTTGTCCTCGTCCTCTTCAGAGCCTTCATCTAGGGGCTAGAGAGAGGTGCATGCACATGGTGGAGGTGCAGACTGGCCTTCCCTCGCCTTACAGTACATCATTACTACCCCTTCATTGACAACGGTACCTTGTCATCACTGCTGCTCGTTTTGTTGCCAGGCAGCATGTAGTCCTTGTCTGCCACATCGTCATCGATTGGTCAATCACTGTCACCTGTGAAGGCGCCAAGGGCGGCTTGAATTTCGGGGTCAGAGAGACCTTGGCAAGCCATTTCTGTGCTGGGTCACTGCTAACAGATAAGTGACTGAGACAAGGGCACGCACTGGTCATGCGGGGTCGGGGATTGTCTCCTCCAGGTGGCAGGTAGAGGAAGGTGTCCCATGTCTACATACCAAAAATCACTTGCAAAATTTGAAAATTGCGGAAATGGCGGACCTTGCAGTTGCAAAACGTATGGATATGTTATCAGGATTTACCATGACAAAACGTTGCAATGTATCCATACGTTATCGGGATGCCTCGGGTTAAACGAGTGTGTGAGAAACTGAAGTGTGGAAGTTGATGAGACTGGGAAACCAATACTGAATTGAAGTGGCTGAACGAAATTTGTATGAAGGAGTCTATGACCAGGATCTAGAACTCTCGTTTAACTTGGCAGTTGTTGTATTCACTCTGTCAGGAAGATAAATAATAAATGGAAAAGTGTACCTGTTAGGTAGAGCCAAGATTCCGGGGACTAGAATGGTGAAAGAATACAAGTGTGGCCCATTTAGTTGTGCATGCGGTTGAGTAGGTCTACCACTTTTACATTGACTCTTTTCTTGAATTTCTGTTCCATACCTCACTTCATTTGCAGGTGGAAAGAAAAAAGAATCGAGATGCAACACAGACAGACAGACAATATATATATATATATATATATATATATATATATATATATATATATATATATATATATATATATATATATATATATATATACTGTATGTGGAGAGAGAGAGAGAGAGAGAGAGATACCGTAAATTGAAACTAATAGATTCACCTGTAACTATCAATCCACATGATGTAGCAAGCACAACCACATCCCTTCACCCTGGAGGATGAGCAATATTTTGTAGTGTATTTTTGGCGGTGGCCAAATCAATGGAGAGGTGGTCTGCAGTCCTAATGGACCCAGGTTCTAATCGTGGCTGGTGCAGGGAACAGTTTAAGGATTTGAATTTCACAAATACAGAATTTACTGATCTACCAGAAGACCCACCAACATGTGAAAATACCCCCGCTATTACCAATACACCAGTCCTGTATGAGACAGCCCTAGCATATATTCAATATGGACAGTGGGTGTTAGCACCGAAGTGGTGACATGTAGAGGTGCATGGACGTAGAAGGACTACTGGGTCTTGGGAACGAATTGTGAAACCTAAGCCCAGAGACGGACACATTAAAATAAAAAAAAGGCGGACAGGGAAGTGTTGTAATGTCTCTGTTTTTGTGTATTGGAAACTGTAAAGTGTATAGCATCTTTCTGAACCGATAAGGTCCTGTATTACGCAATTTAGACCCAGGCCACAAGCATAACACGCTACCATCGAGCCACTGTATGTCTCGAAATTAAGCCACTTTACTATTTAGTGAGTGCGTATAAGTACTTGGGTAGTGTGGTGAGTAAGGATGGAAATTTAAAGGGTGAAGTGCTTGAAAGGGTACAACAAGCAAGAAAAGTTGCTGGTTCCTTGAAAGCAGTGATAAGAAACAGGGAAGTGAGCATGGAAGTGAAAAAGTTACATGACAGTATTGTGATACCAACTCTAACATATGGAAGTGAAGGTTGGACCTTTTTGGAGGGACACAAGAGTGAGAGCAGTGGAAATGAGTTATTTGAGAGGAGCCTGTGGAGTCACATGGAGAGACAGACCGACAAATGAGGAGAAGGAGCTTTGTGGCATGAATGTGGACGTGATAGGAAACGTTAGGAGAAACACACCGATGTTGTTTGGCCATGTGGAGAGGATGTAGAGTGAGAGACTGATGAGGAGAGTGTATATGAGTGAGGTGGAGAGGGAGATTGGGAGGGGTGGAGGCCAAGAATGAGATGGAGGGATGGAATGGAGATGTATATGAGAGAAGGGGGTGTGAGCTGAGAGCAGGACAATGAAATGGTAGGTGACAGGGTGACATGGAGGTGATTTGTTTGTGGCCATCCCTCACAGGATTAAAGCATCTGGCAATAGATAGATAGATACTGTAGATAGATAGATAGACTATTTGGTATAAAAAATGTATTGGGACAGATTAGCCTTGACCACCGACCTGGATATATGGTCTTTTCACACTACTGTAGTTTTTGCTGACTTAGTTTAACATAACGCAAAATGTACCACACATAGAAGCGAATCGTGTTGTTAAGCTGAAAAAACGCTGTCAAAAGGAGAGTTTTCGGCCGATTTGTGTAAAATTTTTGTGTGTTCTAGTGGGTGTTTCTTTCTTCCAAGGTAAACACTTGGCAACACTGTGATGCTCTGATGAGACAATGCATAGCAGAAAAACCTCAGTATCTCATGACCAGCCAGGCTGAAGGGTAGCACTGTTGTTAGTCGTCCCTTTAAATCTGCCATTTTCCTCCTCCCAGCTGAGGCAGAGCCATTATTGAAGTATTGTGACTGTACAGTGTTTTTTACTATAATGTGAAGTGATTGTGTCTATGGAACATAGATATATTGTTTGTAAAGCATTGGGGCCCATTATCAGCCGTTAGACCTAGAGGCAGGCGTCTGGTTTGTTATAACGGGGTTTCCACTCTGCTTCACCCTGCCATTAAATGATGTGAGTATTTTACCTTTATGGTGAAGCCAATACTTATAATTTGTCAAACATGTAGTGCCTGGATTAGTGAAATAATTGACCTACCATAGCAGGCATTATGTATACGATAAAGATATGCCATAGTCACTAAGGAAAGAAGCAGTCACGTATGCCATAGAGTCAGGAAGGGCATAATAGAGGAGGGTGGGATGGAATCATGTGATAGTGTTCTATATTGCATATGGTTTAGTGTGAAATATATTTATAAAATAGTGCAGTGAGTGTTCATCGAGAAATATTGCGTGCACTGTCTGACTTAGCTTAAACCTAGCGCAAGTATCAGAGACAACAAATACGTCACACAATCACAGACTTCAGTGACAAGGTATTGTACCAATCTCAGAGAGCGCAATATTGCGTATGGTTTTGTTTGATACATATAAATTAGTGCAGTGAGTGTTCACCGAGAATTATTGCATGCATTGACTGACAGCGAAAACCTAGCACAAGGATCAGAGACAAGATTTAATATGCCACACATATATATGCATGTCATGCAGAGAATGTTTGTGGAGAAATCTATTGTGGGCATCACATGTGTTAGGCAAACGTAGTGCAAGGAGGAGAGAACAAAATAAGCCACATACACACACACACACACACACACACACGTCACACAGTCACCCACACACACACACACACACACACACTCACCCACACACACACACACACACACACACGCTCACACACTACATAACTCCTCATCTTCAAACCCTTCAAGATCCTGCCAACATGGCAACACCTCTGGAGGAAGTGAGTTATCCGTATTTTGTTGATTTGTATTTTGACGTACTTCTATATTTCTATATTTTTTACACAAATAAATATTGTTTTTTACATATACACATATGAGATGGAAGAAAGTTCAGCTGCAGTATCACTACCTAGCAAAGAGACTAGTGGTCATGTCGAGTTTCTGAGAGCACTATCAAAAAAAGCTTATGATATTTTATGTGTATACTTTGAGTAAAAAAATAAAATAATAAAACCTAATGAGCAATAATATGTCGGTGAGGGTGAGGCAGGGAAAGAGAGTGTTTATCTCGCTTGTGGGCGAGGAATATTCTAAGTTTGTCGTCCATTTACTCAAAAACTATTGGACATATCAATTTCCTATAAGAACCATGATAAACATCCGTGAATTCCACGTATGTACGGGGCATAATAATGTAATATCTCTGATAAAAAGTCGTTGTTACGTAGGCGGGAATATAAAGGTTATTGTGTGCACATGAAAGTGCAGCATGGCCGTGAGTACCCAGTAGTTTTTTGTGATTTACTTGGAAACTGTGAGGCCTATCAAAAATCGGTGGGTACCATGAGAAAGCTCATGAAATTCTACACAAGATTATAAAATAAAAACATAACGCGTGTGAGAAAATTTATGCGATAGAGCTCCCTGAACAAAAATTAGTTTATTTCTAAAAATGGCTTTCAGTTTTTGGCTATTTTCTCGAAAACTACAAATCGTATCACAACCGGACTTTCCCATTAGAAAGCTGATGAAATTCTCTATCAAAACTTCTAATAACATTTTTCTGTATGATGGAAAACATTCGAACTAGGATGTTGGGAAGTGAGATTGACATTCAGAAATGTTTAATCACGATAGCCCAATGTACTTTATTCATATATATCTATATCTATATCTATATCTATCTATCTATATATATATATATATATATATATATATATATATATATATATATATATATATATATATATATTGCTTATCGGCTAGAAGAAACATCGACAAATAAGATTATATGGGTTTCATTGCAACATAAAGAGGTTTGGGTGGCGATAATAAGGCGAGAATATGTGTTTTTCAGTGGCACGTGGGCAGGCGGACGGGGGTGGAGTAAAATTGTGTGTCGGCAAAACTTATAAACTTATGCGTGCACGGGAAGGTTAAGATCTTCTCACCGATATGTGAAGTTTCATGACAGGCAGAGAGATATCTACAGTACACAGATAGAAAGAAAGACAAATACACTGAGTTGCTGAGACAACAGACACGCACATAGACAGACTAAGATAGGGTCAGACAGACAGACAGTGAGACGAAGATACTAGGAAACAGGCAGAGAGATGCAGACAGATTCACAGTCAGAGAGACAGAAAGCACCACAGAAAAACAGACAAACATAGACATACTGAGAGGACAAACTACAACAAGGGAGGAGAGAGAGACAGACAGACAGGCAGACAGACAGACAGACAAACAGACACAGACAGACAGACAGACAGACAGACGGGCGGCCGCACAGAGACGGACAGAGAGACGGACAGAGAGAGAGAGAGAGAGAGAGAGAGAGAGAGAGAGAGAGAGAGAGAGAGAGAGAGAGAGAGACGGACGGACAGAGAGATGGGCAGACAGATGGGTGGACAGACGGAGAGAAAGACGGAAAGAGAAAGGGGCAAACAGAGAGACAGACAGACAAACAAACAGACAGACACATCCAGATATACAGACAGATAGACAGACAGACAGACAGACAGAGACAGAAAAACATAGACATACTGAGAGGACAGACTACAACGCGTAGAGAGAGAGAGAGAAAGAGCAGCCGATGATGGTAGGGCATCATAGTGAGTAAAGATAGTTGCATATGTATGTGTGTGTGTGTATGTGTGTGTGTGTGGTCTTCTCAGTACGATGGTCTTTTTACAGTTTAGTCTTGATCCTGCCACGCGATTTTATTCAGCTTAGAAACGCCTCCTAGTACTGAAGAGGTGAATGTCGTCCTTATCTAATCCCTCCCATTCAGAAAGTCCTTACTAAGCTAATTATAATCGTCACGATATAAAGAGAAACACACTGAAATGACAACCCAGGTAAGAAGGGTTAGAGTCTTAGCAAGACTTAATAAAGAATTTCAATCAGTAATTCAAAAAACGCGAACAGATATGTAAAAAAAGAAATCAATGGAAAACTTCATGTGAGAAAATAAGATAGGTGATTTCATATATACAGCAGTAATGTTATATATGCATGGACACAACTTTTGCAAAAACCATCTGAGTCTTTATTGTTGTAGGAGTCCAGGGCTAAGGTAGTCTCTCTATACACTGACCACTTTTTAACTTCAGAATGGAACTGTGACCAATAAACCACCGTAGCTCCCCGGATGTAATATTATTTGGGCCACATCATGCTGGAGCACCTTAATCTACTAGATCATCGGATGTTCATCTGTTGATTGTATGACTAGGCCACCATCCAGCGTACAAAATGGCTTTTCGTTGCACATGAAATCATTTGGTTCGTCGTTCTGTTCAGCGTCACCGTCACCTGAAGGTAGTACAATATCAAGAGAAAGGATTGTGCGAACCCCCACATTTTAGCATCACACACACACACACACACACACACACACACACACACACACACACACACACACACACACACACACACACACACACACACATTAAATATTTATAGACATAGCCTATATTTCGGTAGGAAGGTCAGACTGATGAGAAGGAAGACGTACAAACCATTCATAAAGAGTAGATTTTTGTGTGAAAAGTTAAAACGCTATAAGGATGGATGAGAAGTAGAGAGAAAAAAATCACAGTAGACTAACTAACACTCTAATGCTCGGGACAAATTTAGCATTGTATTCCAGATAACTCACACGATTTTATTCAGCTGAAAGTGAGCCATAAAATTCTGAGAGTATTAAAGACGTGTCTTGAAGCACCGTATGAGACTAGGCAATCAACATGGATGAACGGCAAATATAAAATTACAGAAGTTAGCAAAGGGTGTTGTAATATGTGAGAAGGGGGCATAATCTGGGACATTAAAGAATGGATTAAATCAAGAGAAACACTTAGGAAATTAACTTACCATCTTCAATTAAATCCAATAGTTCGTGTAGGTGTTAGAATTAGTTGAACAGTAATTCGATAACAAGTACTGTATAGCAGGGCTTTTGGAAGCTTCATCAATATCTTCGTTATCGTCATCATGACTGCCTCCGACGCTGTGCCTGGGGTTGGAAAATCCTGAAACAGTAAATGCAAAGTTTTCAAGGGAATAAGCAATACAGTGGTCTACTCTTTCATTCACTTCGTAGTAAATTATTATTTCGATAAGAAACAAATACAAAAGTACTACAAGCGGGAGCACCAGGGCCGTAACATAGATCTGCGAGAGCTGACATCTCGTTTCCAAAGCATCTTAGTGGGCGATTGAAGTGAAGCTTCGTTTCCAAAGATGCTCTCTCATCTTAAAAATAAAAGAAAATGAAATCTTCTTATAGTTTTTGTGCGTTGATGTTTATAGGGAACAGTGGAACAAGTGATTCCCAGTTCTCGCCTGAAGAGATGAATGCACAAAATCAGCCTTGAGATTCCGTGTCAGACTTACTGTAGCATACACGAGCAGCGTTCTGAACATTATACAGGGTGTTCCAGAAATAACCATCATAAATCGGGAAGCACATAATATCTTACAGAAAACTAAGGACAAATACCTAAGTAAACAAATCCTCAAATGGCAGTAATTTTGGAGTTAGGGTCAACAAATGTTTGACAGGATTATAATAAGCTCTTCGGACTGTAATAAAACCTGAACATAATATATGAGAATATCTATATAGCCAGTGTTAACTGTTATGATTTATCATGAAGTATTACAGAAGTTGCTACCATCATTTCCAAAAAATGGTCAAGGTTTCGACTTCCTTCTTGTACGCATGTTTTCAGCTAGTCGCACAAATTGTCGCATAGGTTCTCAGACCCCAGGGTTATTACGATTACTTGTTACACTTTCCCGCACTCGCCACCACATTTCATCACTATTCAGGACCTCTGTATCGTGTACTCCACTCTTTACGTGGCCCGAAAGGCAGAAAGCAAGCGAACCTATGCCAGGTGACAGTAGTGACCACGAAACAGGACCGCCCCGGCCAAGCCATAAGCCAAGAAACACCAGTTGGTAAGACAACCATCCAAAATACCAGATAAATCTGACTATAGCGCCTACCTCTTGGAACGTATTCCAGACAAATAACCCGTCACCACTAGGTTCCCCCAACCACAATCGTATCAAAGAGTAATATTATTAGTCAGTTGCCCAAAACCTCCACGATCTGAACCACTCAGGGTAACCAGATGGCACTTTGATAGGGCAGCTCGAGATGGATTTAGAAATTATCTTGCTGATATGATATGGCAGTCTTTCTTCTCCACTGACATCAGTTCTACGCAGTCCAACGTTAATGACTTAGTACATGCTGGTATGGAACCGTTCATACTCAGTCAACAACTAAATAAAAGATCGGACCCCCTAAAATGTCTTGACAGCAATTGTGCCAGAGCAACGACCAAAAAGTCCTTAGCATATAACTCTTACTCATAAAAAAATCCCAACTCTCAGTCAATTTAAAATTGCTAGAAACCACGAAAAAACAGAAATAATCTTGCCAAATCAAACTTCCTTCACAATTAACCATCCAAACTATTAAATAATCGTAATGACATTAGAATATTCTGGTCAACTCTCAGTTCGTTCAATCATAACTTCAACAAGTTATATTCCATTTTCCCACTATAATCTCCAGATGGGAACACTGCAAATGACCTTGCCAGTACGTTTGCAAGAAATTCTACCTTAGAGGAAGCCAGTCAAACCGGTTCTGTACTAAAATTTGACTCCCCAGATTGCTCCACTTAAAGACGCAACCTTGATACACAAAATCCATTCTAGACAATTTACTAACCAATAAGCTCCAGATCCAGGTGGAATTCCTCCTGTTGTTCTGGTAAAGTGTTTCATAGAACTTGTTCTTGTTATTTGCAGACGTAATTATTCAGTCATTTCTTGGGGAAAAAAAAAAAAAAAAGATCATCCACACTATTCTGAGGAAACGAAGTTCCTCTGACCTCTCTGATTACAGACCAACACCTATCACATCTCTTCATCAAGTATTTGAGATTATAATTATTAAGCATATTGCTAAAATGTTGAATTTAAAAACTTCATTAGTGACAGACGGTATGGTTTTCCCATGAAAAACCCACTGTTGATATTCTCTTGACTCATACCGTCCATCAGTTAATTGACCATCATATGAGGTAGCCCTAGATATTACCAATGCTTTTGGCAGAGTGTGGCACCATTTCCTGTTATCCAAAGTCCCTTGCTATGGCCTGTCATCTGTTGTTCCATTGGTTTTCTCATATCTCAGTGGCAGAAAGATAGAAATAAAAATAGATGATGTACATGGCAATTTCCTCTCGGTTAATGCCGGCGTGCAAAAAAATTTTGGCTCCAGCCCTACTCCTAATTCATATTAATGATGTCTTGTCTATCGCTCATCATCCCATTCACTCACATGCAGATGACCCAATGCTTCACAATTCCTTCACACGTAAACACCCACTGACAAAGTTTGATATCTATATCTCGCAACTCAGTATAAACAGCAGTCTCCATAAATCAAGACTTATCGATGATCAGTGGATGGGGACTAAATAACATTATTTCATTTCATGCTAGAAAAACCGGATATATACAATTTACTTATGGACAGATTTTGTCTGATTCATATATTACCTTAAGTGCAACCAGTATTCCTATCTCTAAAAATATTTAAATTCTCGGTGTTTCACCGAGAATTTAAATATTCTCTCAGTTGGACCCCTCATATTAAATTCCCTGCTAAAATCGTCTTCAAGGAAACTCGGATCGTTGTGGAATCGGCAACTTCTTCACTAAAGAAGGATTAGCTATAATTTAGAAGGGTCATCTCCTCTTTCAGCTCGAATATTGCTCACCCTTGTGGGGTGGATGTGAAGAGGTTGCACTAAAGCAACAGAACAATATTCAGACATAGTTATAAGGATTAATAATAACCCAACAAGTACAAATGAACTACCACTCCTACAGATAAGATAGAATGTTACCTCCCTTGCATAAATTTACAGATATTTTTATGACTAATGCACAGACAAAGCTGCATCCATAATGATACCTCGCCACGCCTTCCCCCGTGCTCCATGGTCATCTTGCAGTGCTCATTATTTGACTGTCACCCTGCCATACTGCAGAATTTCTGCCAATCAGAATTCTTTTATTCCCTGAAGTGCTTGTCTTTGGAACTCGTTTCCCCCTAATATTTTCCCATAATCTTTAATTTACAACAGTTCAAGTCCATTATTATTTTTTTTTTAATGAATGGAGAACACCTGTAATCTGATGTACGGATATTTTTTATGAAATTAGTTTTTCCTTCGTCTATTTATATTTTGTAATAATACAAAAAACATAAAAATTGTAACTCTACCAAATCGGCAGGCATATAATCATGCTGGAATCACATTCGTCGATTAATCCTAATAGGCACAACTTCCATCAGAAGTGACAACGTGTCTTCAGAGAAAATGTTGTCAGTCGCTTTCGCAGAAGAACCAGGCACATAATGATGTCATTAATAATGCCGGCACAATCAGTAAATAAGACTTTCTTGATGACACCGACGGGTCACTGCATGTGGATTCTCTGCAGCCCATGACTGGGTTTCACTTTCAGTCCGTAGAGTTTATCATGATCCTACTAAACATTTATCGGTTTTAACTAAAAAAAAATATTGCAGTTTGAGAATTTTATCCCTTAGTAATATGTCCTTAATATTGCCGCAAGAATGCATGCTCGGATATATGAGAAGTTTTTCTGGAATATCCTGTATACTTACAGCATGTTACATCAAAAACAAATTATACAACACACAGAAACGCATTTTCGTTCACCCACTTCCATCACACATCTTTAAAACCAAGTTCTCAAGACAAAACCAAAGCTGGACATAACTTCGTCAGGTTTTTCCTTAAAAACCCTCCTAGGAACCCAGTGTATTTGATTCCACATCCACACAGTTTAGTAACCATAACCCTCCCCTTAACACTGAAATTACCATTTTGAGTGATTTTAACATACATAATGTTGAATGGTTATTGCATTCTGCCAGGAATGATTACACTGGTCTAGAGTGCGAGCTGTTTGCAGAATCGTTTAATCTCACGCAGCTGGTAAAGCAATCAACCAGAATACCTGATAATCCCGACCATAATGCCCATCTCTTGGATTTATTCTTGACAAATAATCCAGATCAATACAGGATAGAGGTACTGTCACCACTTGGTTCCTCTGACCACAATCTCATCAAAGCCTCATTAGTTAACTCCCGCACACCGCTCCGTTCTGAACATGTCAGGGTGACCCAATGGCACTTTGTTAGGGCAAACTGGGATGGATTTAGAAATTATCTTGCTGACATTCTATGGCAGTCTTTCTTCTTTAATGATCCCATTTCTACCAAGTCCCACATTTCCGACTTAATACTAGCTGGTATGGATTTATTTATACCAAGGCAACAGTTCACTAAAAGATCGAACTCACCAAAATGGTTTCATGGCAACTGTTCCAGAGCAACAGCCCAAAATTTATTAGCATATAATTCTTACTTAAAATAAAAAACATCTGAATCACTCTCTCAATTTAAAATTGCTAGAAATCATGCAAAAAATGTAATAAATCTATCTAAATCAAACTTCTTCACAAGCAAGCATCAAAACTACTTAACAACCCTAGTGACAATAGAATATTCTGGTCAACTCTTAATTCTTTCAATAATTAACTTTAACAAATCATCATCCATTCCCCCACTGAAATCTTCAGATGGCAACATTACAAATGACCCACGTGTGAAAGCAGATATTTTTGCCAGTACATTTGCCAGATTTTCTGCATGGACGATGCCACCCAGAACGTCCCAGTACTAGAACTTGACTCTCCTGAAATTGTTCCACTTAAAATACAGACAAGATACGTAAAAATCATCCTAGACAATTTACCCACCAACAAAGCTCCAGGCCCAGATGGAATTCTGCTAATTGTTTTGAAAAAATGTTCCCCTGAACTTGCCTCTGTCCTAGCTAAATTATTCAAACTGTGCATACGTACTTCTTCATTCCCAAATTCATGGAAAGAAGCCAATATCCACCCAATTCCGAAGAAAGGAAGTTCCTCTGACCCCTCTTATTACAAACCAATAGCAGTCACATCTTCTCTTGGTAAGGTATTTGAAACTTTAAGTAATAAGCACATTGTTAAATATCTTGAATCCAACAACTTAATTAGTAATAGACAATATGGTTTTTGCCACGAAAGATCCACCATTGACATACTCAATCTCCTAACTCATACCATCTACCAATCAATCGACCTATATGGAGAAACTCACACAGTAGCCCATGATATTCCTAAAGCTTTCAATACAGTATGGCACCGTTCCCTGCTGTCCAAACTCCCTTGCTATGGACTAATATCTTTTGTTCCTTTGATCTCCTCATATCTCAGTGACAGGAAAATATGAGTAAAAGTAGACGATGTACCGGTACATTCCAATTTCCACTCAATCAACACCAGGGTGCCTCAGGGATCAGTTCTGGCCCCAGCCCTGTTCCTGGTTCATATTAATGATCTCATATCTGTCACCCACAGTCCCATCCACTCATATGCAGATGACTCAACACTGCATAGTTCATTCACACTCAGACATCCATTTACAAAGTCTAATATCTCTACTTCTCAACTCAGTACAGCCATCTCTACAAATCAAGACCTATCTACGATCAGTGAATGGGGACAAAACAACCTTGTCTCATTTAATGCTAGTAAAACTAAATATATACAATTTACTAATAGGCAGATATTGCCAGATTCGTATATTACCTTCAGTACTAATATTATTCCCATCTCCAATAGTATTGATATTCTCGGGCTCTCATTGAACGATGCCCTTAGCTGGACCTCTCATATTAGATCACTTGCTAAAACCGCCTCAAAGAAACTTGGATTATTGTACAGAGTCCTTAACTTCTTCACTGACGAGCAGTTAGCTACAATTTATAAGTCATGTGTGCTCTCAGCTTGAATATTGCTCACCCATGTGGAATGGATGTGGAGAGGTTGCATTAAACCTAGACAAAATTCAGAACAAGGCTATTCGAATTATTAACAACCTTGCCATTACAAATAAACTACCTCCCCTACAAGTAAGAAGGAATGTTGCCTCCCTTGCATTATTTTACAAATATTTTTATGGCATATGCTCAGACGAGGTTGCGTCCATGGTGCCACCTCTCCATGCCTTCCCTCGTGCTACACGGGCATCTGGTAGTGCTCATGGCTGGAATGTTACTCAGCCATATTGCAGAACTTCTGCCTATCAAAATTCTTTCATTACCCGTACTGCATCTCTTTGGAACTCGCTTCCCCAGAGTTGTTTCCCTCCCAGCTTCAATCTACAGCTGTTCAAATCTAACTGTTACAGATATTTTATGAACAGAGGACACCAGTAATCTGGTGTATGAATTATTATTTTTTTATTCATTTGTTTCTCCTTCCTCTGTTCTGTTATTAAAAAAAATAGTCAACGGACGTCACTTGTATTTGCCTCATTTTTAATCTGCAAGCATACTAATCGTGTTACGAGATGTATATAGTTAGTTGTTAATGCAACATTTGTACAATTATAATGAATGTATTGCTTAACCTTCATAAATGTATTGTACTGTGGGGTGATTTTGCTGGAGAGAGAGAGAGAGAGAGAGAGAGAGAGAGAGAGAGAGAGAGAGAGAGAGAGAGAGAGAGATGCTGTTTATCTTATTCCCCTAATTTCATACAGCACACCCCTCCGCCACGCCTCCCCTACCCCGTCTCTCTCACTTAATCTCATCCTGTCAAATAATTCTCCATCCAGCCCCTCTTCCCGTCCTCTCTCTCTCTCTCTCTCTCTCTCTCTCTCTCTCTCTCTCTCTCTCTCTCTCTCTCTCTCTCTCTCTCTCTCTCTCTCTCTCTCTCTCTCTCTCTCTCTCTCTCTCTCCTTTTAAATACTTCTCCTTCCATCTATTACATTTTCCCTGCTCTCCACTACTGAACAACGTACTACACCACGAAGAGCCTCACTATACCACACCACACCGTGCCACATCTCACCATACCATGCCTCACCTCGCCTCAGTGTAGTACAGTATATTACATCATTTCCTATCACCGCACCACACCATGCTGCCTTACCTAACCTAACCTAAGGCAACCTAACCTAATTAAATCTAAACTAAGTAAACCAAACCAAACCAACCAAATGAAGCCATACCTTACGTAAGTGTATGAAATCTAAGCAAATCTAGCATAACTAAACCCAACCTAACCAACCCAAGTCAGATTAACCGAACGTAGCCTAACCTAACCCAGTCTAAGCTAACGTAACGTACGACTTACCATAACTTAACCTAACCTAGCGAAACCAGCCACATTTAACCCAGCTTAACCTAACCTAAATGACCTAAACTGGCCCTACTGAACCCAAACCAATAAAATGTAACCCAACCAGATCTTCTTCACTGTAGCTTTGTCACAGAAAGTATATCACTAGCTTCACCGTTCTGATCGGTTCTCCCTCTCTCTCTCTCTCTCTCTCTCTCTCTCCCTCTCTCTCTTTAGTTGATCTTTGACCTATATCTCATGATCCTGTCTCAAAGTCTCAGTCTGCTTCAATCCTCCCACATCAGCCGTGGTCAACTCTATCTGTACATCCGGGTTCTAAAGGGGAAGTTCATAATATTCTACATTTAATTTTCACCCATAAGTCTAATCCCCATATTTTATTTCAGTCCTTATTTATAAACTTAGTTCTTTCGTTTCTCCTCCACAAACTGATCAGATATCTTCAATATGCCCTCCAAATGTGTTCTCTACCCCTCATGTGGATACAGATTCTATAATGATTGATTTCCAAAGTTTGGAATGCCCCTAGTCAAATGCCTTATTTGCCTGGCTAATGAAATTATCCAGTTTCTAGTAATTGTGATCAATAGTCATTAATACATTCTGGGGGATTTAAAGTAGGAGAACGCACACCTCAAGGCAGAATTGGACAAAATAAAAGAAACCCTAATGATAATGGTTCCTGCAGACCAGGAATTTCAGGTAGTTAGGAGTTCGTGTAAATCTAAGCAAACACCGAAGAAAATGCCATAAAGTTTTTTGTCAAATCGTTCTCCATTGTTGAAGAAGTCGAAAAATGGAAAAATATAGACACTCAAATTGTGTGTAAATATGCCAAAGACAATACAGGTAAACATATTAAAGACAAAGAAGATAAACCTGACCAAAAAATCTGCACAATGGAAAATCCATCGCTGTAAGTTAGTGTCCCTATCCTAAGGGGTCAAGGCTATACCACTGCATCAGATAAGAGAAAGAAGACATCTGTAAAGACTGTACCATGCAGAAAGATAGACGTGATCGCTAAACATACAGAAAGTACAAAGGTCAGTAGAGATACATGTCTTGTTACGAATGTAGGTACAGTCACTCATAAAAGAGGTGATACCTCGTTAGCCATCCCCTCCACGTATCGTAACCGTCGCTGAACGTTTCTAAAAATGTGTTAGGTTGTAGGTATTTTTAAGAGGAGAGAATGTTTAAGATGTTCTTTCCGTGTATGGCAGAAGAAAGATAAAAATGAGTCTGGGGTTTGACTGCAATTTTTTTTTTTTTTTCAGAGAGAGTATCTCACAATAGCATTACTGAGGCAAGAGCGGTTTATGCTTGCGAACTCCGTGCGCTCTGTTCCTGTTTTTCCCACCGTGCCTGTTCTCTCTTCTAACCCCTTCTCCCTTGTCTCTCCAGTTTCCCTTGTATATGCCTGGTTGTGTCATGCGTGAGGGAACATGTCGAGGGACTTTACAAAACTGGATGTTTGCCATATGGTGTCAAACTGTGCTGTGTGCAAAATTAACTAGCTAGAATGTGCATTGCTGTTTCCTCCATATCCCTCGAGCTTAGGCACGACCTTCTTCAAACCTCTATATTACATAATAGCAATATATATGTCACTAGCTATTATGTAGTGTCTATCTATCTATCTATCGCCAGACTCCTTATTCCTGTGCGGGGTGGCCACAAACAAATCGCCTCCATGTCGCCCTGTCCCCCGCCATTTCATCATCCTGCTCCCAGCTCACACACCCCCTCTCTCATATACCTCTCCAAACATCATACCAATGACACACCTGGAGGGAAGGCAAATAAATTATATTGTGCTGAGTAATATGCATCTCAGCTTTAATGAAGATAAAGACAGTGTTACTATTAAGAACAGTAGGTCCAGACAGTTTTTTCCCTAAAATATTAAAAAGCGTCGAGAAGTTAATATGTCATCCCCTGACATATATCTTAAATAAATTTCTTCAGCAAGGGAAGGTTCCAGAAAGCTGGACACTGGACAAAGTAACCTTAATAATAAAGTCAAGCTGTATATATGTTTCTGTCTTGGCATTTGTTTGTTTCTTTCACAAGAATAGTAATAGATATCTACCTAATCTTTTTTGCATTAAGTCAGGGTAAGTCGAGGGAGTGTCAGAAAAAAAATGGCTATCGCGTGTGAAGCGACGATGTGGAGATGTAGGAACTGAAACACACGAAAATAACTATCTATGCGTTTGTTCGATTCTTTCACGAGAATGGTAATTGATATCGACCTAATTCTTTTTTCATTAGCTCAGGGTAAACCTAAGGAGTTTCAGAAAATTTATCAAACAAATATTTTGGCAATAGCGCGCGACACAACAGCGCCAAATTGTCAGAAATCGCTATACGCGAAAATGCCTGTCTGTGCATTTGTTCGTTTCTTTCACGAGAACGGTGATAGACACCGACCTATTTTTTTTTTTTTTTCAGTAGGTCAAGGTAAGTACAGGGAGTGTCAAAATGACACCCTTCCCCCCCAAAATGACAATCGCGCGCAACACGATGAAGCAAAATTGTCGGAAGCTGAAACACAAAAATGTGCAAAATTAATCCTCTTGATGATTTGATCAGAATTGGCCATTACTGGGTCAGTGCGGGTATGGAAACAAAGATAATGGTATCTGCAAACATTTTGTGATGGAAAGACTATTAGTTAGTCCCTCAAACGTTTGCTAGCATGTACTAGTCCTATATATAGAATGGGCGGTAGAGATTAATCAGGTAACTATAAACCAACTAGCTTAACCTCGTGTTGGGAAAAATCCATGAATTATTGATCAGAGAAGAAACATAAAATTCCTAGACTCTGACAGTGTAAATGGAAACAGCCAGCGTAGCTGTAAGTCCAGGAGATAGTATGTCAGAAACCTAATTGAGTTTAATAAGCAATTTACAATGAATGTTAGCTGCCTGAATGTTATAAGATTGTTAAAGGATTTATAATGTATTTCTCCTTTGCATCCAGACCTGCCCACAGATGGAAATAGCCTCAGACTCAAAGGACATTGAATTGACCTTGCTGGCATTATTTATTTATTAATCAACCCAGTGATCGATAAGTGGAACAGCCTCTCTAAAAGGGTAGTGGAAAGTACAGTCAGGTCCAGGAATTGTGTTGCCTCCTGCCATTCCACTCTTGTTCATGTGGCAATGGCGCACTTCTTGTGTGGGTAGGAGGCACACAGCAGAGATTTTTCGTATAAAGTATTGTGATACATTAACTGCCTCCCCTCTTATAACAATGACCTTGAATTTTAACAGGAGCATAGTAGCCATAATTTACGATCTTACTACATTTTCCATTCATAGCATTGCTCAGCGTACACAGCGTCAAAGTTAATTACAAGCTGCGATATCAGGCCGAGGTGATAATGAAACAGCAAAACAACTTCTGGACTGCAAGGATACGATCACCCTATAGTTTATAACTGCTAAGGCCTTTTGAGATTTTAGGTCCTTGATATCCCCATAATAGCCAGGGAGCCAGCCCCTCAAATTTTGGAAAAACCGGCCCTGAAAGATAAACTATTTTATCTTATTTTTTTTCTAATCTGTAACGTACCAGGAGCACGGGAAAGTAAGATGCTAATAAAAATCTCATTGCAAAATCCATAAAATTAAGCATAGTTTAGAAGTGACTCTTTGTCAAAGGCGTTCACATAAGAAACACTTTATCTGCAACACAGTAGTGACATAACCTCATAGTATTAATTTTGAAGCTTGAATGCATTAAATATCTCTTTATTAAACCCACTGCAACATGGTAGTTCTGTAAAACAAAAATATTTTCAAATTTTATTGAAAAAATACATACGGAAATATGAGATTACTGAACAAAATATACATGTTTCTGACTAGTGTGTCTAAAATAACTGCCACGTACATTGTATCACTTCTGCCATCAAAATATGTCAAATTACTGATGTTCTTTGAACAGAGAAATACATTAGTAATTATATCTATGGCAACACAGGCTCATAAAGTGAATCAACTGACTATTGTCTCAGACCCAGAACTTTGCTAACTGTAACCTATAACTTGAATTGACTTTTCCAAAGTGGGTGAGTTTCTTTGTGATTATCATAATCAAATATATAACTGAATATAAAAAAAATATAATGACATTATCTCAAATAACAGACATTCAAAAAATGAATCATCATATGACTATTGTCACACAGAACTTTGTTATCTGTATACCTTGGACTGACTTTACCAAACGGGTGAATTTCTTATGTCAGTTATGGTATGCTAAATATATATTCTATCTATCTATTGCCAGACTCCTCAATCCCATTTGGGGTGGCAACAAACAAATCGCCTCCACGTCGCCCTGTCCCCCGCCATTTCACTGCCCTGCTCCCAACTCACACCCCCCTCTCTCATATACCTCTCAACCCCATCCCTCCATCTCATCTTCGGCCTCCCCCTCCCTCTTTCCCCCTCCACATCACTCACATACACTCTCTTCGTCAGTCTTTCATCCTCCATTCTCTCTACATGGCCAAACCACCTCAGTGTGTTCCTCATAACGCTTCCTATCACATCCACATCCACACCACAACGCTCCTTTATATCCTCATTCGACAGCCTGTCTCTCCATGTGACTCCACAGGCTCCTCTTAAATAACTCATTTCCACTGCTCTCACTCTTGACTTGTGTCCTTCCAACAACGTCCAAGCTTCACTTCCATACGTTAGAGTTGGTATCACAATACTGTCATGTAGTAACTTTTTCACTTCCATGCTCACTTCCCTGTTTCTTATCACAGCTTTCAAAGAACCAGCAACCTTTCTTCCCTGCTGTACCCTTTCAAGCACTTCACCCTCCAAACCTCCATCCTTACTCATCACACTACCCAAGTACTTAAACGTACTCACATTTTCCAGTTCCTCACCATCCAACCTCGCTGTACATTCACTGACTTCACCTCTCTCAAAGACCATCACTTTACTCTTCCCTACATTCACCTTTAGATTCCGTTTTTTACACACTCTCCCAAACTCATCCACCAAGCTTTGCAGCCCCCCTTCGTCTTCACTCAACAACACAGTATCATCTGCAAACAACAGTACAGGAAGTTTCCAAACACTATCCTCTCTCGCCAGGGCCACTCCAACATCCAGTACTCTACCTTGTACCTCTTTAATTACCCCATCCATGTACAGATTGAACAACCATGGAGACATGACATATCCCTGTTTCAACCCAACCTCCAACGAGTAAAATTCACTTAGTTCACCATCCACACGCACTGCAGCCTTAGCACCATCATACATACTCTTCACAGCATGCAACAACTTCCCATCTACTCCATATATTCTTAATACTTTCCACAATCCTTGTCTATCCACCCTGTAATATGCCTTCTCCAAATCCATGAAAGCCGCATACAACTTCCTTCCTTCTCTAGAAACTTTTCCACTAAAGATCTAAGAGTGAATATCTGATCTACACAACCTCTTCCCTTCCTAAAACCTCCCTGTTCTTCTCCAACTAATTCCTCTGTTCTTTCTCTAACTCTGTCAATAAGTATCCTACCATACACTTTTCTTATTATACTAAGAAGACAAATGCCCCTATGATTACCACACACTTCTTTTTCCCCTTTTCCTTTGTACAAGGGAATAATTATACCTGACTTCCAATCCTCCGGGACTCTACCTTCCTCCCAGGCTAATCTGCACATCTTCCACATCCATTCTACTACTATCTCTCCCTCATGCTTCAGCATTTCACCACACACTCCATCAATTCCTGGGGCTTTCCCCAGTTGTATGTGAAAAAAAAAAGAAGGTAATGACATCATCTCAAATCAACGAACCTTCATCTTCCAATGATTCTTGGGCCTCAGTGCGTAAGCATTTATCAGCTTTACCAAGGCATGTACATCCTACATAGCAGGGTACCTGTGCTTTTGCGCATGAGCGGTTATGTTAGCACTTTGATACTTTGCACTTGCAAGAACTGGTTTTGCTGATGTTGGTTTTGCTGGTTGGTCATCATTATGGGTTGTAGTATGCCACTGACAACTCTTCTGCCATACTGGGTGGCAGGTGGCAGAGACAATTTGCACATGTGGGCTCACTTGTAAACAATACGTTGGTATATTTCACGAAGTAGATGCTGATGAAAAGCATTTTAAGTAGGAGGTAAGTTTCGCAGATCTGTTCTGCTTGATACCAAAACATGTTTCCTCAAAGCATTTAGGTCTTCAAATGTCTCGGCAACATAAAGACTGACCATAAAAGCTCTTGCTTCATTAACAATGCTGTCTGTTAGATCCAGTTCAGCACCACTTTCACTGTAAGGTGATATCTCTGAAAACTGTCCAGCTTTTTGTAAAGCTATATTGACTGCCTTCCTTTTTCCATGACGGTATATGTAGCTCAAGCTCTCACCTCCAGAAATCATGTAAACGAATATCAGTGAACGTGCAAGGGTCTGTTATTCTGTTTGGTTTTTAGGTGACAACAACTGTACAAGTTCATGCACTGATAAATATTTATCCAGCTTCTGGATCCACATTTCTGTCACAGACTGTAAATGACAGTAGTGGTACATGGACAGGACAACAATGTCTGTGTCTGTTGCTTTGACTACAACACGTGACTGTTCATGTAGTCTAGTTGCATACACAAGATGAGCAATTATACGGGTATTTGCTCCTTCGTGTTCTTCACAGCTGAGTTCTTCAGTTTCATGAACACTGCCATTACTAACCTTTACAGTCTTATATTTGCTGTAAAATGTACCACCAAGGGCAAGGGAGATACCCTTTGGTATAAGGGTGTCTCTTTTGGCACAAATCATCTGTGATATGAAATCCAGCAGACTAGCCTTGCTCCTAGAACTTTTCATAAGGACTTTCCAGTTGGGAATGCTAACTTTTCTTCTGGTAAAAATTCTTTCATCAGCCTTAAGACTTTCTTCACTTGAAAAATCATAGCAATCGCCAACAAACTGGATTTCGTTGACTCCTTTTTGCTTCAGTTCCATTATCTTTGCTGCAAATCGTTCGACTAAATTACCAAAGGTTTTAGAACGATGGATTTGGAACTTCTGTATAAATACCATAGCATCAATAATATAAACAACTGGTAACTCAGATGCAGGTAACATGTCTGTTTGGGTGTCTCCTTCAATATCAGCCACGAAATGTGCAATAAAATAGCACTTATTGCCTTTGGTCATGGCAAAGCCGCTTGGAAACTTGGGATCAGGTCTAAACAGTGAGCTTGAATAAGGTGTCCATTTCGTGTGAAAATGCTTCCGTTCGAGTCGCTTCATCACTTTTCTATGTGAACCACAAAGATCCTGTGACTGCTGATTCTTCTTGGTAAACTTCTTTGATTTTTATGCGTTTGATTCATCCTTTTGCTCAGACTGGTTTTCTTTTTGCTGTGGAAAGCATTGGATCTCTAGACGAATAATCTTTGCAGATCCAATTTCTTGAGCTTTTTTCATTGCTGCAATGCCTTTTGCCTTTGCAAAGATGGTATCATTTGATGGATTTTTTCTCTCCAGTAGCAACGTTCACCAGATCAGTGTTATTCACTGAAGCAAGTGGATTAATCAATAGCAGTTGAAACTATGTGTTTCACCTTTGCAATCAAATCAGCATCCTCTTGGGTTTGTTTATTAGAACTTCCATGACGGATTCCAGATGTCCCATCCATGTGAACCATACTTTCACTGCTTCTGAAACTTTGGTTAGTATTGGTGTAGCCTTGATATATTTGTCGCGAGCAGTTTGGTTATGTGAGATACCTTTAAGTAAAAATGTTTTTCCTTCCCTATTGTATGTCTTTTCCAGGGTTAGATCTGTCCATGTACCACAGAAGGCCCTTTCTGATTGATGCACAGTAAATTGTCCTTCAGAAAACTTCTGGAAAACATCCGGATGAGTGACTTCTAGCATTTGCATGTCATACATATATGTCAGCAGACAGTTGGAGTATCTGAAATGTTTGGAAGAGACCACAAATGGGATCATGGACTGCACCTTTGTCAAATGATCAATCCATGAGCTTGACCTCTCAGGTATAATGTATCTTTGCAGTATACATCATCTCCACAAACATGGACCAGAAATTGGATGTTGGGCCAAAAGTAACTTCAAATTTTACCCAGAATGGGTGAAGAAGGAGGAGAGCCTGTTTAACCAGATGCATTTTGGTTTGTATATCTTCTTTGATAAAAGATTCCATAGCCTGGGACAGCTCATTAACATATACCTCAAGCTCTAGTAAAGCATCAGACTGACTGAAAGAGTCTAACCACTGCTGAAATGCATTCCGTTTGAGATGCAACATAGCCTCATACACAAGAAAGTATTACCGAATCATTACGTAGTAGTCTTTCCCACTGTTGACTTTATTAGCTGTGCCTGGCAAACAGATTTCACTCTTAACAAGGATATCCTCAATACCACTGCCTTGCAATTTGACTGCCGTCAATTCCGATGTAGCTGTTTATTCTGAAATGAGAAGAGTATTTTTTATAGTTTGCTCCTACAGAGTCTTGTCATATAAATTTTCATTATCCACTCACAGATCTGAAGTATATGAAAAAAATAATAATCTATCTGTTGGGGTACATTCAGGCGAGAAAAATTCTGAAATGTCATATTCTGTCCATATTGCTCCCTTTAAAAAGGTAATTTTTGGCCATAACTTGTAATTCACATATAATTTTGCAGTATTATAATATCGTATCTACAGCCCAATCTGCGGTAGTAGATCAAACTTGGGCTTAATCTGATCATTCAGTTTTAATGCTTTAGCATTTTTTTAAATTTTCGGGGAAAATCAAGATTTTCGCATTAAACGCTTCAAAAAAATAGTTTCACAATGCGATTTTGGAAAGTATCTTACTTTTTCATATGCCTTATATATCCTTCTTAAGAGCTCAGGCAATGCAAAAAGTTTATCTGTCGGGTCCAACAAAACCCCTTGAATTGGTTAATCATTATTTTTTCTAATAAATCTGATTGCAACAATTTCGTCTTGTTTACATAACAGATAAAAATAACACTACTTTTTTACATTGGGAAGTCACCTTCGGGAGGGGGGGGGCCTCCCGACGATACGCACACTAAGGTTCCAACAATTCATCGGGAAAACGATGACTAGTAATACAACCACACCATAACCTTCCCTCCCGAAGGTGATCGGATTTGACTTGTAATATGGCCGAATGACCGAAGCGAAATGGGATAGCAATATTATCACCCATAATAACCCACCTGAAACGTCGAACAGCGTCATTCAGTTCCCCCTCCTCCCTTCGTCTCCCACTTACGCTGCTTCGTTCATCTTCTCCATCTCCTTAATTTCCCCCCCTCTTTTCTCTCCCTTCCCTTACCTCACCCTTTCCATCGCCCTACCTCATCCATCTCGCCTCTACTTTCTTATGCCAAGACAGTATATACAACAAGTAACACCACACACACTTATAGATATTTCACATCATGTTATGTCCTTTGTGGATAATTCACCCGCATGCTCATATGTCGATTTACCTAATACGACAAATCCCTGTTGTCTGCCTCCTACCACTACGAGTAGCGCGCTGTTGCCACATGAGCGAGAGTGGGATGGCGGTGGGTAACAAGACTCTTGAAGCTGACTGTACCACCAGAAAAATTTTTAAACACGGAGTATACCATAACCTTTCAGCAATAGGTGAAATGTAGCTCCTGTGAAAAATCATGCGCAGCGAAGGATAAAAGTGTAAAGGTAGTCCCTGACTCTTACAAGGCCTGACCTGACCTGACTTATTCTGATCTCCCAGATGTTGGCAGATGACCTCACAAACATGGCTACATTTCCTTCACGTCACGAGTATACATGCATTCACAGCTATGGCATCCTTCAAATAGTGTGCTTATAAACTGAATCTCAAGTGGTTTCTGGCGTCTCATTGTAGTGTATTAAGCGCACTGCATATCACATGCTTGCCCTCAAAGTGAGAGTACAATATGTCCACAACAACCAATCCTTCCCCATCCTGCCCGCAGCACACCGCCTCTTACCCCACCAAGCCACTGCCACCAAGCCGCCCAAGAAAGGGGCATAGTGATAGCACCATTGGCCGTGAATTAGAGGCACCAGTCTCTCCTATGATTAGCTACTCTCCTCTCCTACATTTTCTTCACTGGTGGGAAGTGATCTTGATCCACGCCCATACCATCAGAAGAATCAGGTGGAAGTTCGAAGGAGGTGGTAAAAAGTGAAGAATCTATTGTGAAAGCAGGAAGTCATATATGGAAGAAACGCCACTTGATGTGCAGTTACTCCGTACAACGCACTCAGGCCATGCTGCCTCCCTTGCGCCAACACCTTGGTACATCAAAGAGAAGTTCACCACCTTATCCTTCATCTGCACCCCATAAAAGAGAAAGGGCCACTGCCAGTAACACCACCATCACCACCAGGCAGGTGGTGTCAGCACCTGCCCCACCCGAGCCAAGTATGTCAGGGCATGTTTCGTCCTCCCATCCTTCATTCTCTCTCTTTCACTCTCCCCACCTCTTACTACTGGAGGTTGAGCACTTAGTGCAGGCCACCCATCAGGCTGAAGGGAGGGGACATCTGAGACACGTGATCGGTATCCAGCCTGCCACCCTCAACAAGGTAGTCTGGATGCCGTTGTGTGGGAGGAAGGCGAGGGATTTTAGCCAGAGATGCTTGCCTTTGATGGGTCAGAATCGGGATTACAGGCAGAATTCCTGTTTACTAGAACTTTCTCTATCAAAGACTTTTTCCTATTTTTGTATTTTTTCGAAGCAAGTGAGGTACAGGTTTAGCTGAAGAAATGAGTGTTTTTTCCAAATTTGGCTACAAGTGGTTGATACACCATATATTCACAAACATGCTAAAATGGAAGACTGGGAGCTGACAACTGTTAGTGAAATATACATATGACTTGTAATGAACATGCTCATGCTACATGTGAAAAATCATGTTCTGAATGAGTATTGGACCGAGGTTGAGCTTACCAGCACACCTGTGTTCGGTAAATGTGTGTCTCGTGACAGGTATCCTCACACCTAACATGGACCCTCATCCGAAAGACAGGCTGTGTCCAGTAAACGTCCTCTGTGTGCCGTCGAGTGGAACCATTATCGGATCAAGTTTTTTTGTGATCTGCAATTGCCAGATTCAGTATGTGCTAGAAATCGAATATCATTTCGGAGATGGACACATCCTGTACTTTTACAAATACTACTCGGACCCTGCTCTAATGAAGTATTTGCCTGAAAAGAAAATGGGCACCGCTGGAACCGTTAGATCACGGTGGAAGCATTTACTCACTTTTCCTACCAGTACCGTGAAGGAGTCACTTCTGAAGAAGAAAAGTGGTAAGATGTTGGCCATTCATTTGCATGATAAGGTGACCGTGATTACCACAGTTCATGGAGGGAAGTGGGACTGCATTAATGACGATCCTATTCACAAGCCAGATGCTGCCGATAATTACAATATAAATATGTGACTCGTTGATAAATCTGACATGCAAATTGGTGCAATCAACTGTCTCACCAAGTCATCTAAATGGCACATGAGGGCTTTTCAACACCTTGACATATATGTGTTGAACTCCTTCATACTTTGCAAGCATGTTTGCCAATCCACGACTTCTCTACGCCAGTTTCAGAAGGAATTGGCCAGGCAAATGCTTGCCAAATTTGGAGAAGTTCAATCAACAGGCAAGCGGAAATGAAATGCTGGCCAGCAGCCTCATCATTTGCAGTGCAATGCATACCTGTCCCGTCAATGCCTAGTGTAAATCGATGAAACACCTGCTGACAAGAATCAATTTAGATGGTGCCATGTATGTTGAAGTTCACAGGCACAGCAAAGAGACAATGCACCAGTGCAATGAGTGGCAGGTGCCAAATGTGTTACTTCGACTACCGTTTCACCCAGATATGCTAGACACTGGTGTGTGCGGATTTGGGAGGAAAATATGTATTTATTATTGGTTCTCGCTCCCACAGTTTAAATGGTGTACGACAATGACGCTTGCAAATAGTTTGCAACAGTGGCGTTAGAAAATATTGTGTGCAAGCGATCCTTCAATAGCAAATATTGTGGGAAAATAGTGTGCGAAAGTGACATGTAATTCACGACAGTGACGTGCTAAAATAACGAGTGCAGCAATGAAGTGTAAACATTTTGTGTCAGTGATGCATGTACATAATATTTGTAAATATTCGTTTCTAGAAAAATAATGCATACAAACAGTTGCCTCTAGAAAAAATAAGTAATTTCTTCAGTAAACTGCATGGATAGGAAATTAGTGCCTGCTCCTATGATACTTTCAACGAGTAAGAATTAAGAATAAAAGATTTATAGAAAAAAAAGTGATTAAAGCAATAATGGATAAGCGCACTAATTTAAAAGAGTGAAATGAAGTGGAAAATATTCTAGATATAGTCCGTGGTTTTCGTTCAGAGATTATTTATTCATAAGGTTTATTACCCCTGGACTCCATAGGGCCTAGCGTCACTCTGGAATGGGTGGTCAACGGGAGTAATAGTAGGCACCACATGTATTGGGGAAGAAAACGAGCTTCACGGCTGGGATGATGTCTAAGAAGGCAATGCGACGGTGAGAGGAAGCGACGCGTTTCAAACAACTGAGCCAGGATCATAAACACTAGAATACTGATCGCGTGACTTTCCTCACTAAGAGCAGGCACTAGTGCCGCCATAGTGGACAGAACTATAGTTGTTTAGTGTAGGTAACTCGCTACTCTATAAACGCTTATTTTTTGACAAAATCACAGTTTTCTGCTCGCCATGTTTGACCTTAACACTAGGTTATGCAAAATACTTTTTTTTTTTAAATGCGAGGAAATACTGCAGTAATGCTGTATAGAAAAACATTTTGGTAATCCTTAAGGAGACTTAGGACCACCTTATTTTGCAGTTGTCATTTTGTATTTCTTGCTTAAGCTCTTCATGGAATTCTTTCAGTAATTTGCGACTACGTTTTCAAGTTTCCATTTTTTAAATTTCTTTGGAATGTGATATTAAGCGTTTAGAAAAGCGATGTTTGCTTACAGACGGACACTATTTTGAGATGCACGACGACAGACATCTTAGAAACCCAACCTAACCAATATTATGTTAACCTAACCAAACTTATCCTAATCTAACCTAAGGTATACCTTGTGTAATCATAATTTCCTAGACATTTAATGGATCCTCTTCATACTTGGAAACGCACTGCTGTACACCTTTATAAAGTCACTGAACCAGTTCAAAGGTAGGTAAACATTTTGTATATTTTAAGAGGTGGTCCTATGTCTCCTCATGGATTACCAATATTTTTCGCGACACCTCCCAGGAACCAGTACATTGATTTTGTAGGCACAGCCGTGTGCTGTCCTCGGCCATTCTACGTGGGTCTAAGGCTCGGAGCCACTTTTCGGTGCACATCGGTGCCAGGCTATCCCCAGTTTCAGCAGCTAAGTAAGAACTGCATAAAGTTTGGGCAGAATCTCCGAGTAGCCTGGTCTCCAAAAGTCTTACTGCAAACACACACACTGCACAACAAGCCTAATGAATGCCTGTTAAAACCAGTGAGCATTGGTCAATTTCGAAAGTAGTCTTGGAAAGAGAAGAGTAAGGTTTTTAAATCATATAGGCTCATGGACTGACGAGTCCTAAAAGCCATGATACAAAGCCCAGTATAACACGAGTGTCATTTCATTTGAACAACCGTTCTCTTGGTTGCATTCCACAACTATAGGTGTACTAAATACTCCAGTTTCCAAGTGACAGTCAACCTCAGACAAAATCACAAGTCTGCAGGGAATCGAAGGGAATATCCGAGGGGATTACGAAGAACTTGTGATCATGTTGTGTTCGCGAGGGCAGCTGGTGAGCGATGATATGTAATACACATAATCTTCTTCAATTGATCTTTAATTTTTCATAAGGCACACGTGGAAAGTTATTCCCTTGTCTTTGGTGTCTGCTGTTCTCTCCTGG
This sequence comes from Coenobita brevimanus, assembly GCF_032717465.1. NCBI lineage: Eukaryota > Metazoa > Arthropoda > Malacostraca > Decapoda > Coenobitidae > Coenobita > Coenobita brevimanus. Next base: position 24,340,728 of record NC_137006.1, read on the forward strand.
TGACATGTAGCTGCAGCACACTCCATAACCAATCTGCTGTCTGTATTAATCCAAGCCCTAATCAATATGGCGGACTCACTTGCCACGGAAGGTCACGTGATTAGCATTCCGGTGTTTATTTCTACGACCTGGAGCACCAGAACGTAGCCTCTCCGCGTGGCAAAAGTTACCTTTCTTATCCTTGTCCTCCGTGTTCCTCAGCGACTCCATCCAGAGCCCTGCGAGATCTTGCATTGGAAAGAGGAAGGATTAAAAAGTAATTTGGTAGTAAACTGATTGTTTTGGTTGGTATGGTTCCTGAGATATGAGTGTGGTGATTAACTTTAGTAAAAATACATGTAAGGAAAAGCAGCGCAACGTTCACCCCCCCACCCACCCCGAGGACGTGCGTTCAAGCTGCATCGACATGTAACTATAAATGTACAGAAATTTATATATGTACATGTACAGCATATGTATACATGATGCTTAAGCATGTAGACTTAAGCAAACATATGTAGACCTGTATGTGTGCATAAAAGACATGAGTGCGAGTGTGTGTATGTGTATATACAGTAGTCAGGCTAAAAATGTTTGAGAATATTGTGGTCAATCATATGAAATAAAAAATTGCATCTATAGCTTCAGTATATTATTGTAATGTAAATGCATACAATAATATTTTCTTTATATTGCTATTCTGACAGCAATATCTGTTGATTCTGTGAAAATGTCTTCAGAGTTTTTATTCCTGCAAGATGCTACGTCTTATTTACTTTCCTGTATGGCAAATGTCGACGAGTTTGAAGGGCGGGAGAGAGAACCTTCTGCTACATGATCCTTTTCTCCTACTTCTTTGACTAGGTTTTAATTTTAGTATGAAGACCAGACCCCCTCGGAGGGACAATAAGGTCTGTAAGGTCTGTTTATCTATCTAACATATTCTCTCTCTCTCTCTCTCTCTCTCTCTCTCTCTCTCTCTCTCTCTCTCTCTCTCTCTCAGATATGCTGCCCTATCCTTAATCTCTTGTAGCCCAACCCTTCATTTGTTGGAGTTAGGAATTAAGCCTGATAAGCCCAACGTCCACATACAAGGACAGAGCAAAAAGACCTGTATGTTCAATACATATATGCCTCTCTCTCTCTCTCTCTCAAGCATAACTCACACCCCTCACACCATGTATTCTACTGCAATGTGCTACTGTAGGATTATATAAACACTGCAAAAAATACAAACAAAACATAATACACAATAACAGCCACGATTCTTGTTACACTGCAAGCCTGGAAGTCCTCTTGTCTTGCCACCCCTGATAGACACCACAGTCAAATTATGCATTTTAAAATTGGTGACATCAACCTAGATTTAATCGTTGATGATTATGGTAATGCTGTTGTTGTTGTTGCTGTAATTGCAGTTCGGGGAATGAAAAACTTCTGATAGGCTAATTTCTGCAATATGGCAGTGTGACAGTTCAGTTATGAGGCTACAAAATGCCTGTGCAGCACAGGGAAAGGGATGGAAGGGTAGCACAGTGGATGCAATTTCGTATGAGCATTTGCCATAAAAGTATCTGTAAAATAATGCAAGAGAGGCAACATTCCTTCTTACTCGTAGGTAAGGTAGCTTATTTGTAATGGCAGGGTTAACCGCTTAACCGCTGGGCGTCACTTTCGTGATGCTCGGCCACAATGGATCATACCGTGGGGCGTCTTTTTTGTGATTCTGTGTTATTTTGAATTATCCCGGGTTCTCAAGTGGTGGCTTGTATCATCTATCAGTACTGCCAATGTCCAACACTAGTCAGCACTCCAAATCTCATATGTACTCCAATCCATTGTTGACAATTTAGCGATTTTACCCCCTTCGTGACTCCCCTCCCTACCTGCCCTCCATTACCCTGTCCTCTCACCTCCCGCGCCGCGCTGCGCTACGCAAATTTCCCCCGGATTTTTCCACAGATTTCATCCATTGATATAAGCCCTATGCCCTATACATATACAAAATAATATATACCAAAAAAAAAAAAAACAGGTAAGTGATAGTCTTATACACCAGGAATTGGCTAATTATCACCTGACAACACCTCACGTGCATTCATTCGCTACATTACCATGGTAATTTCCCCTTTGAATTATGCCTTGTAATCGATGTCTGTAATAAAAATATATATCAGAAAGGAAGGGAGAAGCCTAATTGACATTTACATTCACCTGGAACTACCTAGTTCTTTATGTATTGCCGAGATTTTCTACCTATAAAAAATTAGCATGTAAGTTAGCAGCAGTCAGCCTAAATGTCACTGTCAACCCTTCCCTTCTCAGATAAGCCGCGGCATTTAGTTCCTTGTTCTCCGCTGTAGTGAAACAATGTCGCACTCGCGCCCCGCCATTCCTGCCACTTCTGCGCCCATTGCAAAGGGCCCCGTGACCTCTACCCCTAAGAAAAGTAGTGAGGGAAGCAGGAAAGGCCTTAGTGACTCTGCAGTGGCAAGTGAACTGGCAGAATTGTCCATGGTGATGATGGACAGTGATTTTGATGATTCGGGTGAATCGTGTGATGAGCCGGGTGAGGTTATTGTGCCAGAAACTGCTACAACGAGTGCTTCAGTGTCGGAATTAGTGTCTAGCTCCAAGGGAAAGGAGCCTTTAGTGCAGCAAGGACAGGAATTTGGGAAGGGAGTGAAAAGGCGGCGTGTTAGCCCCAGAACAATGCCCCCAAGTGACCCAGCCCGCCATGAGTCACGAGTGCATTCACCTCCCCATTCCCCAAGCCCCACTTCACTCATTTCTTCATCATCGTCGGCTGGGTTATCTCCAGAGTCTTCGTCGTCGGAGTCACCACCAGCATCAACAGTGAAGGCAGGCCGTAGAGGTAGAGGTAAATCAAGGAGAGTGAAAAGTAGTGTAGCTAGTAGGGTAAGGGCTGCTAGTGCTGTACGGCAACCTAGGGTCAGTGCGAGTGACCTTGACCAAGATAAATCTGCCTCATAGCCAACCTCCACCACCACCACCACCACCACCCGCCCTACACCGCCACGACAGGGAATCCTGGACGCCTTTGCGTGGACGGAAGAGTCAGATTTTGTGCCAGAAAATTTACTATTTGATGAGAGCTCCTCAGGAGTTCAGCCTGCCTTCACTATTGACGAAAATGCTGAGTGTGTGGACTACCTTTTGGCCTTCCTAGATGACGAAGTCATGCAGCACATATGTGATGAGACCAACAGGTATGAATCACAACGTGCTGCAAGTGGTACAGGTGCAGCCAAGATGCAACAGTGGTCCATGCTGGGAGCGCAGGAGCTGTATGTGTTCTTTGCCCTCATGCTTCTCATGCCACACTCCAAGAAGCATGAGTTGGAAGAATACTGGTCCATGGACCCCTTACTACCCTCACCCACCTTCAATAAGTACATGGCCAGAGATCGCTTCCGGAACATCATGGGAAACCTGCACTTTGCCGACAACGATGTACCTTCCCAAACCGACCCACTCAGGAAGAACCGGGAGATTCTGAGCAGAATGAAGGATAAGTTTATGTCATTCTTCCACCCCTTTCAGAAGGTTGTCATTGACGAATCCTTGGTTTTGTTCAGAGGACGTCTTCGGTTTGTTCAGTACATTCCAAGCAAACGCCATCGCTTTGGAATTAAGTTCTTTGTACTGTGCGACTGTAAGACAGGGTACATCCTTGAATTCGTCATATATTCAGCCAGCACTGTCGATCTGGATAAAACACACCCCCTTGGCTTCTCAGGCTGTGTAGTGAAAGTGTTCCTAGAAAAGTATTTTGGTGGGAATCATGTGCTGTATACAGACAACTACTATACAGCACCGAAACTTGCCAAATACCTTTCTGAGCACGGTATTGGCTCCTGCGGCACTGTGAAAAGTAATCGTGCCCACTTCCCCAAATTCCCAGAGGCAGGAACCTCACAGCGAGGAGACGTGCACCTACGCAAGTCTGAGAAGATGCTGGCAATACGGTGACATGACAAGAGGGTCGTGCACATGCTCACCACCGTACATAAGAGGGAGATGAGAGACAGTGGGAAGGTCGACCGTAGGACAGGCGAACCTGTGATGAAACCTGATGCTGTGTTGGACTATAATATCAACATGTGGCTGGTGGACATCCCGACATGATGATTGGTGAGATCGACTGTCAGGAAGAATACTAGGTGGTACAGGAAAGTTTTTCTGCATCTCATAGATATGACGATGCTGAACGCCTTCATCCTGTACAAGATGAAGGTCAAGCCACCCAAGGCCTTCTCCCTGAGGTTCTTCGGTAGGACTTGTGTCCAGCAGCTGCTGGAAAGATATGGTAGGGTGACAGCAGCAACTCCAAGGCGCCATCCAGTAACACTTCCCGACCAATATGAGCAGAGGGCGTATAAGGATCGGCACAGACTTGAGCTTATGCCTGCCACAGGGAAAAGGAAGGCTGCGATTCACAGGTGTCAGGTATGTGCACATACCACCCGCCGCACACCTGAGCACAAATGCACCTCTTGGGAGTGCACTGAGTGCCAGGTTCCCCTCTGTGTTACCTGCTTCTTCGATTACCACAGCCAGAAGCAGTTCTAACAGTGCAAGTGTGAAAGCAGAATAATTTGGAAATAATGTGTAAATAATGTGTAAATAGCAGGTGAAAGCAATGGATGTTCAGTACATATGATTGAACGGTGTATTATAGTGTTATCTTACTGAAAGTGACAGTGAATAACATAGTGTAAGTAAAATAGAGGGGTAAATATTGAAAATAGAATAGAAAATGTAAATAGTAATGTAAGTAATTAGTAATATAAGAATATGAGTACAAATAATTTATGTTATAACAGTGAAAGTGAATCCTTGGCTCTCTACGTATTTTACTGAATGAAAAATTGAATGACTTCAGTGACAATAAACTAATACGACTGAAGGAAACTTATGAAGAAAGACTCCAGATATATATAAGTGTGATATAGTAATAGAAATATAAAGTGTGAGGGGTTTTATGAATAATAAATGACAGAGTACCAAGAGCGAACTAGCGCAAGTGCGACGATCTGACGCACTCGTAATTTCCATTGCTTTCACAGTGTTTTTTTTTTGGAGTATGGATCCCAAACTACTTGAAAATCATAGAATAGTGTTTATAGTGTTTATATCTGGCTGTGGTAATCATATTACGGGTTGTCGGGAAGTGTAAAGTGGAGACTTCGTTACCCTACTTCAGAGGTCTCCACAAGTCCTACGGTAACGGACGAAGGCTCAACAAACATTCCAGGAGAAAGCTGAAGGTATGTTCCATAAGCATATATAATTTTATTATTCTAGGACTAATAACTGATTTTTGGCAAATATTTTTTGAGAGTCTGTCGGAGCCCGAATAACCCCGCGGCACACGCAAAACATTGGCAAACATGCCCGCGGTGTAGGGGTTAATAATAACTCTAACAGTTTGGTCTGAATTTTGTCTAGCTGTTTTAGTTCAACCTTACTACATCCATTCCGCAAGGGTGAACAATATTCCAATTGAGAGCACACATGACTCTCATAAACTATAGCTAACTTCTCGTCAGTGAAGAAGCTGTGAACGCTGTACAATAATCCAGGTTTCTTTGAGGCGGTTTAGCAAGAGATATGACATAAGAGGTCCAGCTGAGGGCATTGTTAAGTGAAACACCGAGAATTTCAATATTTTTGGAGATTAGGCATATTAGTAGCACTGAAGGTAATATAGGAATCTGGTAACATCTGTCTATTAGTAAAGTGTATATATTTGGTTTTAGTAGTATTAAATAAGCAAAGGATATTTTGTCCCCATTATGTGATCCTAGATAAGGCTTCATTTATGGAGATGCCTGTAGAGAGTTGTGAGTCAGAGATATTAAACTTTGTGAACTGGTGTTTAAGTGTGAATTAACTGTGAAATGTTGAGTCATCTACATATCAGTGGACTGGATTATGGGTGACACTTCAGAGATCAATATGAATTATAGTAGGAATAGGACTGGAGGCAGAACTGATCCTTGTGGCACGCCAGCAGTAAATGAGTGGAAATTGCAATATACGTCATCTGCTTTTACTCTTAAATTTTTGTCACTGAGATATGAGGAAATCAGAGGAACAAAAGACGTTAGTCAATAGCAAGGGAGTTGGACATTAGGGAAAGGTGCCACCCTCTGTCAAAACCTTTAGAAATATCAAGGGCAACTGCATGAGTTTCTCCAGTGTGGTCAATTGATTGATGGACGTTGTGTGTTAGGAGATTAAATATATCAATGGTGGATCTTTCGTGGCGAAAACCATACTGTCTATCACTAATTACGATGTTGGATTCAAGATGTATAACGATGTGATTATTAATTACAGTATCAAATACTTTACCAAGAGAAGACATAATAGCAATTGGTCTGTAATCAGAGGGGTCAGAGGAACTTCCTTTCTTTGGAATCGGGTGTATATTGACTTCATTCCAAGAATCTATCCATCTGTCTATCTATATACCTAGGCTGCTTCCCCCAAGGAAAGGGAGGTAGCCGAGACAGGACGACACACTCCCCATTTACTCATCCATTCAAACACATTAATTCGCATCTTAGCCCCAAAGGGGAGAACGGACAGATCCTCACCGCACCACACTGCACGAGGGTCAACTGCGCAATGCAATCAGTGACATCCGTAGCAGGGCCCGACAGCAGAGCTGGTTTACCCCTGCCACATCATAACAGACTCATCCCCTTACCCGCACCTGACCTGAAATAGCTGATGAGATCAAATGCGGGAGAATATCCCCTCAGGGCTGCGTCATCACTTATTCATTCACAATTTCTCTCCACCCATTTCTGTCACGCACAGCCACTCTTCCTTGCTCAACAGACATCCCTCTCGCATCCAGCACTCTCTTCACACTGTCCATCCATCCTATTCGTGGTCTTCCTCTCAGCCTTACGCCTCTCACATCAGATCTAGTTATCTTTTTCACCAATCGCTCATTATCAATTCTCTCCATATGCCCAAACCATCGCAACACCCTCTGCTCAACTCTACCAGCCATCTCCCGAACAACTCCAGTTCTCCTTCACACTTCATCATTCCGCACTCGATCCATACGCGTCACTCTACACATACTCCTCAGACACCTCATCTCCATTACATTCAAACTTTTCCTCTCTGCTACACCCATATTCCATGTTTCAGCCCCATACAATGCAGTCGGTACCACAACACCCTCATACAGCCTTCTCTTTACATCCACTCTAAGCGAACGACATCTAAACACTTTTTTCATTCCTCCCAGCACCTTTCCTACTTCATTTATTCTAATCTTCACTTCTGCATCTATTCTTCCATCCACAGCAACATGTGACCCTAGATATTTAAAACACTCTACCTCCTCAAGCAACTCGCCATTCAAAACTATATTCATCCCCCTACCATCTACCAACCTCTTACACTTAATCACTTTACTCTTATTCTCATTTACTTTCAATTTCCTCCTTTCACACACCCTTCCAAACTCCTCTACCAACTGTCTCAATCTCTCCTCTGAATCAGCCACCAGTGCAGTATCATCTGCAAACAGCAGCTGCTTCAGATTCTATTCTCCACCATCAACATTCACCAGACTCAGACCTCCACCTAAAACTCTGGCATTCACCTCCCTTACAACACCATCCATGTAAATATTAAACAACCAAGGCGACATCACACATCCCTGTCGCAGCCCCGCTCTCACAGGAAACCAATCACTCACAGCATTTCCCATTCTTACACACGCTCTACTATTTACATAAAAAGTTTTCACCCCTTTTAATAACCTACCATCAAGTCCATACAATCTTAAAACAGTCCACAAAGCCTCCCTATCAATTCTATCAAACGCTTTCTCTAAATCCATAAATGCCAAAAACACATCCTTGCCTTTCGCTAAATACTTTTCACACACTTGTCTCACTGCAAACACCTGATCCACGCATCCCCTCCCTCTCCTAAAGCCACACTGCTCATCACCAATCACTCCCTCTGTACCCTCTCTAACTCTCATAATTAACACTCTACCATACACCATACCTACAACACTCAACAGACTTATACCCCTAAAGCTAGTACATTCATACTTATCACCCTTACCTTTATACAACGGGACCACACAAGCGCTTGCCCAGTCAACTGGCACCATACCTTTCACAAAACACACATTCAACAATCTTACTAACCAGTCAACAATAGTCACTCCACCACCCTTCAGGCATTCCACAGCACACTCATCCATACCTGCAGCTTTCCCTGTTTTCATCTCCTTTACTGCCTTCTGCACTTCCTCCTTCGAGATCAAAGAATCATTCAACTCTCCCAACACATTTATTCCTTGCACCCTTCCATCCGCCACAAGCTCAGCCACCCTTTCCTCCTCTACATTTAACAATCTTTCAAAATACTCTGCCCATCTCTTCCTTATTGCATCCATCTCAATTAACATCCTTCCATCCTCTGCTTTTACTTGTTCTTCCTTCCCAGACTCTCCCTTTTGCACCCTTTTCACCTCCTTCCAAAACATTTTCTTATTCTGTTGATAATTCTCTGTCAAGAATATATATTTAAATTTTCTCTTATATATATATATATATATATATATATATATATATATATATATATATATATATATATATATATATATATATATATATATATATATATGAGAATAGTGTGTGTGTGTGTGTGTGTGTGTGTGTGTTTTCTATCTCTCCCTCTATATTTGTATTTACAGTGTATATATTTGTGGATATCTATATATCTATCTACCTATCTATGGGGTGAGAGAGAGAGAGAGAGAGAGAGAGAGAGAGAGAGAGAGAGAGAGAGAGAGAGAGAGAGAGAGATTTACAATTACTTCACCCACCTATCATCCTCTATGCTTGTTTTTCCCCAAGGAAAATTGATCTCAAGACTTACAAAGTGTTGTATAACAGTTCAACAGTGTGAACAGCAAACAATAATGAAAGTAATTGTTATGATAATTAACATATTATCGAATTATTTGTTCATTAATGTTATCGCCTACTGGGTAGTATATCATGGCATTCTAATGGAAATACACCCATAACACATAGCTACACTAAAGGGTGTATGTCGAAGAGGGAGCTATTAGAACAATACCCGACACTTCACCTCTAATCCTTCTCCTACATATCCCAAATCCTCCCCCCTCACCCTCCCTGCTTTCCTATTCCTCTCCTTGGCTTTGCCGGCTTCATTTCCCTGTCTCAGCTCTTCCTACAAACATGGTGTTACAGAATGTCTTTGCATGCAAGTAAAACTCTTGAGTCTCCATTCCAGCCTCACATAGGAAAGCAACAATATTGTCTGCAATCACTCATTGACAGATATGTTGATTTGTACCCTAACCTGTATTTCTTACATAATCATGAATTTATAAGGGATTTTGTTTTATGTGTCCAACTTTTGGCTTGGGGCCCAGCAGTCTTACGCATCACACACACCAATCTCAGTTTAAAAAAAAAAAAAAAACAGCCAAAGACCAAGGCCACACGACAAGTTTAAAGGTCATCCCGCGTGTGACGTTAATAACAATATATGTAACTCTGTTTTGTTAGGATGTTAACCGACCTTGCAGAAAGGAGTGAAGATTAACCGAGCAGTAAACTGATACATTCTTTTTTTTTATAACAAGTTAAAAGCCAAGGATGCAGTCCAGAGTCAACCTATGCACTGTTTATAAGGTTTATACCAAAATGTGGAAGGATTGAGGATAAGACATAATAAAAGGTTTCGATTTTGAGATCAAGCAGTCAAAGTTCAAGGCCACAAGGAAAGGATAAATGCCAGGGTCAGCTCAGTTTTAAACTTATTTGAACAAACTTGGTGGAAGGGTTAAGGGTGAGGCAAGACCGAAGGGATTCAGTTTTGAGAACAGTCAGCCAAAGGTACAGGTCACAACCAGGTCAAAGTTCGATCCATGTGTCAGTGTGAAAAAAAAAGAAAAAAAAAAGATAAAGTAATGTGCACCTTGTTCCCGTGCATTTAGAGAAAATACGGAAATGCAAACTCAGTCCTGCGATATGCATGCCAGTTTGAAAAATATCGTAAACTAATATTACTATGTCACAAGAGAAGCTAGTATCCCGTTGTAAAAACCACATGATCCCAATGGTGGCATATGTGAAGAAGTGACATCCTTGGATGCACTCATTGAGCCATAGTAGTAGTAGTAGTGGTAGTAGTAGTAGTAGTAGTAGTACTACTACTACTACTACTACTACTACTACCACTACCAATACTACTACTACTACTACCAATACTACTACTACTACATACAATACACATAATTTTGTAATAATTTAAGGTAGAACAAAAGCACCATATGTTATGATACAATTAATGCATAGTATGTGTATGTGTGTGAATGTAAATGTGTAGCTGTGTGTGTGTGTGTGTGTGTGTGTGTGTGTGTGTGTGTGTGTTTTGAGAATATATATATATATATATATATATATATATATATATATATATATATATATATATATATATATATATATATATATATATATATATATATACTGTTACATAGCCTATGATTTCATCATCCTTTGTGTAATTTTAACGCACAGTTGCTGCATGTTTGATCACGAGCGTGTTCTGCCTCAGTCCCCCCTTCTACCGTTATAGTAGAGTAAGTCGTCCTTTCTGTTATTCAGTGCGGGATTGTCGACCGTTTGTCCCCATCGCTTTCATTTGCGCGTCCTTCTCACAAGTTTTATCAAGCTCTGCTGGCTCCTATATAATGAGCTCAGTCTCTGCGTCATTGCCACTTAGATCTGCTCCTCATTTTGTTCACATCTCTGTCCTCCCCTGTACCGATATTATTATTGTGAGTGCTCAAGAAATCTCCAACCATCTAGCAGCTGTGTGTAATTTGAGTATAACTGTTGTTGCATTTTTTCTTGTACTGTATAGCATAAGTTTAATTTGTAGGCCTAGTGAAGTTTTTGTAATTAGTGTGGGGTTCTTTATGTCAGTCATTTTTGATAATAGTTTGTATCTGTAATTATTTATCTGGCATTCACTGAGTATTATCTGGTATCTCATTTTATCAGGGCTGACTTAGATAAAATTTACTCTTGCTAATTTCGTGTTAATAGAGGCTATTGCAGTTAACCATATATTTAACCTGTTTTTGCCATTACATTATCCTTATGAGTCCTGAATATTTTGTTGTTAATTTAAGCATTAAACTTTAACTTGTAATTTTACCTAACTCTTTTGTTTTGAACCTGGAACTTTACGGGACAGTAGTGACTCTTCGTATTCTCACTTAAAGTGTACATTATCTTTCTCTGATCCGTAACATAAACTTGGCGACCTCATATCAGGATATTCAGGATATTATCATAAGGATATTGTTTGATATTTTGTGACTGTGATATATTCATGATGGCTACTATTTCTACACTTGATGAAGCCAAAGATTTTTTGTCAAATGTGCAAACAGTGTGTGATATAGAAAACAGAACAAAGAATGAACTTAAGCTTGTTGCTCAACAATTGGGAATTGCACTTCACTCTCATCATTCGAAAGATCAAATTGTTGGCATGATTAATAAAAGCTTGTTTAATGTAACTCCTCCAAATGAGCAAACGCAGATTGAATTAGCTAAGTTACAGCTAGCTCTGAAGGAGGCTAAGGCTAAGGAGGCGGAGTCTCGTGTTAAGGAAGCAAATGCTCGTATTGAAGAGGCACAGGTACAGGCTCAGGCACAAATTGAACTTGCCAGGATTCAGGCAGACCATGAGTATCGCATGAAACAAGGTGGAACTGGATCATCTAGCTCTGATGGTTTTGATGTGGCTAAAAATGTTAAACTTGTCCCTCCTTTTAATGAATCTGATTTAACAAAGTATTTTCAGTTGTTTGAGAGGGTAGCTACAGGTTTTAATTGGCCTAAGGAGTATTGGCCAGTACTCCTTCAAACTGTTCTCACCGGTAAAGCTCAAGTAACTTATGCATCTTTGCCTCAGGATCAATGTGATAATTATGATGTAGTTAAGAGCTTGATTCTTAAGGCCTATGAGCTTGTTCCTGAAGCTTATAGAGTAAAATTTAGGACAACTTACAAGCAAGATAAGCAATCCCATGTTGAGTATGCAAAAATCAAAGAAGATTTGTTGGAGCAGTGGTTAAATTCTAAGAATGTGGATTCTGATTTTGGTAAATTTAAGCAGATGATTTTGCTGGAGGACTTCAAGAGGTGTGTTAATAAGGATGTAAGCCTATATCTTGATGAGAAAAGAATAGATAATTTGTCTGATGCTGCAGTTTTAGCTGATGAGTATGTTCTCACTCACAAGAGATATTTTAGAGGAAAAAGGAAAGCTGAGAGTCAGTACGTTGCCTCTACTCAGAGTACAGGTAACAGGAAAGAAAATAAAGATGATGTTTCTCAGGAAGTAAATACCAGCTTCACCTCTAGATTTCAGAAAAGTAAATGTACTTATTGTAGTAAGCTTGGTCATACTACGGAGAGATGTTTCAGGAGACAGCGTGATGTGAACAAAAAGGAGTCTTTAAATATTCAGTCAATTGGTCTAGTGTCCACTCTTGAGAGTTCCCAGAATTCTTTAACTGAGTTAACTGAACCTGCTTTGAGGGGTAACTTAAATTCTCATGATGGAGCTCCTCTTTTGAGCAGTAACGTGGGTGACACTCTCAAGAGTTCATGTGCTAATTTCCTGTCTGATGGTTTTGTCAGTCCTCTGGACAGTAATGACAGGAAATCAGTTAAAATATATCGTGATACAGGTGCTTGCCAATCCCTTATGCTGACCAGTGTTCTAGGCTCTAATTTTAATTCCTCTGATGAAACTGTAATCTTACAAGGTGTAGGGAATAATTACTTCTCTGTTCCTCTGTGCAGAGTGAATTTAGAGTCTGGTTTTGTTAATGGTTCTGTTATGGTTGGGTTGGTTGAGACACTCCCAATGTCAGGTGTAACTTTCTTACTTGGAAATGATATTGGTGGAAGTCAAGTGTGTCCAGCTCCTCAGTTGTCTAGTGAGCCAGTGGCTGCGTCCCAGGATTGTGATGTCCCTGATGTGTTCCCTGCATGTGCTGTCACTAGGGCTAAGTCTAAAGTTACTGGTGATTTAGAGGATAATGATGATGATGATGTTATCCTAGCTGACACTTTTCTTGCTAATTTGGACCACTCACCAGATGAGGCAGTACCGCGTAGTGTTGATAATTTGTCTCGTCAAGAGTTGGTTGAGTTGCAGGTTGCTGACCCTGAGTTGAAAGGTCTAGCTAACTCTGCTTACAGTGAAGAAGAGTCAGCCGGTGCTTCTACTTGTTATTATGTAAAGTCAGGAGTACTGATGAGGAAGTGGAGACCCCCAACAGCATCAGCCGACTGTGAATGGGAGGTTGTACATCAAGTTGTCATCCCTCGTGTTTGTAGGCAGGATATCATTAGAGTGGCTCATGATTCCAGTTTGGCAGGACACCTTGGAGTGAGGAAGACTGTGGCACGCATTTTGAAACACTTCTACTGGCCAGGTATCTTCAGGGATGTTTCCTGGTATTGTAAGTCTTGTCACACCTGTCAAGTTGTGGGAAAGTGTAATCAGACCGAAAAGGTTGCACCTCTAGTTCCCATTCCTCCTTTTGAGGCGCCTTTCACCCGTGTGTTGGTGGATATTGTGGGCCCTCTTCCTAAGACTTCTTCAGGATTTTCTTATGTGTTGACCATGATTGACATGGCTACTCGTTATCCTGAAGCCATTCCACTTAGAAACATCTCAGCAAAGAACGTGGTTAAGGAAATGCTAGGGTTCTTCACAAAGTTTGGTCTGCCCAAGGAGGTACAGTCCGACCGGGGAAGTAATTTCATATCAAATGTTTTCAAGCAGTCTCTGAAAGAGTTGGGCATCTCCCAGATCACGTCTTCAGCTTACCATCCCCAGACCCAAGGAGCGTTGGAGAGATACCATCAAACACTCAAATCGATGCTCAAGAAATACTGTTTGGAACATCAGAAAGACTGGGATAAAGGTCTTCCATTCGTTGTGTTTGCTGCAAGAGAATCTCCAAATGAATCACTGGGCTTCTCACCTTTTGAACTACTGTTTGGCCATGAAGTAAGAGGACCCCTTAAGCTACTCAAGGAATGCTGGCTGTCGGAGGAAGATGACGTCAACCTGCTGGAGTATGTGATGAATTTCAAAGAACGGCTGTCCACTGCTTTACAGCTGGCGAGAGAGAATTTAGGAGCTGCTCAGGAGAAGATGAAGACTTGTTATGATAAGAAGTCCAGGTTACGCCACTTTCAGCCAGGAGATCAGGTTTTGATTCTGCTACCAGTTCATGGGCAACCTCTTCAAGCCAAGTTTAGTGGCCCTTATTTCGTGGAGAAGAAACTCAGTGATGTCAACTATGTCATCGCCACACCAGATCGTAGAAAGAGCAAGCAACTATGTCACATCAACATGCTAAAGTTATATCACAGGCGGGACGAAAATAATCCAGTCTGCACTGTAGCTGTTCCACCCGAGTCTGCAAGTGAAGCTCTCCCATGCAGTATGAGCCTGAGTGATAATTTGGGGAAGAATCCTGATATCATGAATGATCTCCAGACTAAGCTTTCTCATCTACCACCCAAGGAAAGGCAGGAGTTTTCGGCATTACTGCAGGAGTACCTGCAAGTGTTCCGTGCTACTCCAGGAAGAACCACTGTGTTGATGCATGATGTCGATGTTGAAGACGCAAAGCCAATTAAATTGCCTCCTTACCGTGTGAACCCAGTGAAAGTTCCTCTCATCCAGAAGGAGCTTGGCTACCTGTTGGACCACAAGATGATTGAGCCCTGTCAGAGCGAGTGGAGTTCTCCTGTCACTCTAGTCCCTAAGCCAGGTGGGTCACAGAGGCTTTGCATCGACTACAGACGTGTTAATCAGATAACCAAAACAGACACTTACCCTCTCCCTCGCGTGGAAGATTGCATAGACAAGATCGGAAAGGCTAGGTACATAAGTAAGTTTGATTTGTTAAAGGGATACTGGCAAGTACCTATGACTGAACGTGCTAGGGAGATCTCATGTTTTGTAACATTAGGAAAGACATTTGCATGTTCTGTAATGCCATGTACAGATTGTTTTAGAGTAATAAGAAATTTCCTTTGTAAATTTCTTTTTTCTTTTTGGGGAGGTGTTACATAGCCTATGATTTCATCATCCTTTGGGTAATTTTAACGCACAGTTGCTGCATGTTTGATCACGAGCGTGTTCTGCCTCAGTCCCCCCTTCTACCGTTATAGTAGAGTAAGTCGTCCTTTCTGTTATTCAGTGCGGGATTGTCGACCGTTTGTCCCCATCGCTTTCATTTGCGCGTCCTTCTCACAAGTTTTATCAAGCTCTGCTGGCTCCTATATAATGAGCTCAGTCTCTGCATCATTGCCACTTAGATCTGCTCCTCATTTTGTTCACATCTCTGTCCTCCCCTGTACCGATATTATTATTGTGAGTGCTCAAGAAATCTCCAACCATCTAGCAGCTGTGTGTAATTTGAGTATAACTGTTGTTGCATTTTTTCTTGTACTGTATAGCATAAGTTTAATTTGTAGGCCTAGTGAAGTTTTTGTAATTCGTGTGGGGTTCTTTATGTCAGTCATTTTTGATAATAGTTTGTATCTGTAATTATTTATCTGGCATTCACTGAGTCTTATCTGGTATCTCATTTTATCAGGGCTGACTTATATAAAATTTACTCTTGCTAATTTCGTGTTAATAGAGGCTATTGCAGTTAACCATATATTTAACCTGTTTTTGCCATTACATTATCCTTATGAGTCCTGAATGTTTTGTTGTTAATTTAAGCATTAAACTTTAACTTGTAATTTTACCTAACTCTTTTGTTTTGAACCTGGAACTTTACGGGACAGTAGTGACTCTTCGTATTCTCACTTAAAGTGTACATTATCTCTGTTCCGTAACAATATATATATATATATATATATATATATATATATATATATATATATATATATATATATATATATATATATATATATATATATTATGTATGTATGTATGTACGAGTATGTGTATGTATGTACGTGGGTATATATGTATGTGTATGTGTATGTATGTGTGTATATATTTAAATGTATATGTATGTGTGTGTGTATGTATATGTATATGTATATGTGTATATATGTGTATGTGTGTGTGTATGTATATGTATGTGTATGTATGTGTATGTGGGTATACTGTATATGTGCACATGTGTATGTGAAAATATGGATGTACAATATATATGTAAAAGTATATGTGTGTATGTATATCGATGTATATGTATTTATTTATGAATGTATGTATGTATATATGTATGAGTGTATGCATGTATATTTCCGATAATCATAAGGTTGTGGTTTATATTTAAATAATTTACTCTTTTTCTGATACACATACAATTGTAGCTGGTATATCCAACTAAACCAACCACAATTTATATATAGTATTTATAAAAATGTCTGTCAGGGAGCTTAGGCTCGACAGACCGTTGCTTGTTATGTAATGTACAAATGTATAGCCTACATGGATGTATGACTACAGAGCAATAAACATTTACTTACTTACTTACTTACTTACTTACTACTACTACTAGTGGCAGTAATAATAACAATAATAATCGTTTCGTTTCGTTTCGTTTTTAAAGGCTCAAACATGCTTGCATGCGTCGGCCTTGGTCACCTAATGGCGGCTCTCCACGCTGCACGATCCATTGCAGCCTCCCTGTTCAGTCCCTTAACCCTGAGGTCACACTTAATGACCTCGTCCCATGTCTTTCTCGGTCTACCCCTCGTAACCCCACCCCCAATATTAACACCTCTCACCTTCCTCACCCAATTATCATCCCCCATCCTCTCCACATGTCCAAACCATCTCAATCTACCTCACCTAATCACAACACCAATACACTCCAGTCCCATCCTACCTCTCAACTCTTCCATCGCGAACCCAGCCCCCCCAGACCTTGGACGCAGGGACGCACTACACATCCACCTAATCATTGTCATAACAATAATAATAATAATAATAATAATAATAATAATAATAACTGTAGTATTAGTAGTAGTACTGTCTGACTCTCTTCTTCTTCATTTCTGCAACATTCGCGGCCTTTCATCTAATTTTCGCTCTGTTGAGCACCACCTCTCCTCCTCTAAACCTCACCTTCTTTTTCTGAAGGAGACTCAGCTGTCTGAGGCAACCGACAGCAAACCCTTTTCTGTATCCTCCTACTTTCTCTATACTCATTTCAAAGCCAAAGGTGGCTGTTGTGTATACATACGCAACGACTTATCTTGCTCTCGTGTTCCTGAACTTGATTCTTCTGAATTCTCCACACTCTGGCTTCGGCTTTCCTGTCATTCTCTGACTAAATATATCTGTGCTGTTTACTTATCCCCTAATTCTACTGACTATCAAAAATTCTTCGACTATCTTACTTCTACGATGGAACACATTCTGTCCATTTCTCCTTTCTCTGAAATCTCCATTCTTGGAGATTTCAATGTTCACCACCACCTTTGGCTCTCCTCTCCTTTCACGGATCCACCTGGTGAACAAGCCAACATCTTTTCTCTCATTAATGACCTAGAGCAGCTTGTACAGCACCCTACCCGTATCCCTGACCGCCTTGGAGAGAGCTCCAACATACTTGACCTCTTCCTCACAACTAATCCTTCTGCTTACTCGGTTAATCTTTTCTCTCCGTTGGGCTCCTCCGATCACAACCTTATTACCTTAACCTGTCCTATCACTCCGGTACGGCCTGTGGACCCTCCAGGGAAACGTCGTCTGTGGCATTTTGGAGCCGCGAACTGGGAGGCCCTCAGGCAGTACTTCTTTGATTTTCCCTGGAATGATTATTGCTTCCATGGCCGTGAGCCATCTGAGTGTGCCTTGCGCATTACGGAGGTTATTCTCTCGGGCATGGAAGCATACATTCCTTTCTCATATCCTTTGACTAACGCAAGAAAGCCTTGGTTTAATCACGCTTGTTCTAATGCTGTCCGCAACAAGAAGAAGGCCTACAAAAGGTACCGGAGCCAACCCACCCCTGAATCACATCATCTTTACGTTTCTGCCCGGAATCGTGCTAAGTCTGTTCTTCGCTCTACTAAAAATAATTTCATCCATACTAAATGCTCTCAACTCTACAACTCGAATTCTTCCCGCTCCTTCTGGCACCTCGCCAAAAATCTTTCTAACAACTTTACCTCATCATCCTTCCCTCCTCTTTTCTACTCTGATGGTTCTGTAGCTATTTCTTCTACTGATAAAGCAGATCTCTTCGCACAGACTTTCTCCTCCAATTCCACCTTAGACGATTCCGGTGCTGTTCCTCCATCACTTCTCCCCTCTGACTTCCTCATGGCTGACATTAAAATTTCTTCAGTTGATGTATTTTCTGCCATCACTGGCCTCAGTACTAACAAGGCATATGGGCCTGATGGGGTCCCTCCTGTTGTTCTCAAGAACTGTGCTTCTGTGCTTACACCCTGCCTAGGCAAACTCTTTCGCCTTTGTCTGTCAACTTGTACCTTTCCTTCTTGCTGGAAGTTTGCTCTCATTCAGCCAGTCCCAAAGAAGGGTGACCACTCCCAACCCTCCAACTATCGTCCAATTGCTTTAACGTCCTGTATTTCAAAAGTTTTCGAGTCAATTCTTAATAGAAAAATTTTAAGGCATCTTTCCTATCACAACCTTCTTTCCGATCGTCAGTATGGGTTCCGTCAGGGACGCTCCACTGGCGATCTTCTCACCTACCTTTCAGACTCCTGGTCATCCTCCTTTCGGGACTTTGGCAAAAGCTTTGCCATTGCACTTGACATCTCAAAGGCTTTCGATCGAGTCTGGCATAAATCTTTAATTTCCAAACTGCCCTCCTACGGTTTCTATCCTTCTATCTGTGCCTTCATCGCGAGCTTCCTTTCTGGTCGTTCTATAGCCGCTGTTGTAGACGGCCATCGTTCTTCTCCTAGATCTATCAACAGTGGTGTTCCTCAGGGCTCTGTCCTATCACCAACTCTCTTCCTTTTATTCATCAATGATCTTCTAAGCTGTACATCTAACCCTATCCACTCATACACTGATGACTCCACCCTTCACCTTTCCATTCGGTTCCTGCAACGCCCATCTCAACAGTTACTTCAAGAAACAAGGGATGAGGCTATGGCACACCTAATGTCTGACTTGGCTCGTATCGCTGACTGGGGTAAAAATAATATGGTTGTCTTTAATGCATCTAAGACTCAGTTCTTGCACTTATCAACCCGACAAAATCTTCCACAGGTATACCCATTAATGTTTAATAATATTCAGCTTAATCCTGCATCATCCTTGAACATGCTTGGGGTTTCATTTACTCAGGACTTATCTTGGAAAGACCATATGACATCTCTTGTAAAATCTGCTTCCAAGAGATTGGGTGTGCTAAGCCGACTCCGCTCTTTCTTTACCCCTGCACAATTGTTGACTCTATACAGGGGTTTTATCCGCCCCTCTGTGGAGTAGAACTCTCATGTGTGGGGAGGCTCCCCACATACAGCTCTTCTCAATAGGGTGGAGTCAAAGGCTTTTCGTCTCATTAACTCTCCTCCTCTTACTGACTCCCTTCAACCTCTGTCTCTTCGCCGCACTGTTGCATCTTTATCTCTTTTCTATCGCTACTTTAATGGTCACTGCTCCTCTGAACTGTCTGCTTGCATTCCTCCACCTCTACGACGGGCGCGTAGCACCCGTCTGGCAGCAAACTCTCATCCCTTTTCTGTCCAACTCTCTAATGCAAGAGTTAACCGTTACTCCCAGTCTTTCATTCATGCAACAGGTCAGCTCTGGAACTGTCTCCCTCTGTCTGTATTTCCTCCTGCCTATGATCTCCAGTCTTTCAAACGCAGTGTGTCCAGGCATCTCAAAATGATCGGATCTTGAATTTGGCTCTCTATTGTATTTTGTTTTTCTCTTGGAGGGAACTGTTACTGCGGGCTCATGGCCTTTGGTTCCTTCTTCCTCGCATAAAAAAAAAAAAAAAAAACTCTCATCCCTTTTCTGTCCAACTCTCTAATGCAAGAGTTAACCGTTACTCCCAGTCTTTCATTTATGCAACAGGTCAGCTCTGGAACTGTCTCCCTCTATCTGTATTTCCTGCTGCCTATGATCTCCAGTCTTTCAAACGCATTGTGTCCAGGCATCTCAAAATGATCGGATCTTGAATTTGGCTCTATATTGTATTTTGTTTTTCTCTTGGAGGGAACTGTTACTGCGGGCCATGGCCTTTGGTTCCTTCTTCCTCGCATAAAAAAAAAAAAAAAAAGCAGCAGCAGGAATAATAGTAGTAGCAATAGCAGTACAGCATCAGCAACAGCAGCAGCAGTAATAGTAGTAGTAGCAGTAGTAACAGCAGTAGTAAAAATAGCAGCAGCAGTAGTAGTAGTAGTAGTAGTAGTAGCGGTAGTAGTAGTAACAGTAGTAGTTGTAGTAGTAGAGCAACAGCAGCAGCAGTAATAGCAGTAGTAGCAGTAGTAACAGCGGTAGTAAAAATAGCAGCAGCAGTAGTAGTAGTAGTAGTAGTAGTAGTAGCGTTAGTAGTAGTAACAGTAGTAGTTGTAGTAGCAGAGCAACAGCAGCAACAGCAGCAGCAGAAGCTACAGAAGTAGCAGCAGTAGTAGAAATAATAGTGCTTAGAGGATTAAAGTCCATTTTACAACACGTACTAAAATATCAAAGGTACATCTGTCCTTCTTCCCCTGTATTGTATCCTTTATACGTTGGGAAGGGAACTGAAACCCTTAATGAAAGAAAAGCATTCGGGAGACGAATGTTAATCTCCCGCCAGAATATGCTGTTGACAAAGTCCAAGATTTAGGCCATATCTTGATACCCTGAAGGTTTCATGTTGATAGCTCATGCCATTCGTGAGATATAATGGTGCTAAAGGCGGGCGATAAAAACTAGTTGACATTTAGCAGCCATTTTGGTGACCTTGACCTTGACCCCGAGTGCCCATTTTCGAACTCGTCCAAGATTTTGGCCATATTTTGATACCCTGAAGGTTTCATGTTGATAGCTCAAGCCGTTCATGAGATATAATGGGAACACACACACACACACACACACACACACACACACACACACACACACACACACATACACGTATAATTACTGAGGAATATGTACCACCATTGTCTTTCCTCTCCTTTCACTGCTCCACCTGGTGAGGAAGCCTACATCTTTTCTATCCTTAATGACCTAGAGCAGCTAATACAACACCCTACCCGCGTCTTGTCCGTCTTAGCGAGAGTTCCAACATACTTGACCTTTTCCTTACAACTGATCCATCCTTCTGCTTCCGCTGTAAGTCTTTCCTCCCCATTGGGCTCCACTGATCACAACCTTATCACCTTAACCTGTCCTATCACTCCTGTAAGGCCTGTGGACACTCCAAGGAACCGTCGGTTGTGGCATTTTGGAGCTGCAGATCGGGAGGCCTTCAGGCCAAGAGCCATCTGAATGTGTCATGCGCATTATGGAGGTTATTCTCTTGGGTATGTAAGCATACTTTCCCTACTCGTATCCTCTGACTATTGCAAAAAAAAGAAAACTAGGTTTAATCATGCATGCTCTTATGACGTCCACAACAAGAAGTAGGCCTGCAAAAAGTAACGGAGCCAACCCATCACTGAATCTTATCTCTTTTATGTTTCTGCCCAGAATCTTTCTAAATCTGTTGTTCACTCTGCTAAAAATTATATCATTCATACTAAATGCTCTGAACTCTCCAACTCGAATTCTTTCCACTCTTTCCGGCACCTTGCGAAGAAACTTTCTAACAACTTTACCTCATCATCCTTCCCTAGTCTTTTCCACTCTGATGGCCCTGTAGCCATTTCTTCTACTGATAAATCAGAACTCTTTACAATTTCTCTTCCAGTTCCACCTTAGATGATTCCAGTGCTGTCCCTTTTCACTTCCCCCCTCTGACTTTCTCATGGCTGACATTAAAATGTCATCACTTGATCTATCTTCTGCCATCACTGGCGTCAGTACTAATAAAGCATATAGACCTGATGTGGTCCCTCCTGTTGTCCTCAAGAACTGTGCTTCTGTGCTTTCACTCTGCCTAGGTAAACTCTTTCGTCTTTGTCTATCAACTTGCACAATTCCCTCTTGCTGGAAGTTTGCTTTCATTCAGCCAGTCCTAAAGAAGGGTGACCATTCCCATCCCTCTATCACCCAGTTGCTTTAACATCCTGTGTTTCAAAAGTTTTCGAGTCTATTCTTAAAAAAAAAAAAAAAAATCATCTTTCTTATCGCATCCTTCTTTCTGATCGTCAGTATAGGTTGTGCCAGGAATGCTCCACTGGCGATCTTCTCACTTACCTATCAGACTCCTGGTCATCCTCCTTTCGGGACTTTGGCAAAAGGTTTGCCATTGCACTTGACATTCAAAGGTTTTTCGATCGAGTCAGGCATAGATCTTTTAATTTCCAAACCGCCGTCTTACGGTTTCTAGCCTTCTATCTGTGCCTTCATCTCTAGCATCCTTTCTGGTCGTTCTGTAGCGGCTGTTGTAGACGGCCACTGTTTTTCTCCTAGAGCTGTCAATAGTGGCGTTCCTCAGGGGTCTGACTTATCAGAAACTCTCTTCCTTTTATTCAACAATGACCTTCTGCGTTGTACACCTAATCCTATCCACTCATATGCTGAAAACTCCACCCTTCACTTTTCCATTCACTTCCTGAAGCATTCATCTCACCAGTTACTTCAACAAACAAGGGATTTGGCTATGGCACACCTAATGTCTGGGTTGGCTCATATCTCTGATTGGGGTAAAAGTAATCCTGCTGTTTTTAATGCATCAAAAAGTCAGTTCTTACATTTGTCATTCTGACAAAATCTTCCGCAGGAGTCCTCCGAAGTTTTTAACAATATCCAGCTCAATCCTGCAATCATCTTTAAACAAACTTGGGGTTTCATTCTCTCGTGCTTAATCTTGGAAAGAACATATTGCTTCTCTTGTAAACTCTGCCTCCAAGCGATTGGGTGTGCTAAGCCGACTTCGTGCCTTCTTTACCCCTGCACAGTTGTTGACTTTATGCACCGGTTTTATTCGCCCGTTTGTAGAGTACAACTCTCATGTGTGGGAAGGCTTCTCACATTCAGCTCTTCTCAACAAGGTGGAATCTATGCTTTTCGTCTCATTAACTCTCCTCTTCTTACTGGCTCCCTTTAACCTCTGTCTCTTCCCTACATTGTTCCATTTTTATCTCTTTTCTATCACAGTTTCAATGGTCACTGCTCCTCTGAACTGTCTGCTTGCATCCCGTCACCACCATGGCGGGAGTGTAGCACACATCTAGCAACAAACTCTCATCCCTTTTCTGTCCAACTCTCAAATGCAGGAGTTAACCATTACTCCCAGTCTTTCATATATACAACAGGTCGTCTCTGGAACTGTCTCCCTGTGTCTGTATTACCTGCTGCTTATGATCTCCAGCCTTTGAAACTCAGTGTGGCCAGGCACCTCGAAATGAAATGAACGGATCTTATATTTGGCTTTGTTATCTTTTTTTTTTTTTTTTTTTTTTCTTGGAGGGAACAATTTGCAGGCTCCTGGCCTGTGGTTCCTTGTTCCTTACGTTAAAAAAAAAAAAAAATAGATTGCCATGCTAAACATGAGGTGCAACCACTGCAAGATATTTAGTAGAAATCGGCCTTTGTACCATCAGTAATTCGCCATTCAAAGAAATTTCAAGCAATACCCACAAATGTTTGCGAATCATTGGCTTTCACACTCCCTTCCGTTTTTATTTGCAGCTATCGAATGCAAAGTTCAACCGGTACTTTCAGTCGTGCATGTACTCGTACAGGCTAAAACGGGTTAACTCTGGAGCTGTCTTAGTCTGTATTTTCCACTGCCTATGCCCTCCATTTCCTTTAATATAGAAGAGTCCACATAGTGAAGATGTTAGATAGAATAAAGGATGAGCCAACAATGGTGACATAACATTTTAGCCAATAACTGTGTGATATTTGTCGTGAATTAGTGTTTCTTACAGATCTTTCCCCCGGATTTTTAACTCCTTCACAATTTATCTCCTCAGCTCAGACTGATAAATGACTCTAGGCCTGGGGACTGTATCGGGAACTACAGGTGAAGAAGATCTGTACATGTGTGTGTGTGTGTGTGTGTGTGTGTGTGTGTGAAGGAGAGAGAGAGAGAGAGAGAGAGAGAGAGATTAATAGCAAAATATGTAATAGTTATAGGCATTATATAATTATAGCACCATATTTAACACTAGCACAATATGTAATGTCTGGTGCATCAGGAACAGAAACACACATTCTCTAGGCCAGACTATCGAGAATCTCAGGATGTATATAAAATACAGTGTTGTCAAACACATTCACGGTAGTCAGTTAGCTCACGCAGGTATCGCGTGTCGGAAGAGTCCTAGACGCGATACACAAACACATACACACACACGTCGGGTTATCGGAAGCCAAGCAGTAATATAATCCAGTGTAGGGGCCAGAAGAGGTCAGAAGGAATAGAGGGCCAGAAGAGGTCAGAAGGAATAGAGAAACCGAAGAAGGCAGAAGGAAATTGGGAGGCATTAGAAGAGATGGAATAGAGAAGAAGTAGGAGGTTGGGGGGAGCAGGATTAGCAGCCACTCTCACAATCCTGATTGCGTCACTCCGTCCATCACACGAAAAGTACACGTGTCACAAAATAGGTCACAAATAAAACTCCGTAACCCCAGGGTGGCTCTACCTCACCTTTACTTACGATACAATCTCCGCGCTATTCATCGCCTCACGACTTTATATTGGTAGCAGCCCACATTACTGGTGACAGAGGTGACACAACAGTCTAAAGCTACAGTCACAGCTCCTAAGCTACGACTGTTGTCTGCATTGGCAGCAGCAGTAATTTACGATCCTCTACATTGGTAACAACGATTCTCTACAGTATCCACATTATTGACGCTGGTGGCACCTACCTACCTACTTCCCTATCTACCTATCGACAGAGAGAGAGAGAGAGAGAGAGAGAGAGAGAGATGAAATTAGCAAGACCGAGGACACCCTTAATATTCGCAACTACCTCTGCATTATTGTCTATCTGTCTGTCTATTGCCAGACGCCTTAATCCCGTAAGGGGTGGCCACAAAGAAAGCACCTCCATGTCGCCCTGTTCCCCACCATTTCACTGCCCTGTTCCCAGCTCACACACCCCTTCTCTCATATATCTCTCCACCCCATCCCTCCATCTCATCCGAGGCCTCCCCCTGCCTCTCCCCCCCTCCACTTCACTCACATACAGTACATTCTCCTCGTCAGTCTTTCACTCTCCATCGTCTCCACATGGCCAAACCACCTCAGTGTGTTTCTCCTAACGCTTCCTATCACACTCACATCCACACCACAACGATCCTTCACTTCCTCATTTGTCGGTCTGTCTTTCCATGTGACTCCACATGCTCCAGTCAAACAACTCATTTCCACAGCTCTCACTCTTGACATCTGTCCCTCCAACAAGGTCCAAGCTTCACTTCCATACGTTAGAGCTGGTATCACAATACTGTCATGTAGTAACTTTTTCACTTCCATGCTCACTTCCCTGTTTCTTATCACTGCTTTCAAAGAACCAGCAACCATTCTTCATTGTTGTACTCTTTCAAGCACTTCACCCTCTATACTTTCATCCTTACTCATCACGCTACCCAAGTCTTTAACGCACTCAAATGTTCCATTTCCTCCTCATCCAGCCTCACTGAACATTCACTGACTTCACCTTTCTCGAAGACCATAACTTTACACTTCCCTACATTCACCTTTAGATTTCTTTTCTTACATACTCTCCCAAACTCATCCACCAAGCCTTGCAACTCCCCTTCATCTTCACTTAACAACACAGTATCATCTGCAAACAACAGTACGGGGAGTTTCCAAACACTGCCCTCTCTCACTAGGCCGCTCCTACATTCACTGCCCTACCTTGTATCTCTTTTATAACCTCATCCATATACAGACTGAACAACTATGGAGACATGACACATCCTTGATTCAATCCAACCTTCATATAGAAAAGTTCACTCAGTTCCTTGTCCACATGCACAGCAGCCTTAACACCCTCAAACATACTGTTCACAGCATTCAACAAGTTCCCATATACTCCATATATTCTTAATGCTTTCCATAATCCATGTCTATCCACCCAGTCATATGCTTTCTCCAAATCCATGAAGGCCGCATACAACTTCTTTCCCTTCTCTAGAAACTTTACTACTAAAGATCTAAGAATGAATATCTGATCTACACAACCTTTTCCATTTCTAAACCCTCCCTGTTCTTCTCCAACTAATTCCTCTGTTCTTTCCCCAACTCTGTTAATAAGTATCCTACCGTATACTTTTCCTATTGGACTAAAAAGACAAATGTCTCTATGATTACCACAAACTCCTTTTTTCCCCGTTCCTATGTACAGGGGAATATTTTTACCTGACTTTCAGTCATCCAGGACTCTACCTTCCTCCCAGGCCAATCTGCACATCTTCCACAATATTGTAAGGAGAAAAAAATGTCTATTTACGGGGGAGGCAGAGGAGCAGACCTCTGGTATCCCACCCTCCATAAACTCTGGTTTGGGTGAAGGTCTACTACTGTGTAAAATTTCGTATTCCTACATTTTTAAAAATGGCGGTCCGTAGTAGGAGTATTCCATCTTGCCCAAAAGGTGGTCGTGTTATATGCCTATCAAATGTTGTATTCCTATGTTACAACATATGAACGTGCATAAAGGCTTTGGCCAGGATCCCCAGAGGCTGCCACCACTCGCCGTCCCGGCCCCACTCATGGAGATTGGCTTTTGGAGGTGCCACCTTCTCTAAAACGTGGCCTCAGTAAAGATCTACCATTGCCTAAGTGACATGCTGCTAAGTAAATGACTATTACATTGTCTCCCCTAGTGGCCACTTCCTCATTCCCCACCCACCAGTAGGACATGCAAAATTTCATGGTCTTAAGTCAAAAACTCTGGTCGCCCCCAACCTAATGAAGCACTACCCTTTGTGGCTCTAGTATTTCCGATACATGGTTGAGGTGGTCATCTATCATTCTGCAAAATTTCATGGTATACGGTTAAATATTTTTGCCGTACGTAACGACTTTGACCGAGACCACTATGGGTGGCCTCACCTCCCCGTTGGTTGCAACTCTAGGAGGTCCCACCATGCCTATAGCTTGGTGTGAGTGAAGCCGTAGTACAGTATTAGGCAAAAGTTTGTGTTCGTAGGTTAAAAAACTGGCCACTCTCAACGTTTTTCACTGGGACAGTTAGCGTGACAAGCATTATTCGGGCAATCATGTGGGTACGACAAAGGGATTTTTTATTTTTTTATGTCACTACTGAAGGGACTAATGACGATTACATTTAACTCGTTCATTACGGGAGGCCCATGCTAGGAAGGAGAAAACTGACACGTGGTAGCAAGAATTACCGTAGTATAAAGGAAGCATCGCTAAACTGATTACCGGGGATTATTTATACAGCCTTAGCTGTGCATTATATATTTTGGTGAGTAGAAGTATGACTTAAGAAGGAGTACACGTATTAAATGGGATTATTGGAGACAATGTCTAACCCTTCCCTTCAATGCAGAAGCTACACTAAGCTGAATAATATCGTTACGCGATAGCAAGACTAATATCGACTTGGTGTCCTGGTGGTGAATAGGTTGACATAAGTGGCAGTGACATCGCTGGGCTTCTCATCGCCAAGTTTTAATGAGTCTCTTCACAAGTTTTAGGCCCGTATTGAAAGTGGCGTCGGAAAGTTCTCAGCACTTTTCCCAAGTGATTTATTTTGTATATTACACCTAAGCATTTTCTGGTATGCTATTTTCAATTTATCGTTTTTAGATCATTACAGATTGCATCAAGAGGATACTGAGGTGTCACATGCGGACTAAATCGCCATGGAGGAGATGTTAGGAAATCTTCATAGCCATTTAGATTATGACCTTATTCTGGTGAAGACATACATTATACGACAGAACAGCAGACATTACCCCTTCAATCCTAGGACAGATTCTATCTCTTCCTTCTTTCTGACTGCCTCCAGGCGATTGTACTCATCCTGAGAGATAACCCGCCGTAACAGAAGCAATCTGTTTTATCATTCACTGTGATGAGTTACTCCTTCTTCCCGTATTCTGGCTCCCTTCAGACGGTTTCATTCAACTTACCTTTCCAGTCCAATCACGCATTTCTAAGTTGCACAAGACACACCTGGACGATTTTGTTCAGCTTAAGGAAGATCTCTTGTGCAGAAGAGATAAATGAATGGTTTTTCTTACTCCTCCACATCCAGAACTCCCCTAAATAAAATTGTACGAAAGTTGCATGAATGCAATGGAAAAATACATCAATGGAGTGAATGTCGAACCTCTTCAGTGCTATGCCAGATATATTCCCTTCACTGCGGTTGCTTGCTGATGATTTTATTCAACAGAAAAGAGACACACTGTAGCGAAACGATTTAGAATAATCTTTGTTATCCCCTTTACAACGATGTCGCTTTTTTTTTTCTTTCTCCTTTCCGCCTTTTTTTTTTTTTTTACCCATCCGGTAGAGTGACACTACTTATTTTACTTTCTATCACATAATAATTTTATTTAGCTTTAGCTGAGTGATTAAAAAATAATGATGTGAAAGATTAAAACTTACTAAGACGCAGCGGATTAATGAGTGTCTGAACACGGTTTTCTTCGGTGTGGTTGAAATTAACTCCCTCAGTGAGTTTAAGTGTTTGTCACTTTATCTTACCCGACACTATTCAGTTTAAACTTAAAATGCTCTGTTGGCAGTGAGATAGTCCGTGTGAAAGCAATATATATGAACTGCAGTTGGAAAAGTCACTCTTGAACCAGTATAAGACCGACTGGATAATGCAAGAACGAAATAATAATACGTTATCGGACTGAATGCATTAACCTTTTACGTGCTGTAGAAGGAAAGATTATTTATTATTATTATTATTTATTTTTTTTTTGGGGGGGCAGGGTGGATGGCCACGGAACACTACGTATTATTAAACATGAGGAATACATGACCATCTCCTCTATCCCTACTGCCGAAAAGAGCTTTCAAACAATTTTCATTATTTATTTTAGCTTGATGTACCCGTGGACAATCTCCTTATAGCACTGGAGAGACACACTGCACTGAAGGGTTTCTTATAGCACTGGAGAAACACAGTGCACCGAAAGGGTTTCTTATAGCACTGGAAAAAACATTGCACTAAAGGGGTTTCTTATAGCATTGGAAAAACACACAGCACTGAAAGAGTTTCTCATAGGAAAAGAGAGACACACTGCACTGAAAGAGTATCTTATAACATTGAAGAGATACTCTTTATTGAAGAGGTTTCTTATAGCACTGGAGAGACACACTGAACTGAAAGAGTTTCTCACAGCAAAAGACAGACACACTGCACTGAAAGAGTTTCTTATAGCACTGAAGAGACACACCTTACTGAAGGGGTTTCTTATAGCATTGAAGAGACACACCTTACTGAAGGGGTTTCTTATAGCATTGGAGAGACACACTTTACTGAAGGGGTTTCTTATAACATTGGAGAGACATACTTTACTGAAGGGGTTTCTTATAGCATTGGAGAGACATACTTTACTGAAGGGGTTTCTTATAACATTGGAGAGACATACTTTACTGAAGGGGTTTCTTATAACATTGGAGAGACATACTTTACTGAAGGGGTTTCTTATAACATTGGAGAGACACACTTTACTGAAGGGGTTTCTTATAGCATTGGAGAGACACACTTTACTGAAGGGGTTTCTTATAGCACTGGAGAGACATACTTTACTGAAGGGGTTTCTTATAGCATTGGAGAGACATACTTTACTGGAGGGGTTTCTGACATTGGAGAGATACACTGCACTGAAAGGGTTTGAAGCAATCTATATTACCCCGTGTAATATTGTGATGTCTCTGTTGTATCCTTGCTACCGTCAGACGATTTTATTCAGCTTAAGAGAAACCCCCTCGAAGTGGAGGATTAAACTCCATCAATGTTGTCGCTTTTCTTTTTTTTTTTTTGAATTCTTGGTAGTTCCAGTCTGTAATGGGATATCTATTGTTGACGGCAGTTACATATCCCTGAAGTTCAAAATTTATATCCTTAGGTGAAGTCCTTTAGGTTAACGTGACATGTCTGAACCCGAGTCTTTGGGATCGAGATGGATAAAGAAGATTTGGTTTCAGAGGGTCAAGGGACGAGATGCAGGGCAAGTGGTTGAGAGAGAGAGAGAGAGAGAGAGAGAGAGAGAGAGAGAGAGAGAGAGAGAGAGAGAGAGAGATCCCAACGAAACTTGAAATACCTATAGCTCCGGACTGAGCTGCGCTAAAATTCTTTCACCCGTCAACTTATGAATGTCCACTGACTCACTCTCTCTGTGAAGAAAAAGCAACGTTGTGATTGAAGATCAAGAGGAAATTTGAAGTAGATGGAAGACAACAGACAACGCAGCACCCCTACCACCTCCAATGTATCACCCAGAGAATCTAGCAACTCATGAGATGACCGAGACTCAACCATGTCTTTGACGAGTTATTCAGTGTTATGAACACTGAACACCTTCAACAGCTGAACAAAGAGGATCTCATAAACACCTTGGTAGAGCTGCAGAAGGAACTCGGCGACTCAGATGACTAAGACGTAGCGGATTATTATATGAGGAGTCTCTGACAAAGTTGTTCTCCGATGTTGCTGAAATTAATCGCTTCAAAACGATTATGTATTTGTCACTTTAACTTACATCGCACTATTCAGTTTAAACTAGAAACTCTCTGTTGGAAGTGAGATAGCCAGTGAAAGCACTGTCTATCTCCAGTTGGAAAAGTCAGAACCTATCAGAAGCAGCAACAGCGGCTATTAAGCAATAAATCAGAGTTTGAGGATGCACATTCTCTTATTACCGCAAATTGACTTAGGACCTACACACACAATTGCAATGGGAGAGTTGTCTGTCTTTGCTTTGTGTTTCCACCTCTACCAAGTGAATTTTGGGAGCAAGAAGTAACTGGCAACTCCTCTGGTGTTGACGGGAGGTGGTGAAACACTCAGCACATCAGTGCTTGCCTAGAACCGAGAGTGGTAGTATATGTTCCTGTTGCCCCGAGCTTGCACCTCCCTCTTTTTGTGTATGCATTACTGTTTGCCCTGTTATTTTCCTAGAGTCGAGTTGTCATGCCTGGAAAGTACTGCTCAAGGGATGAGAGGGTGCGTATCATTGCATGGAGGCAGGATAATGTCCCTATCAACACGATTTGTGAACGCATTGGATGCACAAAGTCAACCATCAGGAAGATTCTTGCTGCAGGGCACGGCCTGCTACCCGAGCACAAGCATGGCGGTGGAAAGAAGAAGACGACTTCCAGAGGTACAGATACGCTTTTGAAGAGGGCAGTAATCAAGAATCCTCGACTGACAGCAGCAGAATTGAAGAGAATGCATCCCCAGCTGTTACAAGACGTCTCAGTTCAAACTATCCAACACTGCTTGCAGAAGGAGCTTGGTTTGCCAAGCCGCACCACAGCCAAGAAACCACTTCTCACTGATTGCATGAAGAAGCAGAGCATTCAGTCTGACATGAAGTATGCATACTGGACATAGGATGAGTGGAGAAAAGTTATGTTTTCTGATGAAAACAAATTTCAAGTGTTCCAGGAGCGGTCTGCCAAGGTTCGTCACCCTGCCTCCTATAGTCTGTATGACCCCGTTTACACAGTGCCGACTGTTAAGCACCCACAATCAGTACTGGTATGGGGGAGTTTCTCAGGTGAAATGGGAAGGGGAGGCCTCTACTTTCTTCCTAAGAAGTTGATGATGAATGGTGGCTGGTACATTCAAGTTCTGAAAGATCATTTGTTAAACTTTTTTCCTATTCATGGGTGCGACTTTTTCATGCACGATTCAGCTCAATGTCACAAGCCAAGAAAGGTGACAAAATGGCTTCAGGATAATCGGATTGAGGTCCTTGACTGGCCTGCAACAGTCCGGATCTCAATCCAATAGAAAACTGCTGAGCAAAGATGAAGAAAATCATAGCAGAGAAGAAGACACCCCATCTGGACAACCTCAAGATTGAACCGACAAATGTTTGGTGCAAAGAAATGACCTTAGATTACTTTAGAGATCTAAGTGATTCCACGCCAAAACTGGTCCTGAAAAACAAGGGAAACATGATTTCATATTAATAAATGGCATTTCATGAACAAACATTGTGATATACTACGATTTCTGTGTTATTTAATACCTTGTGGAGGGATGTCCTAAGTCAATTTGCGGTAGCTGTAATTGCTGACACAGATTGGCATGACAAAGAAACAACTGTGGCATTAAGGCGACCAGTGCTTACTCACAAAAGACAGACGGGGTCAAGGTAATTTTTGATCCGGGTCTGAGAAGTGGAACAACTGGTGGAGGTCAGACAAGCCAAGGAAATTAATTACATCTCAGACAACATTGCCCTCTACCCAGACCCCTTCCAATCTTAAACCCATCAGCAACAACACAACAGCACTAACAGAAAACCTGACAGCGAAAGGAACAATAGTAAGAGGAACAATTGAACTGGCAACAGCAGCAACAGAAACAGCAACAGCAAAGCAAACAAAGACAACACCAACAGCAGAAACAACAAAACAAATTGCAACACCAGCATTATCAACAACAGAGAATTTAGAGTTACAATCGGCAGCAACAACAGAAGTAGTAACGCAGTCAACGATACCAGAAACAGAAACCAACACTAAGAGCAAAAATAACAGAAACAGCAATATCATCATAAACAGTAGCAGCAACAGACAAAAACAACAGTAGCAACAGATGCACCCAACAGGACATAGAGAGACCCAGATTCTACCAAGTACTGTGAATGGTGTCAGTGGTACGGCCATACAACTACAGTACCTGGATCTGCGACTACTGTGAGCAACTGGGCTACGCCTCAGACCAGTGTCGTATTTGAGAAGCTGACGGGAAGAGGAGCCTCAGATGCAGCTTCTGCCAACGTACTGGCCACACAGAGGGCATTTGTCTCGCCACAGCTGCAGAACAACGACAAGGACAGTTTAGAAGAATATTGGGTGCATAAACCCAAG
This sequence comes from Coenobita brevimanus, assembly GCF_032717465.1. Classification (NCBI taxonomy): domain Eukaryota; kingdom Metazoa; phylum Arthropoda; class Malacostraca; order Decapoda; family Coenobitidae; genus Coenobita; species Coenobita brevimanus. The sequence continues at coordinate 24,373,969 of NC_137006.1, forward strand.
TCCATCAGACCATCAGCCATCCCCCCACCAAGAATTTGCACCAAGTTCATGTGGTGCAAAACGAACAACAATCATCTCTTCACTGCAACACTGATATTCTGTGGTACATTCTTAATTAACCCCTTAACGTGGCCACGTCGGGAGTGTGCCTTGTGCGTCCTGTGAGGATAATTGCGCTCTGACTGACGTTGTAAAAATATTTGCCAAAAATCAGTTAATAGTCCTAAAAATATTTGCCAAAAATCAGATATTAGTCCTAGAATAGTATAATTACATAAACATATGGCACATACCTTCAGCTGATTCCTGGGCCTTCGTCGACTACCGTAGGACTTGTGGAGATTCTGAAGTTGGGTAATGAAGTCTCCACTTTACAGTTCCCGATACCCCGTCATATGGTTACCACTGCCCGATATTATAACTACAAACACTGTTATATGAATTTCAAGTAGTTTGGAATCCATATTCCAAAAAAAAAAAAAACACTGTGAAAGCAATGTAAATTACGAGCGCATACGAGCTTTCCACCCTCGCTCGTTCCCCAATGGTATTCTGAGGCGGAGCTGTCATTTATTATTTATAAACACACTCACCCTTTACATTCCTAGTACTTTATTACACATTCATATATACAGTATTTATCCATAAGTTTCTTTCAGTACTAGTAGTTTATTTTCACTTTGGGCATTCACTTTCTCGTTCAGTAAACTAGCATAGAGAGCAAAGCTTTCACTTTCAGTTCTCCAAGTATTTATACTCATATTCTTATATTACTAATTATTTACATTTCTGTTTACATTCCCTATTTTATTTACATTATTTTCATTACCATTTTGTTTACACTATGTTATGCACTGTCACTTGCACTAACTTATAAAACTATTTTCCACTGTTCATTTATATTTACATTCATTGCTTTCACTTGCTGTTTACACATTATTTACACATAATTTGCATTTCCACTTGCACAGTTTTAGAGTCATCAGAAAGATCATAGTCACTGTCCACCATTATCATTGATAAATTAGTCAGTTCACATTCCACAGCAGAGTCACTTAGCCCTTTAACCCTTCCCACACGAGGTTTAGTAGGGGTAGAGGTCACAGGGCCCTTTGCAGGAGCTTAATAGTGGCGGAATTGGACAGGCACGAATCCAACATCGCCTCGCCTTGAATGACGACAGTAAACTGTATGATGTGGCCTAGGCGCAGAGAAGGGTTGACAATGTCAGCGTGGTGACAGCTGCTAATATATACACTATGAAATGATTGGCAGGAAATCTAGAAAATACATAATAAATTAGGTAGTTCCAGGTGAATGTAAATATCACTAAGGCTTCTCCCTTCCTTTCTTCTATATATTTTTGTTATGAGAATAGGTCATATGTCATATTTCAAGGGGAAATAAACAGGGAAACTTAGTGAACGAGTGCACGTGGGGTGTTGCCAGGTGATAATTAGCCCATTCCAGATGTATCAATTACCTTTTCTCTTTCTTTTATATATTATTTTGTATAAGAACAGGGCATAGGGCACATTTCAATGGACAAAAATGAATAGAAAAATCCATCCAGGATTTGTGTAGCGCAGCACAGCTGGGCAGGCGGGAGGAGAGGGTAATAGAGGGGAGGTATGGAGGGGAGTCAAGGACTGGGGAAAGATGGCTAAATTGTCAACAGTGGATGGGAGTACAGATGACAGTAGCAGAACTGAATATAGCTGGACACAGGTAGTACTGATAGATGATACAAGCCACCACTTGAAAGCCTGAGCGAATTCAAAATAACACAGAATCACAAAAGTGACGCCTGTGGTATGATCCCTTGCTCCAGAGCATCACGAAAGTGACGCCCTGGGGTTAAGGGGTTAACAGCAACATGACTACCACTCCCAGACCATCTCCACTAGGGAGACGATATCAGATGCAAAATTTTCTGGTAATATCAGGGACTTCTTCACAAATGTGGGAGAACTGGCACATAAATCTGTCATCAGGCACAAGACTGACATTGTAGTATTAGTTGAAACATGACACTGCAGTGTGCAGCCCACTTTTGTGAGAAAACCTAGATGCAGCCACTGGGAAAGAACCGATCGATAGTGCATGCAAGGGAAAGGCATAGCTGTCTGCAATAAAGAGAATCCTTAGATTCACAGAACAAATACTGGCCTTGAGGGAAATGATGTTTTATTTCATGACATCCTGGCAAATAATACTGCATTGCTACCCTGTGTCACCTGTCATCTTCTGTAGCAAGGAAGAGACCCATTGATATATTTAACAGATCACGTGGACAACATCATGGACATACGCAACTGACAAAAAGTAATAATTATGGACGACCTGAACCAACACCAAGTTCAAGGAACATTCAGTGAAATGTTGGTGATGTATGGATTGTCAGCCCACATGGACTTTCCCATACACAACAATGGTGGTTAACTTGATCCAGTATTTACTGACTTACCTGATGGAACAGTTCAGCGCAGACCACTAGACATTGTTGGATCACCTGACCACAATGTAGTTTTGTTGCAGATCTATCTCACTGCTGCACTTGATGAACATACCCAGATGCAAATCTGGCCATGACAACATGCAGGCTGGACATCAGCCCAGAAGCTGCATCACACCAGGTGGGACACACTATTGGTAGATGCAAACCATGATGCTACAAAAATAATATAATAGGTCCTCAGCCTGCAACAAGAGTTTTTCCCATATTGTATCTCTAGCACAAGGCCTGATGACCAACCATAGTTTGGGTATATTCTGTATGCGGACTAACTGCTGAGGCACAATACAAGGCTCGGACCCGCTTCAAAAAACACCCAGCACAAACAGTCAACTGAACAAATCTGCCTGCAACAGTATGAAGACCACTGCCAAATGGGCTATGTCCAGATAATTATGAATCTGACCTCAGAAGAAAGCACAAACATTGGTGGTACTCCAGTAGCCAGGGGACTCCACCTTGATTTGATGTCTTAATTTTTTTTTACAGTGGATTCTGCTTGCCAAGATCATCAGTTTTAAGAAATGTATTAATCGACATCTGTCAGGATTGAGCATTTTAAAATAATTAACCTGTACCGTGCTGGGCAAAAAAAAAAAAAAAAAAAAAAAAGATACCCCTCTACAACGGCCGATTTTGATTTTTTTTTTCCCTGGCTAATTGGGCTTAATACATCAATATAAGATCTCTGGCATTAAAAAAAGTAATTGACAAAGCCAGAAAGTTGGATGACTCGAGTCGGGTTGGTGCCAATCTACCTCTGAACTCTTCAAGGTTACTGAGACAGCAGAGCAGCTGTGAGCTTACTGACCGATTTTGGATTTTTTTCCCTAGCGAAATGGGCTTAATACATTAGTATAAGATCCCTGGCACTAATAAAAGAAATCACCAAAGTCAGAAAGTTGGTTGAATCGAGTCAAGTTGGTGCCATTCTAACTCTGAAATCTTCAAGATTACTGAGAGAGCAGAGTGCCTGTGAGCTTGTGAACCGATTTTGTTTTTGCTTTTTTGTGGGTAAATGGGCTTAATATTTCAATATAAGATCCTGGCACTAATAAAAGCAATCACCAAAGCCAGGAAGTTGGTTGAATGAGTCAGATTGGTGCCATTCGACCTCCGAAATCTTCAAGGTTACAGGCTGAGCAGAGAGGCAATGAGCCTGTGAAGACTCACTCGCCTCCCGTGCTGCTAAATCAGTGTTGTAAGTGTAGCAAAGAAGAAGTTGGCAAGATACGTTATTACCTTCTATTTTACTTCAGTTACTTGCAATGACTTCTCAGTGCTGCAGGACATAGATCTACGTCACCAGCATTTTTGAAGGGGACGTAGATCTCAGCATGGTATGGGTTAAGAAAAGGTCTTAAGATCACCATGATAATCAGTATTATCATTTAAATAGTTTTAACACCTTGAATTTGAGACAGTCTCTTTGTCAGCCTTCAGTCTATGTCCAGGGGCACCAACTTGGAGGAAATTGCTTACCCCCCCATTTTTTTTTTCTTTTTTCTTTTTTTTTTGCCTTAATGAGACGAGTGAGCTTTTACCCTTCACCCAAGCTCAATGGCCTCCTCTCCTCCATTAAGAAATAAGGTATACAATGTGTTTGTTACATGTTTTACCTTTCTTCAACAACTAGAAGTATAATTCAGTATGGTAAGTATGAAATCATAAAAGATAAATCAAAAGTGACTTTGTTTTAAGGAATTATTCCTTCCTATTCATCAACCTTCACCAAAAACTTTGGGTTTCTATTTTATTTTCATGGATTATGAATAACAAAATGTTCGTTGTTATTTGTTATCTTTCTTAAACAACTAAAAATATCTTTTAGTTATACAAATACAAAATCATAAACAGTAAAACAAAGCTGACTTTCTTTAATTAAAATGATGTTCCATCCTCCTCATGATCTGATACACTATTATGATCATTACAACATGTGAATGATGCATGGCATGAATAAAATACTGTGCATGATAATTTTCCACGGTTGCATCCGCACTTTGAATATATGTGTAGGTTTCTACTTTGGCAGCACACTTGATCAGCTTCAAAATCCTGTCAGGCGCAAGTTTGACTTTTGTGGGTAGAATTTTTGACAGCAATGACTTTGTTTTGTCGTCTTTTATCCACCCATAGTTGTGGCCTCCAGCTTCCGTGGATGAAACTGAAGGGCATTCTTCCAAATAAAAGTCTGAAAGTGAACACGCCTATTATTCGTAACAAAAGCTTCCATCATCGGAGGTAATGTGGCAACCAGAGGAGTATTTGTTGCTCCACTCCTGCCACTCATTACCATCCAAACTTTAACTCTGACATCTTACACTGATTTAGTCTTCGGCTGACCATAACATGCACCTATGAACTTTGTTGCCAGTTCTAAGACATCAACCATTCACCTTCAGCATTATCAATAAGATCCAGAGATGATGCACCACGTTTCAAACCATTCAACATTTGTCTTTTCCCTATCCCAAAACATGCAGCAACTATATCACAGCTGTTAATGCCTGACCTGCTAACACTGTGTGAATAAGAGAGTGGTGTTTCTGCGCAGTTGATCTGAGGCGCATCGAGTCAGAAGGGTGCCAAATGCCTTTTTTTTTTTTTTTTGCGAGAAAAATGCGATCAAAGTTTGGCATTGTTTAAACATGCGTAACTTGTAAACCCGGTGAGGTGCCTTCTTCAAATTTGGACTGAAGGCAGCTGAAGGACTAATCTTTCGTGCCAAGGGAGCACTTGAGAGCACCTTGTCTTTTTTTTTTTTTTTTTTTCAATAGCATTAACATCCAAATTAGTCATGATTAGGAAGAAAAAAAAAGGGCAAAAAAAAAAAAAACATTGCCGGCACTTTGAATGCGAGTATCTTGTTTTAGTGATTTTAAAACCTCACCAATGCTATTGTAGGTCATTGTGCATCATTCCCATTGAAACCCCACCACGTTTCACATTCCAGGTAAGTCAGGTAAGTCACAATTAATCAGGTAAGTTTATGGATACAGGCAAAACTGTGGTTAAATGGGCATAATACACAATGAATCTGAAAGCTTAGAATGTTTTAAACTTAGGTGATTAATAGATGAAAATAGAAGGGAAGCCAATGTGCCATACTCAGTTTCGAGGTTGCATGAGGTTCCAAGTCGGCAATGGACTGGGTGAAGAATCAGGGCAGGTTAATCGAGGCCCCTATTTCCATACGGTACCAAGCACCGTTTCTTAAAAGGGGAGAAAAACGCAGTCATAGTTTACCAAACTTTGAACTGCGATAACTTTGCAATCAATAAAGATTTTTTGATACTTAATTTTCTCATTGTAGCCCGAAGCACTGTTGTTTTCAGAGGGAATTAGTACAACTAAAAAGGATTTTTTTTTATTACTGTACATTCATCTAGGAGAACATTGGAAAATCGTTTTAGTTAATGTTTGCATAATAAGACACAGAAACAGTTCAGTAACTAGGTACTGTACTAGTGTTAATGAGCAGCTACAGTTCTGTACTCTTAGCATGAAGAATATTGAAACCTCATGTTGTTAATGTTGTTTGCATAATGACATACATAGATTCAGTCCATTAATTAGGTACTGTAGTAGTACCTAGGTAATGTACTGTACTGTACTGTAGTGGCAGAGTAACAGAGTGGGAAGCTTTATAATGTATAGGTACAGTATTGTGCTGTCAGCATGAAGACTGTTGGAAAGTAAAACTATAATATTACCACTTATGTACTAGTCAGTCAGAGGGAGGATTATCTGGCATTGGCACCTTCTGGCCCCAAGCTTGCTAAGCGGGATCAAGGAAGCGCATAGACTGAAATCTTACTTCGACTTAACGCAAATTTCGACCTTGTTGCGGGTTCCATTTCATACCTCCTTTGATGCTTCTAGGTAGAGGAAGAGTTGCTCTATCAGATGGTTCGATAAAAACGGTTTCATGGGGGTGGCGCTTGGTACCTTATGGAAATAGGGGCCAGGAGTAGAGTGATTAAATCTTGATTGATGGTGTGCAATACAGGTCAAGGGTTGATGATCGATGATGAATGAAGTCTTGTGAGCACTGATCCAGCTGATCCAGGGGGCGGGGGAAGAGAGAGAGAGAGAGAGAGAGAGAGAGAGAGAGAGAGAGAGATTGATCTCTGAGAGTGTCTGGCAGATGGGCCAGGCTGAGGTTCGTCTGCCTCTGTATCACTGCTATACATGATAACGGGTCCTTGCACTATCCAGTGATTTTGGTAACACCACTATCACTTGTGTAAATCCACTGGAAAGTGCAAAAGAGTGAAGCACAATCACCGACTTGCACACACGTGACAGCGTGTAGGCAGAAACTGTATGTTACTGTGTGTTAACACAGGCCCAGGAACGCGGGAAGCCAATGGGAGAGTAGCGCGGGTGAAGTGAGAGTTTTCATTAGCTCATGCATCTCCCATCACTCACCACACAGATGCTATCGGATGGCCCTGCTCTCTCTCGAGTTGGCAACCTTGTGATCTGTGGGCACTTTCCCGAGCTGGCTGTAAGCTTGGCTGCAAGGTAAAAAAAAATCACCTTTACATTCAGGACTCTCAACCCTACAATCTTTGTCTCACGGGTACCTAATCCATACCAATTGAAAGAGGAAGAGTTGCTCTATTCAACCATGCAGTAAACGTGTTTATTTATTTATTTTTTCCAAAATTGGTGCTTGGCACCCTTTTGACTCGACACACCTCATATGATATCAATGACAGTTCTGCCCTTGACTGGTGAGTCCATTGCGATTGGTGTCTGTAGACCTTGCTGCAGACAGTGATCTGTTGGAGCCTGTGGCAGTGTGGGGGACTGGGACGTAACACTGGTGTCAGGAGTGTCGGATTATTATTTAAGGCGACAGTGAGTCTAACCTTCGACATGGAAGTGGAAGGTGTGAAGACAAGGTCTCGAGCTGGGCAGGAGGAAGAAATTTCCCTGGCAACAGTCGTGAAGCTGATACAGGCACTGAGTGGAGGACAGAAACAACTCCAAGCAGTTACAGGCCAAACGTGAAGAACAAAAAGAACAATTACAGGCACAAAAGCAAGAAATTAAAGAATAATTGCAGGCACAGAATGAAGAACAGAAAGAAGGATATGAACAGTTTCAGGAGGCATTGCAGGAGCGACAGAGGGATCTACAACTGAGGGTGCAAGGACAGCTAGATGCTTTCATGGGGAAAGTGAAGGAAGAACAGGAACAATTGAAGGGGGAGGTATACGCTGAGCTACGGCAGCAGAAGTATGAGGTAAGCAATAATGTGACTGTGTGCAAACAGCATACAGACGACCAGTTGAAGTCAATTAGTGCGGAAATAGTGACAGAGTGCAAACAGCATGTGGACAACCAGCTGAAGATTAACGAGGGAATAGTGATGGAGAGCAGACAGCATGTAGATAACCAGTTGAAACATGTAGTCGACCATATGAAAATTATTGCTGAGAAAATTGAGGCTGAGTGAAATATTGCACTGCTGAGCCTCAGGTTAGTGTACAGGGAGCATATGAAGGGAATGGACAGTGTATGGTGAATCTTGACGGATCCCAGGTATCTAAAGGTAGCATTACAGGGTTGAATAATCAGAGTGCAGAAATTTTAAGTCCTGTCCTTAATTATGGTGCCTCAGTTTTTAGACCCGAAACTAGTGAAGTGCATGGCTATAATGGGTGCCCAATTAAAAGAAACCTCAGGAATTTGATGGCAGAGTATCTTGGGAAGCTTACCATGTACAGATTGAGTTACTTGCGGATCCGAATGGTTGGGATGATAGGCAGAGAGCAGTGCAGCTTGCTACTAGCCTTAAGGGTGCTGCAATGGAAATTCTGGGCCAGAGGTCAGTTATGGAGAGGAACAGTTATCAGTCCCTAGTAGAAGTGCTGGCTTGCAGATATGGAACCATGTACTAGACTGAGGTTTATAGAGCAAGATTTCGGAGCCGTGTATGGTCTCAAGGAGAATCCCTACAGCAGCTTGCTCATGACTTGGATAGTATGGCATATAAGGCATACCCTGGAGCAGCACCTAACCTACTGGCTATTCTACTGAGGGACCAGTCCATCGATGTTCTTGATAGTGCAGAGTTGAAAGTGCAAGTGAAGCAGGCACAACCAAGAAGCATGCAAGAAGAGCTAACCAGGGCTCTAGAATTTGGGCCCTATGTAAGGTCCAGTACATCTACCTTTCAGGTAGGTCGTAGTGCAGGATTCAAGGCAAGATAAGGGCAGGTATGTGAAAAGGAAATTTTGAGGGAAGTTGCTGGTACTGTGAAAAGCCAGGACACAGGAAAGAGGACTGCTACAAATGGAGGAGGGAACAGCAGAAGACCAGAGGAGGCTGCTGGTTCTGTAGGAAGCCAGGGCGCTAGAAGGAGGATTATCACAAGCGGAAGAGAGAGCAAGAACAGAGCAGTGTGAGGAAATCTTCAGCTGTAACAAAAGCATGTTAGACGTGTAGTGAGGTGGACACTTCAGTTCCGTGTGTCTGAAGAAGAAAAAGGATGATAAGAAAAAGGTTGCAGAAGACCAGAAAGATGCAGGAAACTAGTGGAGGCTGGTGTGAAGGGGCAACCACCAGCCAGCTCTTCCCAAGTAGCCCCACCACCGAGAAAATGCAGGAGGAGGGTAATCGATAGTGTGCGAATAGACAGAAAGAAGTGTTCCCTGGTGATTGATTCGGCCTTAGAGCAGACTTTTGTGGGGTCTGACGTGTTACATCATTGGTATCTGCCTGAGTCATCAGAACAACTGTGTGGTGTAACTGGGCACTGTGCGGAACTGAGGGGACCCCTGGATGTCCGGATTGAAGTGGCAGGGCAAGAGGCTACTCTACCAGTCTACGTGGCCGACATGGAGGATCCTTGCCTTCTGGGTCTGGACTACCTTATGTCCATGGGATGTGAGCTGGACTTCTGCTCCATGAAGATGAAGGTTCAGGGAAGGTCGGTTCCCATTACAGCAGTGAAACGTACCAGTTCTGGTGGTGAGGTGAGGGCGCTCCGTACTACATTGATACCCCCATTATCAGAACTGTTGGCTCTTTTGACAGCTGTATAGGGGTAGTGGAGCCTGATGTATGGTGCAAGATGAAGGCCGGGGTGATGGTGGGGAGAACGCTGGTGGAAACAGGTGCAGGTGAAATGCCAGTTGTTGTGGCCCATTTCTCCTGTGAGCCACAGAAGATCAACGAGAGAGAAATTGTGGGACTGTGCCAGGCTGTGGACCCTGAGTGGCATCGGAAGATGTCCTGTAAAAGGAGCATAGTCAAGGAAGTTGGGTATGTGCCAGACCACCTACAAGACCTCTTCTCAAGGAGTTGTTAATGCCTGGATGGTTCACAAGTGTTAAAGTTGAGGCAGCTGCTGACGGAATATGCTGATGTCTTTTCCACCGGAGACCTAGACCTGGGGTACACTGATCCAGTGGAGCATACTATAGACACCGGGGATCACCATCCGATTAAACAGCTAGCACGGAGGATGGTGCCAGCCCAACGGCAGGAAATGGAAAAGGTGATGGAGAATCTCAATAGTCAAGGAGTAATAGAGAAGTCAAGTAGCCTTTGGGCATCAGCAGTAGTTCTTGTGATGAAGAAGGATGGCTCAGTAAGGTGCTGTATACACTATTGAGATCTGAATGAAGTGACAGTGAAGGATGCATACCCCTTGCCAAGAATTGATGACACCCTGGATGATCGTTAGGTGCTAAGTGGTTCTCCACCCTAGACATGAAGGCAGGATACCACCAGGTCAAGGTTGCAGAGAAGGACAAAGAGAAGACAGCCTTTTCATATAGGCAGAGCTTATGATAGTTTAAAGTGATGCCATTTGGCCTATGCAATGCCCCAGCCATTTTTCAACACCTCATGGACAGCGTACTTGAAGGCCTGCACTGGCAGACGGCTCTGATCTATCTGGATAATGTAATTGCGTTTGGATGGACTTTCGACCAGGAACTGGAGAGGTTGTCAGAGGTGTTGAACAGGATCTGTGCAGTGCACCTCAAGCTGAACCCCAAGTAATGCTACTTGTTTCAGAAGGAAGTAAAGTACCTGGGACACATTGTAGGTCAGAGTGGCATCCATACTGACCCAGAGAAGGTGGCAGCTGTGGAAAACTGGCCAGTTCCAACTTGTGTGAGGGAGCTAGGTAGTTTCCGGCGTTTATGCACCTACTGTACTATCAGCGTTTTGTCAAAGACTTTGCAACAATATGTGCACCTCTTCACAAGCTGTTGGGGAAAAGGAAGAAGTTTGCATGGACAGCACAGACTCAGAAAGCCTTCAACGAACTCAAGCATGCATTGGCAAGCTCTCCAGTATTGCCGTACTCAGACCAGAATCAGCCATTTATCTTGGACTGTGATGCTAGTGACCATGGTATTGGTGGAGTCCTGTCACAGGAGAAGGATGACAAGGAGTATGTGGTTGCGTATTACAGCAAGAAGCTCAGCCCACCGGATTGGAACTACTGTGTGACCCATAAGGAGCTTGTGGCAGTGATGAAGAGCCTTGATTTCTTCCATCCCTACCTGTATGAGTCAAACTTCATCATCAGGACAGACCATGCGACACTCAAGTGGCTGAAAACGCTAAAGAATCCAGAAGGACAACTGGCACCCTGGTTCAGGAAGCTAGACCAGCACAATTATGAGGTGCAACACTGTCCTGGGCAGGTACATTGCAATGCTGACAGCCTGAGTCGTCAGCCTTGTGATCTGGAGTGCCGGCAGTGTAGTAAAAAGGAAGATCATGGTAAGAAATGCAGCTGTACTGCAATGACAGGGCCAGCATCAGATGAAGACCTGAAAAGGATGCAGATGGAGGATGCAGATTTACAGCCAGTGCTAGAGTGGTTGCAGCAGAGTACTGTGCGACCATCTTGGGAAGTTTCCAGGTTAAGCCCTGCAACCAAGAGTTACTGGAGTCAGTGGGACCTTCTACATTTGAACAATGGGCTACTGGAACGTCAGTTGGTGACACTCGATGGCCTCAGCAAGTATTGGCAACTGGTGGTTTCGAAGAAGATGAGGTCCGAGATCTTGGATGAGTCCCATAACCAGATCACTAGTGGACACCTGGGAGTGAAGAAAACTCTAAGCTGGCTGCGACAGAGGTTCTACTGGACTGGCTTGCGTCAGGATGTTGAAGAGTGGTGTCGGGCCTGTGATGTGTGCTGTTCCAAGAAGGGACCCAAGAAACGTGGCTGCACCCCTCTCCAGCTGTAGCAAGTGAGTGCACCGATGGAAAGAGTCGTGGTGGACATTGCTGGACCTTTGACACTCACTGAGAGTGGAAACTGGTACATATGTGTTGTCGTGGACTACTTTACAAAGTGTCCAGAAGCCAATGCTATCCCTGATCAAGAGGCTGCGACTGTTGCTCAGGTGTTGGTTGATCAGTTTTTCTGTCGTTTTGGGATGCCACAAAAGCTACATTCAGACCAGGGTAGAAACTTCGAGTCTGCTGTGTTTCGTGAGTGCTGCAAGTTACTGGGGATCAAAAAGACCAGGACGACCCCACTAAGGCCACAGTCAGATGGGATGGTGGAGAAATTCAACCTGACCCTAGGACAAGAACTGGCCAAGTACTGCATACAGTAGATGGACAAACAGAATGGGACCAGAAGTTACCTGCATTGCTGATGGCATATCGGTCTGCATCCCATGAGTCTACTGGCTACACTCCTGCAAAACTGATGTTGGGCCACGAGTTACGCTTACCCGTTACCTTGTTAATGGGATGACCACCTGATGAAGAGCTGCCTACGGACGCCTCCAGCTATGCGAAGCACCTTCAGGAAAGGCTGGCTGAGGTACAGTCGTCAGCACAAATTCGCTGCAAGCTTGCTCGTGTGATGTGCTTGTTTTGTCTGGCAAGAGTGTATAGGAACGAGTTGCCACACAGGCTTTTATATGCTGTAAAGACGTGTTTGTAAGAATTTGTGCTATAAATCGCCCAGAATGCAAGTCTTTATATATGATTAGCATAAAAATGAGCAAAAGACGACAGATGAATGTTGTAGAGTGATAAAACTTCTGCTGTCTCTCTCGTACCCACTCCATGTCCCTCCCCACTCTACCTCTCAACCCCCCCCCCATGTTCCTTCATTTCACTCCCCTCTCTCCGCACCCTGTCTACCTTAACCACGGCGTAGATCTACGTAATGAACTGCACTCTTCTCCATTTCTTGTCTCTTCCTGTAACCTTTTAGCTCCTTACATTCGAGAGTATCGTGCCATGCCTCAGTCTTTTTCACCCACTCTTTACTCCGAACGTGATGCAATAGTTCGAAACATGGGTTCTGATCCTGCTTCATGAATCAGTGAACAGTATGAGGATGGGAACATTTTCCTTTGAAAGAGAGAGAGAGAGAGAGAGAGAGAGAGAGAGGAGGTAGGAGGAATGGGCACAAATGTTTGTTTAATTTCGCATACTGAAATAATAGCCACCAACTGCCAGGCTCACTAAACACACACACACACACACACACACACACACACACAATTTGTACATGCCACCCAGATCAAACACATGGGAAAGAGACGAATATGAGGACCTGACAGAGAGTACAATTCAGAGTTTAAGATCATTCCTACATAAAATGGAAGAGAAATCGGAAAGAATTATACTAACTGGAGATTTTAATACAAATATAAATTGGAATACTCTAGATATAATTAGCCAAGAAAGCTGTTGGGACCAAAAGCTCCTGGATCTCGTGCAAGAGTTTTTCCTAACGCAACATGTGAGGGAAACCACCAGAAAAAGAGGACTCGATGTACCTTCAGTGCTAGATGTAATATTTACTAGGCAAGAAAATGATATTGACAGTTTAGTATATCACCCTCCACTCAGCAAAAGCGATCATGCAGTACTAAATTACAACTTCAGGATAGCATATGACATAGTTAACAGCAATGAAAGTTACATAAAGAGCCTAAACTATAAAAAGGGAAATTATCAAGACCTAGAGAAGTATTTCTTAGAAGTTGATTGGGAAAATTAGCTTAGAGGACAAGATTTAAATGCTATATATAAAAAATTCTGTGAATTTATGAAATAGGAGTCCAGAAGCACATCCCACAGCACAAAGAAGCAGATAAGAAAATACAGAAATGGTTCAATACAGAATGTAAAAAATCAAAAGAAAGAAGAGATATGTTGTGGAATAGAGAAAGGAAACACAATAGTGAAAGGGCGTATAATAATTACAAACAGGCAAGAAACGATTATACAAGAATAAGGAGGGTAGCCCAAAAACAGTTTGAGGAGGATATACTAAATAAAAGAAGTGATCAACCAAAGCTGTTTTACAGCTACATCAGAAGCAAAACGAAACTAAAAGATATAATACAATCCATAACGGACGAGGGAATCACTTATACACAAGAGAAAGAAATCTGTGAAGCGCTAAATAAGAATTTCCAATTAGTTTTTACAGAAGAAAAAAATTTTGAGAGGGACTATGTGGAACATGCATGTCCACACATACTACCAGATATACAAATAGCAGAAAAAGTAATACAGGAGGAGTTAAATAAATTAGACAGAGGAAAAGCAAGTGGTCCTGATGAAATTTCATGTTGGGTACTACGAGAATGTGCAAAGGAGTTAAGTAAACCATTATATTTAATATTCAAGAAATCCTTGAGTCAAGGTAAACTATCTGATATTTGGAAGAAAGCAAATATTGTCCCCTTATTCAAGAAAGGAAATAGACAAAATCCACTCAGCTACCGACCAGTATCACTGATCAGTGTTGTAAGCAAGCTATTAGAAAAGCTTATAAGAAAAGTTTGGGTAAATCATCTAGAAGAACACAGTATGATAACAGAAAGACAGTTTGGTTTCAGAAAAGGAAAATCATGTGTTACTAATCTGTTGAGCTACTATGACAGAGTAACAAACACAATACAGGACAGAGGAGGATGGGTGGACAGTATCTATTTAGTTTCAAGAAAGCATTTGACACAGTACCACACCAAAGACTTTTATGGAAACTGTACCATCAAGGAGGAATTCGAGGCAAACTATTTTGTTGGATGCAAGATTTTCTCATAAAAAGAGAAATGAGAACAGTACTAAGAGGAAACTACTCATCATGGAAAGAAGTGACTAGTGGAGTACCACAGGGTTCAGTGCTGGCACCAATCATGTTTTTAGTGTATATAAATGATATAAACAGTAACACTGGAAATGAAAGCTATCTGAATATGTTTGCAGATGATGCAAAAATACAAAGGAGAATTACTAACACAGACTCTTGTAAAGAGCTACAAGAAGAATTAAATAAACTTCATGAATGGAGTAATACATGGCAAATGGAATTCAATGTGGACAAGTGTCATGTAATAAAGTTTGGTAAAAGTGGAAAAAGACCTGATTAGAGTATACGTTAGGAAATAAAACCGTATACTCATCAGAAAGAGAGGACCTAGGTGTGATTATCAATAACAGACTATCTCCGGCTGACCACATCAGCGAGAAGGTACGGAACATGTATACACTGCTTGGAAATATGAGAATAGCATTCACATACATAAATGAAGACATGCTAAGAAGGATAATAACATCATTCATCAGACCAACCCTGGAATATGCATCAGTAGTCTGGAGGCCTCATCTCAAAAAACACATAGACAAGATTGAAAAAGTTCAAAGGGCCACTACAAGATGGATACCAAGCTTAAGGGACCTAAGCTACGAAGAAAGACTAAATAAACTGGATCTACCAACACTACAGGAGAGAAGGAAAAGAAGTGACATGCTGATGCTATATAAGTGCATATTAGGGAAGGAGAAAATAGACATAAATGATTACTTAACATAGGGAGAAGCATCAGCAAGAGGACACTGCAAAAAACTGCATAAGAAGAGAGGTGAGAAAGACGTAAGGAAATTCAGTTTCCCAAACAGAGCAATTGATCAATGGAATGCAGTACCGAATGAAATAGTGTGTGCCAAAACAATTCACAAATTTAAGGATATGTACGATAAATATGGTTTAAGACAGGGGACAGTACGAGCTTGACTCATTCCTGTAAAGATACAATTAGGTAAGAACAATTAGGTAGGTAAGAACACACACACACACACACACACACACACACACACACACACACACACACACACACACAGTAAGGAATACATCACAAGAACGAGACCTCAAACGTTTCTGTATCTAGCGGCTGTTGGTAGTGACAAGGGGTGGAGAAAAGAATGACAACTGGAATAAAAAGAGTAGGAATCAGACGGGGAGGGTGAGAATGGGATTAGAACAGGAAGGAATATTGGTAATTAGCCTTGGATACATTATATTAAAGCATTTCGAGCAATTGAGAAAAGGACAATATTGGTTTAGTAAACAGTCAAGAGATAATTGTGATGCACCAGTCGGGTTAGTGCCGTGGATAAATGAATGAAGGTAGAGAGAGTGGGGAGAGGAGAAAGTGGAGAGGCATGAACGTGAGGTGGGAGTAGGAGGGGGAAGGAGGGGTGGGGGGACATCAGGAGAAGAAAGGGGGAGAGAGGGGAAGGGAGTTTAGACACGGTTATGAGGAATGGCAGAGTATTACGCTCGTATGTCGTTTCATAACATTGTCAACTCTTGCACTTTTTTTTATTAAATACTAATTAAATACGGTATACATAATATTGTATCCTAGCCAGCCACTAGTACCACTTTTAAACAACACGTCGTTAAAGTGTATAAAAGTCTACGTGGCAACTAGTCCCCTTACACTGTTGCCAGACAAAAGGACTCACATCACACGAGTAGACTTGCAGCGAATTTATGCTGACGACTGTACATCACCAAGTGCGAGGTGCCATCAAGTTTTCAGGAGAGGTGATGAAGTGCAGGTATGATGCCAAGGCAAGTGAAGTGAATTTCAAGGATGGTGACCAAGTTTGGTTATACAATCCTCAGCAAAAGAAGGGACAGTTACCAAAGCTGCAGAGCCCATGGGATGGGCCTTACACTGTGTTGGACCGCCTATCAGACGTAACGTATCGGATTCGGGGAGGCAGGAAATCTCGCCCAAAGATGGTACACGTGAACCGTCTGTGGCAGTACCATGGGTCAGGAGAGTACAGCTGGGAAGACTCTGAGGAATTGTGCTCACCTGCAGCCGAGGATTTTTTATTTTTTTTACGTGTCCGACTCTGGACAAAGGCTTCAGGGCCTATTTCTCGGAAGCAGTGACCTACCCAAGGCCCAGTAGTCCTCCTGCACCTCCACATGTCACCACTTCGGCTCTAACATCCACCGTCCATACTGAATACAGGTTAGGGCTGTCTCATACAGGACTGGTGTATTGGTATTTGCAGGGGTATTTTCACGACATGTCGGTGGGTCATCTGGTGGATCAGGAAAGTCTGCTTTTTAGGAAATTCAAATCCTTAAACTGTTCCCTGCCCCAGCAGTGATTCGATCCTGGGTCCATTAGGACTGCAGGCCGCCTCTTTACCCATTCAGCCACCGCCTGTTGAGGAGGACCAAGGGGCTGAAGCGCAAGAGGATGGTGACAGTTTCCCGAGGGAAGAAGTGAATCAGGAAGAGGACCAAGACCCTCCAGAAGGAGTGGACTGTGTGGAGGAGCAAGGATGTCGTCAGAAGCGGCACAGAAGAAGACCTGAGAAGTTGAAGGATTATTTTGTGTATAGTTAGATGTTCCATTAAGATTAAGGTTCCGTTTATGTTTGTGTATATTATGTAGTTTTGTCTGGACGACAAAGAACTAGGGAGGGGGTAGTGTTATGAAAAGGGATTACCCAGTTAGGTAGTCTCGTATCTTCGAGATGTTTCTCGTACCGTAAGTTCCGACATCGGTACGTGTCAGAGTTGCCAGTTTGCCTGCTGTTTTTGAGCATAGTTATTTCATAACTTATGCATAATTTTTGTGCGCTTTTTCTTTATAATGTTTTATTTAAGTGACTGCTTGTTAAATTATGTAGTGTAAGTTCGTATGGTAAATGATTTAGAGCGTTATGTAATGTAAGAACACTGGCATGTTTTGGGCTGTTTCCGAGTTGGCAACTGTTGCCTGTCGAGAGTAAACACGAAGTTTCGAGAGTAATGCAAGCTTATACAAGATGGGGTAGAGATTATTACAAGTTTAGTCTAGTTTCAGTTCAGTTTGAGTGAAGTGCAGTCAGTTTTGGTTCAGTTTGAGTGAAGTGCAGTATCAGTGCAGTGCTGTTAGTGAGGTTTGTGAAGAGTTGCTGGCAAGCATTAAGTGTAATTACTGTTAGTGAAGATTATTTTTGGTACTTGTGAAAATAGTGGCAAACAGTGACGGGTTATTGAAGTTTGTATATCACTGGAACTTGAGAAAACAGTGAAGTGTCAAGCATTAAGTGTGATAACTGTGAAGTGTTGCTAAGCATTAAGTGTAATAGCAGTTAGTAAAGTGTGCATAGCTCCAGTGCTTGTGAGAACAGTGAAGTTGGAAACCATTAAGTGGAATTATTTGGAAAATAAAGATAATGAACTTTAAGCAGCCAGTGTTTATTTTCGCCTTAGCTGATCTTGTGTACATACACCTAAGGCTGACCATAGGAAGAACAACTCACTGGGCAACGTCCTTCCTGTACTGTACTACTGTTGTTGGAGCCTGTGGCAGTGTAGGGGAGTGGTACGTAACAATATAATATTTTTATTAGCTTTTTGTTTTGCTACAGCCATATGTACAAGAAGTTTTAGTGAAGGAAGCTGTTTTTTTTCAAGAACTGTGGTGGAATGTCAGGTTTATTTGGGCCATTGTACCTGACTATTTCAAACCCATAGTCATATTCCTTTGTCATCATCGTCTTCTGTAAACGTTGTATAGCCTGCACTTCATAGTGGCATTCATCATCTGGTTGAGTTATGAGCATCGCAGAAAAACTATCAGGCCTGTCTGAAGAAGTGTTGGATGATTTGTTAATGCTGATGTAATAATACTATGTACCAGGAGTGAGCAATGGTGACAATTTACCCAGAGGGACAAGAACAGTGCTGCAAACATATCTGGAGGCTTTTTCATAGTCTAACGATATGCTGTAGTTGTCTCATTTAAGATTGAGTTCCTTGACCTCATGACAAATCTGGGTCTTCACCATGGTTACAGCCATGTCGGTGCCATCTGCTTCTGGGTCTGAAATGATGCGTAGAGTTCTCTCAGCCTCACTATGAAATGCAATTGTTGTGGCTATCTCCGGTGAAGAAAGAAACAAAATTACTTTGCCAAAATACTCAGAAACTCTGCGTATAAGCATTTGGCGGGATATTACATGGTCCCCATTTTCTATAAACAAATTATGTAGGTCAACTGAATTCCAGATATGTGTTTTGTCAGCGTTTACAACCCTGATAACGGTCATTCCAATGCTTCATCTGACATATCCACAGCTTCCTGTGCAGAGTGCATTGGTTTTATTGCAGCAGTTGTGGTACTTGATGACATAAACTTTGTGCAGCAGTCTACGTGGTAATGAGCATCGGCGGCATGTAAATCACTCACTGCTCAACCTACCATGACTCTAACCTCAGAGGCCCGTTTGTTTATTTGTTATTTACATTTGTCTAAAATCTCTTCCGTTAGTGATGTAAGGTGTCCTCTTCTCTTCACTTGTCTGCATATATATGCTGGTCTCCAGCAGGAGGGATTTTTAGGATCTTTCTCACCCTTAGATTGTTAGCCATAGACCATGCATTCATGTAAGGAGTTAAACCTTGAGAGCTCTGAAAGTCTTTTTCTTGCAGGTTCAACCAATGTGCTAACTTCTTCATCCGTATGTTGACATTTCAAAGCCTTTTTAATTTCCTTCAGATGAAGGTATTTTTCAACACACCCCTTGTGAGCTCAGAATAGTTTCTTAATTTTTGTCATACTGTGACTGTAATCTATTGCGCACTTCATCCCTGTAAAGTTTACTACTTTTAATTATGTTTTCAGTGCGACTGGATTAAATGTTTATTAGTCTTTTGGCTTTATCATTACAGATATACTTCCAATGAATGTAGCATTCGTCTTCTATGTTATTTAAATGAACCATGGCGAACAGTTCTTCCGTAGAGTTCCCAGTGCCTCAGAGGATCATGGTTGTCAATGTCCACACAATTCTGACCATCTATCAATCTATCTATATACCTAGGCTGCTTCCCCCAAGGAAAGGGAGGTATCCGAGACAGGACGACACACTCCTCATTTCCTCATCCAGTCAAACACATTCATTCGCATCTTAGCCCCATAGGGGAGAACGGACAGATCCTCACCGCACCATACCGCACAAGGGTCAACTGCGCAATGCAATCAGTGACATCTGCAGCAGAGCCCAACAGTAGAGCTGGTTTACCCCTGCCACATCATAACAGACCCATCCCCTTACCCGCACCTGACCTGAAAGCTGATCAGACCAAATGCGGGAGAATATCCCCTCAGGGCTGCGTCATAACTTATTCATTCACAATTTCTCTCCATTTATTTCTGTCACGCACAGCTACTCTTCCTTGCTCAACAGATATCCCTCTCGCATCCAGCGTTCTCTTCACACTGTCCATCCATCCTATTCGTGGTCTTCCTCTCAGCCTTACACCTCTCACATCAGATCTAGTTATCTTTTTCACCAATCGCTCATTATCCATTCTCTCCATATATATATATATATATATATATATATATATATATATATATATAGCTAGAGAAGAAAGAAATAATTAGGTAAGTCGCAAAATATAATGAATGCTGAGCGACTGATTTTATCACAAAAATTTTTCATTTCATACTTTGTATTATATCGATAATTGCTCAATATTGACAGCTTTCCAGTAAAGATAGTTGTATAACAGAAGGTTTGAGCAAGGAAAATCCACAAAAAAAAAAAAAAATGAAGACATCAAATAAATGTTCACCCTAAAAACAGCATTTGGCTGCCGGACTTTGGTCCTTAAGAGGGGAAAAACAAAGCCTAAAACATGAAAGAATCCCAACTTTAACCCATCACGTCCCGACCAATTATGCACCTCCGATATCCCCCAATCCCGAGCTCTTTTGGAAAAATATCTTTTTTGCTAAAACCTCCACTTTTGGTGAGAAACATTGAAAATTCATAGAGAAATCGCTCGCCTGAGGTTTAAAATACTCAATACAGGTAGCAGTACCTCCTTACCTTACTGGGTTTTCTATCAGGCTGGCTCCAAAGAAAACGAGTTCTATGGGAGGGTAACTATTCCACACCACTCATAAACGGTATTTATTTATTTATTTGGTACGAATTTATATGTAGTACAAGAGTATATTGGTTTTCAAACAGTAATATAGGCATTATAAGCATTGTTTCACCCACTAACTGACCTTTTTTGGCAACATTACCTGATCATCATTTCTGACTGTTTCTTCCTCTAATGCTATGTAAACTTTGTCCTCCACATTGTCATTGATTGGGGAATCACTCTGGCCTTGAATGTCTTTATTGGCCAGGTCACTGGTAACAGGTGAATTGCCGAGACAATGGCGTGCGGGGGGGGGGAGGTTATGCGGTGTAAGGCATTGTTCCTGCCTGGCATCTTGTAGAGGAATAGAGGAAGGTATGTATACATACCAAAAATCACGCATGAAAATTGAAAATTGTGCAAATTATGAACCTTACATTTGCGCGACATACCAGTACGTCGATGGGTCTAGCTGTGACAAAATGTTGTGACATACCCATACATTGATGGGATGCCTCGGGTTAACCAACAGTGACGGGACACACATATCCAGCAACCGGGCACACATGTTTTGTTGGTAATTGACAGTTCAGGATCCTGACAGACCTATACCATGAGTCTTTAATGACCAGATGGAATATACTGAAATAACAGAGGGACAGGTGTTAAAGCAGCTCACTGGTCCTGACGGCAGTTATTCACACATACCGAAGCTCTGTGCCACTAAGCTTCTCCTTCATTTCAAAATACAGACTTGAATGCAGGCAAGAGCACGAACAAAATTGTTGAAACGTGCCCATTTTGTACAAGTTCACAGGAAAACTCGAAGACAAACCTTCCAAATTTTCGCCCAATATCCCTGTTATTGGAAGTTTGCAAAATATTTGAAAAATTAATTTCTGATCGTCTAACCAAGATCTTGCACTAACATCACCTACTCAGTAGTAAACAGTTTGGATTTAGATAGAGCCACTCCACATCAGACTTGCTTCTTACATCATCATGCACATGGAATGACTCACTGGATATAGGACATCCAACTTTAGTCACTGACTTTGACATCGCTGGTGCATTTGGCTGTGTCTGCCACCACGGTCTGCTGGCTAAACGTGAGACGCTTGATATTGCAGGGAGCATGCTGGAGTTATTTGGTGACTACCTCACTGACAGGGCACTGTCAGTGGTAGTTAATCGTTAGACATCTACATGTCATCCCATAGGAGCCTCTGCTCCCCAGGGTTCAGTTCTTCGTCTAATACTGTGGAACATATTCATAAACAAGACATATATCATCTTATGCTTACACTGATGAACTCTAGCCCACAGTTACAAGAGAGAAGATGCACAGGAAATGATAAATGCCATCCCCAAACAGCTGGAATATCTTGCATTGTGGGGATGCAGACTGCAAGTAAAGTTTATGGGAAAAAAAATCCAAGCCACGATATTAACTCGGTCCCCAGATGATGTAAACATGTTTCAAGGGAAACTAAAATTAGAAACCGACGTGATAAAACTCTCCAATTTCTGAACATACTTGGGATGCAGCACACAAAGCTTACTTAAAAGTAGCTGCACTCTGTTGTCTCACGCACCGCCTAGACGCCAAAAGACTGATGATACTACAAAGCTCAAGTTCTTCCCCACCTCGAGTACGCATCTCTTATATAGATAACCTGCTCTAAAAGTTATCTTTATCTCCTGAACAAGGTACAGTACAGAGGCGAGCTGAGAGGATAATATCCAGTAGGTGCCAGAGAGGAGAAACGATAAATAATTTAGAATATGAACCTGAAAAGAAGATTGTTGCCCTTGCTGTGTTTTGCAAGGCTCAAGTGCAACATGTGCCTCATCTGGTGAGTCTGAGGCTTCCCTGACGACAGTAATCTCGTAGTATGAGGTCTGTGGTTTACAGTGATTGTCAGCTGGTAATCCCTCCATCACCAACACGCACCAACTTACCTTCATCGCCACAACATCAATATTGTGAAACTCTATGACAGTTACCATCAACTCAGAACACTTATCACCCACCAGACGAATCAACACACCTGGTCCAACAACACAGTAATCCCATACATACATTCTAACAGTCTGTTCTGATGTTATTACGAGGTATTTGTATATGTATACATTTAAATATGTGGATGTTTATTTCTGTGCAAGAAGGAATGGATAGAGTTATGTATATGTGGAAATAAATGTGTATGTGGATATATAAACAGCATATAAATACATGTGTACATGTATTAAAATATTTGGTGTGGTATATATACATAAACACACACACAGCATCAAGTTAGTGAAATGGCAAGTACAGTAGTCAATCACGAGAGTGTTATGGAAGAGTTCAAAAATGACACAGAGACAATTAGGCAAGTTAGCAGTCTTATTGACCAGAGCAGTGATATTGAGGAGAAGATAACACAAGTAAAAGAAGCTGTGCAAAGCTACAAAAATGATGTAGAAACCACGTATGCAGAAATGGTGAAAGTAAAGAAAGACTTAGAAACAAGGGTGGAGGAAAAAAGCATTAAAAAGGAGGTGAAAAGAATAATCCAAAACAATCCAAAGTTAGTCAGAGATTCAGTAGAGATAAACAAATCAATAGTAATCACTGGTATAGAAGAGGATGAAGTTAAAAACAAGATCACAAGAGACAAAAAGGAGATGGCAAATGTAATGAGCTTACTGAAAGAAGTATCAGAGGAAATCTGTAGTAAAGACATAGAGGAGCACAAAAGGTTAGGGAAATACGAGAAAAGCAAGACAAGACCTCTAAAGGTGACTTTCCAGAGTGTAAACACTGTGGAAGAGATACTAAAAAATGCAAAGAATCTTAAGGAAAAAGAGGAGTTCAAAAATGTATGGATAAAAAGATGTCTAACACAAGAGGAAATGGAATTACTGAAAGAGAAAAGGGAGGAAGTAAAAACAAAAAATGAGGGAAGATCAGAAGAGGACAAGAAGAAATTTTTTTTTACAAAGTAATAGGATTGCAGGTACGAAAGTGGTACACAAACAGGATGGAAGAAAAAGGAGGAAGGTAGTAGAACCATGTCAGGACAAGTATATAAACAAGATGATAAAGTTGATGTACTCAAATGTGGATGGAATGGCATCTAAATTACTAGAGATGAATGATTATGTCAGAGAAAATGAACCACAAATAATATGCCTAACTGAAACAAAATTAATACCAAGGATATCAAATGACATACTAAACTTAGAGGAATACAATATATGGAGAAGAGACAGATATTTAAAAAAAGGAGGAGGAATTATAATATTAACTAAGAATAAATCTAAAAGTCAAGGAAATAAAACTAGATATACCATCACAAGTAGAACTGATTGCAGTAGAGATCGACACATCTGAAGGTAAAGTAACTGTAGCAAATTTGTACATGCCACCCAGATCAAATACATGGGAAAGAGACGAATATGAGGACCTGGCAGAGAGTACAATTCAGAGTGTAAGATCATTGCTACATAAAATGGAAGAGAAATCGGAAAGAATTATACTAACTGGGGACTTCAATACAAATATAAATTGGAATACTCTAGATATAAATAGCCAAGAAAGCTGTTGGGACCAAAAGCTCCTGGATCTCGTACAAGAGTTTTTCTTAACGCAACATGTGAGGGAAACCACCAGAAAAAGAGGACTTGATGTACCTTCAGTGCTAGATCTAATATTAACAAGGCAAGAAAATGATATTGACAGTTTAATATATCACCCTTCACTCGGCAAAAGCGATCATGCAGTACTAAACTATAACTTCAGGATAGCATATGACATAGTAAACAGCAATGATAGTTACAAAAAGAGCCTAAACTATAAAAAGGGAAATTATCAAGACCTAAAGAAGTATTTCTTAGAAGATGATTGGGAAAATGAGCTTAGAGGACAAGATTTAAATGCTGTATATAAAAATTTTTGTGAATTTCATGAAATAGGGGTCCAGAAGTACATCCCACAGCACAAAGAAGCAGATAAGAAAATACAGATATGGTTCAATACAGAATGTAAAAAATCAAAAGAAGAGATTTGTTGTGGAATAGATACAGAAGACACAATAGTGAAAGGGCATACAATAATTACAAACAGGCAAGAAACGACTATACAAGAATAAGGAGGGAAGCCCAAAAACAGTTTGAGGAGGATATATTAAATAAAAGTAGTGATCAACCAAAGCTGTTTTACAGCTATATCAGAAGCAAAACTAAAGTAAAAGATATAATACAATCCATAACGGACGAGGGAATCACTTATACACAAGAGAAAGGTATTTGTGAAGCACTAGATAAGAATTTCCAATTAGTTTTTACAGAAGAAAAAAATTTTGAGAGGAACTATGTGGAACACGCATGTCCACACATACTACCAGATATACAAATAGCAGAAAAAGTAATACGGGAAGAGTTAAGGAGATTAGACAGAGGAAAAGCAAGTGGTCCTGATGAAATTTCATGTTGGGTATTACGAGAATGTGCAAAGGAGTTATGTAAACCATTATTTTTAATTTTCAAGAAATCCTTGAGTCAAGGTAAACTACCAGATATTTGGAAAAAAGCAAATATTGTCCCCTTATTCAAGAAAGGAAATAGACAAAATCCACTCAACTACCGACCAGTATCACTGACCAGTGTTGTAAGCAAGGTATTAGAAAAACTTATAAGAAAAGCTTGGGTAAATCATCTAGAAGAACACAGTATGATAACAGATAGACAGTTTGGTTTCAGAAAAGGAAAATCATGTGTTACTAATCTGTTAAGCTACTATGACAGAGTAACAAACACAATACAGGAAAGGGAAGGATGGGTGGACAGTATCTATTTAGATTTCAAGAAAGCTTTTGACACAGTACCACACCAAAGACTTTTATGGAAACTGTACCATCAAGGATGAATTCGAGGCAAACTGTTTTGTTGGATGCAAGATTTCTCATAAAAAGAGAAATGAGGACAGTACTAAGAGGAAACTACTCATCATGGAAAGAAGTGACTAGTGGAGTACCACAGGGTTCAGTGCTGGCACCAATCATGTTTTTAGTGTATATAAATGATATAAACAGTAACACTGGAAATGAGAGCTATCTGAATATGTTTGCAGATGATGCAAAAATACAAAGGAGAATTACTAACACAGACTATTGTAAATAGCTACAAGAAGAATTAAATAAACTTCATGAATGGAGTAGTACATGGCAAATGGAATTCAATGTGGACAAGTGTCATGTAATGAAGTTTGGTAAAAGTGGAAAAAGACCTGATTGGGATTATAAGTTAGGAAATAAAACCCTATATACATCAGAAAGAGAGAAAGACCTAGGTGTGATTATCAATAACAGACTTTTTTTTTTTTTTTCTAATAATCATGGCGGCGCAACTGCCAGGGTCATATGCCGCCGTATAACAAAGAAGTAAAAAGTAAAAACAAAAAACAGAGGATAAACCACACAATCAAAAAGGAGAAATTCTAAATATCCTTAAAAAGTCCTGCCTCCTTCACAAACGAGAGGGTTGCCCCTCCCAAGGCACAGGCATCCTCCCCAAGCACAGAGGAAAGATGATACACACCACCATCCGTTTGGTGGTCAGAGAGGAACCGACGACGCAAATCCTCAAGACTAGGGTACTCCACCAACAGGTGCCGAACAGTCAAGGGAACCAGACAGTCATCAGAGAATGGAGGAGGAGCCCTTTCCATTAAAAAGCCATGAGAGGAACGGGTGTGGCCAATGCGGAGGGGGCACAAAGCAGTCTCTCATTGACGAGGGAAGCCCTGGTGACTAAATGAACTCACCTTCTGGCAAATCGAGCGCAACTTATTGGCACCTACAGCATCCCAATGCTCCTGCCAACAGCACCAAACTCTGGAGGCAATACAGGAGCGCATATTTGCAGGAGGCAGACGATACAGAGGGGACTGTGCAAGAGGGGGACGAGCCGCTGCCGCCTTGGCCAGCTGATCAGCTCGTTCATTCCCTGCCACTCCTACATGAGCTGGAACCCAACAGAAATCTACACGACGTCCACGACGCCCTAAAAGGAAAAGCCACTCTAAAATGGATAAAACCAAAGGATGAGAGGGATTAAAAGACTCCATTGCAGAAAGAGCACTTCGTGAGTCACTAAAAACAAAAAGCAGTGTGGGGGAGAGTGAAGAGAATCTGAAGGGCAAATAAAATAGCAGTCAGCTCAGCTGTAAAAACAGAAGCAGTCATAGGGAGGCTCCCACCTCGACAGAAGGTGGGAAACACCACACTAAAGCCCATACCCGCATCAGACTTGGATCCATCAGTATAAACTGGTATGGAGTCCCCATGAGAAGAGGCATGCTCTAAAAACAGAGAAAATAAAACCTGAGAAGGAAGGGAGGCCTTACTGGATGAGAAGAAACGACAGAATGTCACCCTGGGGAGAAGCCAGTAGCCCACCCTCGGGAAACGGTGGGGAGTGATCGGCACAGAAGGAACAGAGAAGCTAGACATAACTGACTGCACCCTGAAACCAAAGGGCTTTGGAAAGGATGGCCAAGTGGCAAAAATAGGTGACCGAGAATCTTGAGAGACCTTGACAAAGGGCACAGAGTCTGGGAGACGAGATAAGCGATACCAACATCGCATCAAAAGGGAAGAGCGGAGCAAGTCTAGAGGAAGGACACCAGCATCAGCCAACAAACTCGAAATCGGGGAAGATCGGAATGCCCCAGTGGCGAGATGAACACCAGCATGATGTATGGAATCTAAACTACGAAGCCGGGCTTCTGAGGCAGAAGAATAAACTTCACATCCATAATGAAGTTTGGATAAAATCAGAGACTGATGCAAGAGGAGGAGGGTCTTGCGATCAGCTCCCCAATATGTGTGCGCTAAAACTTTCAAGAGACCCAATGCTCTGAGACACTCAGCTTTTACGTACCTCAGGTGAGGGACCCAAGTCAACCGGCTGTCAAAAATCAGCCCTAAAAACCGGGTTTCCTTTAAACACGAAATACGACGCCCGTCTAAAAAAAGGTTTGGGTCAGGGTGGACTCCACGAATGCGGCAAAAATGCATGGCAACAGTCTTCTTGAAGGAAAATCGAAAACCTCGGTCATCAGCCCATCTAGAGACACGGTTGAGAGCCATCTGCATCCTCCTTTCTGCCATTGACATCCGTGAGGCAGTGACAGAGATTGATAAATCGTCAACATAGAGAGAGCCACGAACACCATCAGGGAGCACAGAAATAACGCTGTTAATTGCCACTGCGAAAAGGGTAACACTTAGTATGCTCCCTTGTGGCACACCATCCTCAAGGGGATGTGCAGTAGACAGCTCACTCCCAACTCGGACCCGAAAAATACGATTAGATAAAAACTCCTGGATAAAAGTGGGGAATCGCCCACGGAGACCAAACTCATAAAGTGATTGTAATATACCATGACGCCAGGAAGTGTCGTACGCCTTCTCCAAATCAAAGAACACTGTGATATGATGCTGGTTAGTTGCAAAAGCCTGGCAGATGGAAGATTCTAAAGAAAGGAGAGCATCTGTGGTCGACCACATCTTCCGAAACCCACACTGGACAGGAGACAAGTAACCACCCTTCTCTAAGTACCACATGAGCCGACTATTCACCATTTTTTCGAGGACCTTACAAAGGCAAGATGTCAGCGAGATAGGGCGATAATTAGTGGCCTGCAAGTGATCCTTACCCGGCTTAGGGATGGGGAGAACCACAGCAACACCCCATGAGGCTGGAAACCCACCAGTGCACCAAATTCTGTTATACAGTGACAACAGAAAATGAAGGGCTGCATCAGGCAAGTGGTGTAAGAAGGCATATGGGACATCATCCAAGCCTGGAGACGAGTCGCGACACTGCGACAATGCCATCTGAAGTTCAGAAGCAGAAAAAGCAACATTATACGACTCCTCTGCAGTAGATGGAAAACTAATGCCCAAAGATTCCAGGTGCCGTCGGCGGCGTGCCGACGGGGATGAGGTGTCCTTCCTAGAGACATTAGCAAAATGAGCGGCAAATATCTCGGCAACAGACGAAGAATGAGCCACCACCACACCTGCATGAGATAAAACAGGAGGAGAGGGAACGGGAAATTTCCCTGAAATCTTCCTCACCCGTTTCCACACTTTCGTGAGGGGAGTCTGTGAAGAAATTGAAGAAACAAATGACGCCCAAGACTTCCTCCTAGCCTCCTTCATAACCCGCCGGGCATGAGCTCGGGCCCTCCTATATGCCGCTAAGTAACCAGGGTCACCTCAGTGACGACGAAGTCGGGAGAAAGCAGCACGTTTAGCCCGAACAGCAGAAGCACACTCATCGGTCCACCAGGGAACTGGACGGCGAGGAAAGTGACCAGCTGTTCTCGGAATACTCTGCAGTGCCGCCGAGTGAAGTAAGTCTGTGAAATAATCAACAGCAGCATCAGTGCTGACAAAACCCTCCACACATCGGCTCGGGGAACACAGCTCCTCAAAAACCGGCCAGACTGCCCTATCCAAGCGCCAGCGGGGAAGACGATGCCGAGGCTTGCTCTGTGTCGATCTTAATAAAATAGGGAAGTGGTCACTGCCATGTAATTCGGGTAACACAGCCCACGTAAAATTCAGGGCAACCCCTGCAGAGCACAGAGACAAATCAATAGCAGTAAAAATACCCATTTGACTATTGTTACGGAACTGAGAAAGATAACGTACACTTTAAGTGAGAATACTAAGAGTCACTACTGTCCCGTAAAGTTCCAGGTTCAAAACAAAAGAGTTAGGTAAAATTACAAGTTAAAGTTTAATGCTCAAACTAACAACAAAACATTCAGGACTCATAAGGATAATGTAATGGCAAATAAACAGGTTAAATATATGGTTAACTGCAATAGCCTCTATTAACACGAAATTAGCAAGAGTAAATTTATCTAAGTCAGCCCTGATAAAATGAGATACCAGACAATACTCTGTGAATGCCAGATAAATTATTACAGATACAAACTATTATCAAAAATGACTGACATAAAACCCAACATTAATCAAAACCTCACTAGGCCTAAGAATTAACCTTATGCTACACAGTACAAGAAAAAATGCAATAACACTTATACTCAAATTACACACAGCTGCTAGATGTTTGGAGATTTCTTGAGCACTCACAATAATAATATCTGTACAGGGGAGGACAGAGATGTGAACAAAATGAGGAGCAGATCTAAGTGGCAATGATGCAGAGACTTAGCTCATTATATAGGGGCCAGGAGAGCTTGATACAACTTGTAAGAAGGACGCGCAAATGAAGCCATGGGGACAAAGAGCTGAAAATCCCGCTCTGAATAACAGAGAGAACGACTTACTCTACTATAACGGTAGAAGGGGGGAACTGAGGCAGAACACGCTCGTGATCAAACAGGCAGCAACTGTGCGTTAAAATTACACAAAGGATGATGAAATCATAGGCTATGTAATACCTCCCCACAAAGAAAAAAGAAATTTACAAAGGAAATTTCTTATTACTCCAAAACAATCTGTATATGGCATTACAGAACATGCAAAAGTGTTTCCTAATGTTACAAAACATGAGATCTCCCTAGCACGTTCAGTCATAGGTACTTGCCAGTATCCCTATAACAAATCAAACTTACTTATGTACCTAGCCTTTCCGATCTTGTCTATGCAATCTTCCACACGAGGGAGAGGGTAAGTGTCTGTTATAGTTATCTGATTAACACGTCTGTAGTCGATGCAAAGCCTCTGTGACCCACCTGGCTTAGGGACTAGAGTGACAGGAGCACTCCACTCGCTCTGACAGGGCTCAATCATCTTGTGGTCCAACAGGTAGCCAAGCTCCTTCTCGATGAGAGGAACTTTCACTGGGTTCACACGGTAAGGAGGCAATTTAATTGGCTTTGCGTCTCCAACATCGACATCATGCATCAACACAGTGGTTCTTCCTGGAGTAGCACGGAACACTTCCGGGTACTCCTGCAGTAATGCCGAAAACTCCTGCCTTTCCTCGGGAGGTAGATGAGAAAGGTTAGTCTGGAGATCATTCATGATATCAGGATTCTTCCCCAAACTATCACTCAGGCTCATGCTGCATGGGAGAACTTCACTTGCAGACTCGGGTGGAACAGCTACAGTGCAGACTGGATTATTTTCGTCCCGCCTGTGATATAACTTTAGCATGTTGATGTGACATAGTTGCTTGTTCTTTCTACGATCTGGTGTGGCGATGACATAGTTGACATCACTGAGTTTCTTCTCCACGAAATAAGGACCACTAAACTTGGCTTGAAGAGGTTGCCCATGAACTGGTAGCAGAATCAAAACCTGATCTCCTGGCTGAAAGTGGCGTAACCTGGACTTCTTATCATACCAAGTCTTCATCTTCTCCTGAGCAGCTCCTAAATTCTCTCTCGCCAGCTGTAAAGCAGTGGACAGCCGTTCTTTGAACTTCATCACATACTCCAGCAGGTTGACGTCATCTTCCTCCGACAGCCAGCATTCCTTGAGTAACTTAAGGGGTCCTCTTACTTCATGCCCAAACAGTAGTTCAAAAGGTGAGAAGCCCAGTGATTCATTTGGAGATTCTCTTGCGGCAAATACAACGAATGGAAGACCTTTATCCCAGTCTTTCTGATGTTCCAAACAGTATTTCTTGAGCATCGATTTGAGTGTTTGATGATATCTCTCCAACGCTCCTTGGGTCTGGGGATGGTAAGCTGAAGACGTGATCTGGGTGATGCCCAACTCTTTCAGAGACTGCTTGAAAACGTTTGACATGAAATTACTTCCCCGGTCTGACTGTACCTCCTTGGGCAGACCAAACTTTGTGAAGAACCCTAGCATTTCCTTAACCATGTTCTTTGCTGAGATATTTCTAAGTGGAATGGCTTCAGGATAACGAGTAGCCATATCAATCAGGGTCAACACATAAGAAAATCCTGAAGAAGTCTTAGGAAGAGAGCCCACAATATCCACCAACACACAGGTGAAAGGCGCCTCAAAAGGAGGAATGGGAACTAGAGGTGCAACCTTTTCGGTCTGATTACACTTCCCCACAACTTGACAGGCGTGACAAGACTTACAATACCAGGAAACATCCCTGAAGATACCTGGCCAGTAGAAGTGTTTCAAAATGCGTGCCACAGTCTTCCTCACTCCAAGGTGTCCTGCCAAACTGGAATCATGAGCCACTCTAATGATATCCTGCCTACAAACACGAGGGATGACAACTTGATGTACACCCTTCCCTTTCACAGTCGGCTGATGCTGTTGGGGGTCTCCACTTCCTCATAAGTACTCCTGACTTTACATAATAACAAGTAGAAGCACCGGCTGACTCTTCCTCACTGCAAGCAGAGTTAGCTAGACCTTTCAACTCAGGGTCAGCAACCTGCAACTCAACCAACTCTTGACGAGACAAATTATCAACACTACGGGGTACTGCCTCATCTGGTGAGTGGTCCAAATTAGCAAGAAAAGTGTCAGCTAGGATAACATCATCATCATCATTATCCTCTAAATCACCAGTAACTTTAGACTTAGCCCTAGTGACAGCACATGCAGGGAACACATCAGGGACATCACAATCCTGGGTAGCAGCCACTGGCTCACTAGACAATTGAGGAGCTGGACACACTTGACTTCCACCAATATCATTTCCAAATAAGAAAGTTACACCTGACATTGGGAGTGTCTCAACCAACCCAACCATAACGGAACCATTAACAAAACTAGACTCTAAATTCACTCTGCACAGAGGGACAGAGAAGTAATTATTCCCTACACCTTGTAAGATTACAGTTTCATCAGAGGAATTAACATTAGAGCCTAGAACACTGGTCAGCATAAGGGATTGGCAAGCACCTGTATCACGATATAATTGAACTGATTTCCTGTCATTACTGTCCAGAGGACTGACAAAACCATCAGACAGGAAATTAGCACATGAACTCTTGAGAGTGTCACCCACGTTACTGCTCAAAAGAGGGGCTCCATCATGAGAATTTAAGTTACCCCTCAGTTAACTCAGTTAAAGAATTCTGGGAACTCTCAAGAGTGGACACTAGACCAATTGACTGAATATTTAAAGACTCCTTTTTGTTCACATCACGCTGTCTCCTGAAACATTTCTCCGTAGTATGACCAAGCTTACTACAATAAGTACATTTACTTTTCTGAAATCTAGAGGTGAAGCTGGTATTTACTTCCTGAGAAACATCATCTTTATTCTCTTTCCTGTTACCTGTACTCTGAGTAGAGGCAACGTACTTACTCTCAGCTTTCCTTTTTTCTCTAGAATATCTCTTGTGAGTGAGAACATATTCATCAGCTAAAACTGCAGCATCAGACAAATTATCTATTCTTTTCTCATCAAGATATAGGCTTACATCTTTATTAATACACCTCTTGAAATCCTCCAGCAAAATCATCTGCTTAAATTTACCAAAATCAGAATCCACATTCTTAGAATTTAACCATTGCTCTAACAGATCTTCTTTGATTTTTGCATACTCAACATGGGATTGCTTATCTTGCTTGTAAGTTGTCCTAAATTTTACTCTATAAGCTTCAGGAACAAGCTCATAGGCCTTAAGAATCAAGCTCTTAACTACATCATAATTATCAGATTGATCCTGAGGCAAAGATGCATAAGTTACTTGAGCTTTACCGGTGAGAACAGTTTGAAGGAGTACTGGCCAATACTTTTTGGGCCAATTAAAACCTGTAGCTACCCTCTCAAACAACTGAAAATACTTTGTTAAATCAGATTCATTAAAAGGAGGGACAAGTTTAACATTTTTAGCCACATCAAAATCATCAGAGCTAGATGATCCAGTTCTACCTTGTTTCATGCGATACTCATGGTCTGCCCGAATCCTAGCAATTTCAACTTGTGCCTCAGCCTCCTTAGCACGAGCCTGAAACTCAGCCTCCTTAGCATGAGCCTGAAACTCAGCCTCCTTAGCATGAGACTCCGCCTCCTTAGCCTGAGACTCAGCCTCCTTAGCACGTGATTGAAATTCAACTTCCTTCACACGAGCCTCCTGCAGGGCTAGCTGTAACTTAGCTAATTCAATCAGCGTTTTGCTCATTTGGAGGAGTTACATTAAACAAGCTTTTATTAATCATGCCAACAATTTGATCTTTAGAATAATGAGAGTGAACTGCAATTCCCAATTGTTGAGCAACAAGCTTAAGTTCATTCTTTGTTCTGTTTTCTACATCACACACTGTTTGCACATTTGACAAAAAATCTTTGGCTTCATCAAGCGTAGTAATAGTAGACATCATGAATAAATCACAGTCACAAAATATCAAGCAATATCCTTATGATAATATCCTGAATATCCTGATATGAGGTCGCCAAATTTATGTTACGGAACAGAGTAAGATAATGTACACTCCAAGTGAGAATACTAAAAAATCACTACTGTCCCGTAAAGTTCCAGGTTCAAAACAAAAGAGTTAGGTAAAATTACAAGTTAAAGTTTAATGCTCAAACTAACAACAAAACATTCAGGACTCATGAGGATAATGTAATGGCAAAAAACAGGTTAAATATATGGTTAACTGCAATAGCCTCTATTAACAAGAAATTAGCATGAGTAAATTTACCTAAGTCAGCCCTGTTAAAATGAAAATATACTGGGTAATGCTCAATTAATGCAAAATAAATTATTACAGATACAAACTATTATTAATAATTGCTGACAATAAGAACCTTACATGGTTCACAAAAACCTCACTAGGCCTACAAATTAACAACTTATGCTATACAGTACAAGAACAAAATGCAATAACACTTATACTCAAATTACACAGCTGCTAGATGGTTGGAGACTTCCTGAGCACTCACAACAATACCTGTACAGGGGAGGACAGAGATGTGAACAAAATGAGGAGTAGATCTAAGTGGCAATGATGCAGAGACTGAGCTCATTATATAGGGGCCGGCAGAGCTTGATACAACTTGTAAGAAGGACGCGCAAATGAAGCCATGGGGACAGAGAGTTGACAATCCTGCTCTGAACAACAGAAAGAACGACTCACTCTACTATAACGGGAGAAGGGGGGGACTGAGGCAGAACACGCTCGTGATCAAACATGCAGCATACTGTGCGTTAAAATTACACAAAGGATGATGAAATCATAGGCTATGTAACAATATATATATATAAAGTGCGCCATCGCTAAGTGCGTCTCGCCTAATGTACGACGAAGGTCTGACAATAATTAATTATTTAGAAAGTGCGTTTGCTACTTGCAATGTGCGACGGACATGAAAAGTTGAGGCAAATACGGTATTCTCTCACAACTCGTGAGCATAATTTGTTGCACGCGGTGGGTAAGGGTGGGGCTGGTGAGTATGTGTGGTGGGGTGCGGTTGGTGTGTGAGTGGTGGCCACAGCAGCAGCATGATGATGTAATGTTTTTAGTGTCTGACCTGAACATTTAGGGTAGCACCTAACCTAGTGCAAACTAAGATGTGCTTTCCATAAAACTGGCCACAAAATATTGCACTTTAAGAGCATCCGTTAATCACTGGCGCAGTCATCACCAGGGTTGACATTTGGTATTTTTCATATCAAATGTGGGTCAATTTGGTAATGAAAAATTCCATCAGTAATGATTCAGAATGATTCATTACAAAAGGATTTTTCACATGTAAGAGTGTACCGAGGATGGAGATAGTGGATTACCCTTTTTTTTTTTTTCCTTTTAATGCAAGAAGGAAGGAACCAAAGGCTAAGAGCCCACAAACCGTTCCTTCCCAGAAAAAAGGAAAAAGATCAATAATTCAGAATGACCCATTATCAAAAGCATTTTTCACATGTATGAATCTACCGAGGATGGAAACAGTGGATTATCTTTTTTTTTTGTTTTTTTTCATTTAATGCAAGAAAGAAGGAACCAAAGGCTAAAAGCTCACAAACCATTCCTTCCAAGAAATGAAAACAAAAACAATACGAAAGAGAGCCAAAACCCCTCCAGTAGTGATGAGAGTGATAGGGAGGCACAGGGTGAGGCCCGTGCAGAACAGCTGTGAGTGTTTTGATTCAGCTTCCGTGATACGGCCTCGGGTACCACAACAACAATTCACATTATCTACACTCTGTATAATGTTGGTAAGGTCTTGAATTTTCATAATAAATATACTTTATCACTCTTGCATGTTTCTACTGTAAGTTTTCCTTTTGGATTTTAGTTAGGGACAAGTAATGGTGAATCAATATACGAAAATTTAGGATGTGTCACCCATAAAGTTATTATAACATGGGATCCTATGCTTCACACAGTGCGAATTTATAAAGTACAACTGGCTGTGTCGCCCATATTCACGCATTTTACGTGAGATGACTTTATACATATCATCATCATCATCAGCCGTTGAGGTCCACTGCAAGACCGGCCTATCTCTACTCAAGCAGGGATGATACAGCCAATGTATCTACCCAGTGGCTTGGGCTGTCTGGTAGAGACTGTATGTAGGGTGAGAAGTGCTTGTGAGTGTGATTGTAGTGTTGTAGTGGCTTTGGATGTGTGTGTAGTCTGTGAACCAAGTGTAATCGGACCGCTTTAAGCCGATTGGGTGCAAGCATACTAGTATGCGACACTGGTTCAACCACAGCATCCCTTGTGTCCACCAAAGTAGCAAGTGGCTTGGTGAATGCTTCTCAAAGTTTTCACAACTCTAGCGGGAGGCGAACCCGTGCTCACCAGCGTGCGAAACGCACACTATACCACTGTACCACAGAGGCTCTGACTGTATACATTATATATATATATATATATATATATATATATATATATATATATATATATATATATATATATATATAAAGAGAGAGAGAGAGAGAGAGAGAGAGAGAGAGAGAGCCTTTGTGGTACAGTGGTATAGTGTGCGTTTTCATACATGGGAGAACTAGGGTTTGTGCCCTGCCAGGGAAAGGAACTTTGGGAGTGTTCTTCCAGCCACGTAGTGTTTTGGCAGACATTAGGGTGCTGTGGTTGATCCAGTGTCGCATGTTATAAAGTATGCTTGCACCCAGTCGGCTTGCGTGGCTGATTACATTAAGTTCACAGACTACACACACATCCAAAGCCACTCCAACATTACAATCACACTTACAGGCAAGTCTTACCCTACATTCAATCTCTACTAGACAGCCTAAGCCACTTGGTAGAGATACATAGGTTGTATCATCCCCACGTTGGTCAGGATAGGCCGGTCCTGCGGTGGACATTCAACGACTGGTGATGGTGATGATTATATATATATATATATATATATATATATATATATATATATATATATATATATATAGATAGATAGTCTCTCTATCTATCTATAGCCCGACGCCCTAATCCCGCAAAGGGTGGCCGCAGACAAAACGCCTCCAAGTCGCTCTGTCACCCACCATTTGACTACCCTCCCCCCAACTCACCCCCCCTCCCTCATATACCTCTCAACTCCATCCCTCCACCTCATCCTCGGTCTCCCTCTCCCTCTCCCTCCCTCCACCTCACCTACATACACCCTCTTAGTCAGTCTTTCATTCTCCATTCTCTTCACATGTCCAAACCACCTCAGTGTATTTCTCCT
This sequence comes from Coenobita brevimanus, assembly GCF_032717465.1. Classification (NCBI taxonomy): domain Eukaryota; kingdom Metazoa; phylum Arthropoda; class Malacostraca; order Decapoda; family Coenobitidae; genus Coenobita; species Coenobita brevimanus. The sequence goes on from NC_137006.1 coordinate 24,411,291, forward strand.
AATCTTCTCAACCACATCCACATCCACCCCACAGCGTTCCTTCACTTCTTCATTCGTCAACCTGTCCCTCCACGTCACTCCACATGCTCCTCGCAAGTAACTCATTTCCACTGCTCTCACTCTTGACTTGTTCCCCTCTTGCAAGGTCCATGCCTCGCTTCCATATGTCAGGGTAGGGATCACAATACTATCATGCAGTGACTTCTTAACTTCCATACTCACCTCCCTATTTCTCATCACTGCTTTCAGTGTACCAACAACCTTCCCTCCTTGCTGTACCCTTTCACACACTTCATCCCCCAAAGTTCCATCCTTACTCATCACACTACCCAAGTACTTGAATGCACTCACATTCTCCATATCCTCACCATCCAACCTCACTGCACACTCTGTGACTTCATTCCACTCAAACACCATAACTTTACTTTTGTTTACATTAACCCGCCCCGTCCTGACCACTTTTTCACCACTGGTACCCCCCAATCCCGACCATTTTTAGACCCAATTTTTTTTTGCTAAAACTTTCGCTTTTGGTCAGAAACAATGGTCAATCACGAAGAAAGTGTTCACCGGGGTCCATAAGTTGCCTAAACAGGTATACCTTCGTCACACCTGGTACCGTGTTCTCTGTAGGTGGTCTGAGGCTCTCACGTTTTCTATGGTATTATAAGTCTGGGAAACCAATGAAAGTAAGTAGATATGTATTTATTACAAACATAAAAACATGTGATACAAGAGTAAATTGGATTTTATACAAAAATAGAGCTGAAATAAGCATTGTACCATCGTGTGAACCGAGCAAAATCGGGCAGACTGGTCACGATGAATCGCTAACATTCCTGAATCATGATACATATCATTTTTTTTACTTACATAATACATCTCCAATAACATTATACCATTTTACATTTTACTGAACTGTTTTTACGTATTCACAGGCCTTTCGATAACATTTAGCGTAATGTTAGCGCTTATTTACGTAGTGAGTGAACTCGCTGTGACTGTTGTTTCTACTCGTATTGTGTTTTTTCTACTTACATAATACTTTCCTAATAACATTATACACTTTTCCACTTTTGAGAACTGTTTTGAGATAGTTTCAGGCCTTACGTAAATATTTAGCGTAATAATAGCGCATAATAACACAGATGGTGAAGTCGCTATGACTACTATTTCAACTTACAACCTATTTTTGTACTTATATAATAATTCTCCACTAACATTGCACATGTTTCCACTTGATATAATTGATATCACATAATTTGAGTCCTTACTATTCTACTGAGCGTCATATTATAGCATATTTACACAGTGAGTGTTATCGCGATATCATTTGTTTCATCTTACACTAGTATTCAACTTATAAATTACTTTCCTACTAACATTACACCCATTTCCACTTTATATCATTCCTATCACATACTTCCTGACCAGAATGTTCTACTGAGCATAATATTTTCGCAGATTTACACAGTGGGTGTACTCGTGATATCAATTGTTACAACTTACACTATTTTTCAACTTATACGTTACTTTCATGCTAACATTACACCCGTTTCCACTTTATATTCTTGCTATCACATATTTACTGACCAGAGTGTTATACTGAGAGTCATATTTTCGCAGATTTACACAGTGGGTGTAGTTTTGATATCACTTCTTTCAACTTACACTATTTCTCAACTTGTACATTACTTTCCTGAAAACATTACACCCGTTTCAACTTTATATAAGACTTAGCACATACTGACTGGCCTTACCATTATACTGAGCGTCATATCGCCATCCCACACAGTTTCAGTAGTGTAGGAAGTTATGGTACTCTCTGAAACATGGCTGAAGGCACAATGCAACATTGCACTCTACACACTCGTACCTTGTGTCTTTTCTCTGAGTGGCTGGTCTGACTGTTGAGTGCTTGCATACATGGCAGCGGCGCTGGGGTTTACGACGGTTTGGGTCGGAAGGGATTGTGCTAGGATAGTGGCGTCCTGTGAGGCGTAGGGGAGTCTGGGCAGCCATGGGGGTGCGGGTGCGGTGTGTTGGTCTGTCCTGGGCATGCCTGGCGATTATTTCACGTGCCAGCTCCCTCAAAAACCCCTCAAAGGTCTCTGATATTCCTGTTGTCATGGCGTGCAGGTAGTGTGTGTTCAGGACCGTGATGTCGAGCAAGTGGAAAAAGAGCTTTTTGTACCACTTCATCGTGGTCCTGGCACAGTCAACACTAGAAATCATCGAGTCTGACTGATCCACTTGCCTCATGTTCAGATTATAGTCCAGTACAGACTCGGATTTCCAGACGTTGCGCCTCCTCTCGCTACGGTGATCAACGGAGTCTGTGCGGTGCATCAAGGGGCTGTGTACAGTTGATAGGAGGCAAACTTCCCTGTTGTGGTTCCACAGGGTGGCAAGGATGTTATTTGCCTGGAAGAAAACCACCTCATTCTTGTCAAGTTTCCTCCCTATCTTGACCATATGGCGACGGTTTCTCTTGACTGTACCACAGACTCCGGTGTCGTGTTGGTGGAGGAAAATAGCGAGAAGAGGGCTAGTGTATCAGTTGTCCAGGTACAACACATGACCACGATGAAGGTACTCCTCTATCATTGTCTTCACCATGGCCCCTGAGAGTCCTATACTACGATCTTCTGTTATATCTGTCTGTGCACCCGTGTACAAGACTATGTCTTGCACATAACCAGTCTTACAGTCACACATAACAAAGATCTTGAACCCGAAACGGTGTCTCTTGCTGGGTATGTACTGGCGAAAGGAAATATTGCCTCTCCATAACACAAGACTCTCGTCTATGAGGAGGTCTCTGTAAGGATAAAATGAGGAGCGGAACATTTCCCGTAAATGATCAAATACCAGCCTAATTCTCCTCATTTTATCAGTGTTATTTGCATTAACTGGATCTTCTGCATCAAAAAAGTGGAGGCGGCCGAGAATCTGCTGAAATCTATTACGACTCATCACCTTTCCAAAGAAAGGTGTGAGGATCATTGGGTCAGTTGTCCAGTATGCAGGAATTTGGTTTTTTCTTACCACACCCATCAAGAGAACCAGGGCAAAAAATAAGAACATCTCTGAAATTGTCACAGGATAGTCATATTGCTGGGAATGCCTGCTCGTTGTTCCCAAACGTTCACTTTCACGGCGCTGTGTTCGTGAAAATATGTTTGTCTGTTCCACTATGCGCCCCACAAACGCCTCCCCAAAGAACAAGTGGAAAAAATCCACTCTAGAGGAACCCGCATGCACACCTGGAGCCATGCAACCAGACCGCCACTCCTCAGTGAAAGGGTGAATGATGGGAGTAAAATTACTCCCATCTTCCCAGTTCCACGAGACACCACCATCTCCAGCCACGTCCCCATCGTCGCCTTCGTCAGGGTGGGGAGGTGAGGGTGGTGGGGGAGGTTGGGGAGGTGGAGACCGGTGCCTTTCATCACTCGCACTTCTCTTCCCTCTCCCTTTTCCTTTACCCTTTCCCTTCCCTTCCCTTTCCTTCCTTTCCCCACATCCTGGGGCTGTGGGGAGGAAGTTTGGGAATATTGTGGGGCGAAAGACGTGCTGGGGAGTGGCTCCACCTTCTCTCCCCTAGGCCTACGTGCACCACGTGCTCATGCTGCCTCTCTCACACCACTTTCCCTTTCACCCCGCACTCCCGCCACACCACTTTCCCTTTCACCCCGCACTCTCACCACACCACTTTCCACTTCCCCAGACAAAAGACTTGGACCATACCTTATTTGTCTTCTTGTCCCACCTTCTGATCCTCGGGGTGAGAATTTCTCCATACCCAACCACGAGGCGATATCACGTCCTAAGCCGCCGTCATCGTCATCGTCCTCATCCTCGTCCTCATCAGAATTGGGATGGAGAGAGGTCCGTGCACGTGGTTGGGGTGCAGGCTGGCCTTCCCTTGCCTAACGATATGTCACATACCGCTTTTTCCGGGGCGAAGGGACCTCTTCATCACTGCTTGTTATTTCTTCCTCTGGCTGGACGTAATCTCGATCCACCACATCATCATCAAGTGGAGAATCACTATCTCCAGTGAAGGCCTCCAGGGCGAATGCTATTTCGTCGTCTGAGAGACCTTTCCGCGCCATGTCTGACCTGGGTCACTGCTAACAGGTGAGTGACCGAGACAAGGGCGAACGCGGGTCACGCAGGGTCTGGGACGCTGCCTGCCTGGTGGCAGGTAGGGGAGGCTTGGGTAGGTGGGCCAATCGAAAATCTCGCGCAAATTTTGAAAATTGTGGAAATTATGAACCTTGCAATTGCAGGACGTTGAAGTACGTCAATGGGATTGGCAGTGACAAAACGTGAGGACGTGGAAGTACGTCGATGGGACGCCGCGGGTTAACTTTCAGATTCCTCCTCCTACACACTGTCCCAAATTCAATCACCAAACCTTGCAACTCCCATTCGTCTTCACTCAACAGTACTGTATCATCAGCAAACAGCAACACCGGAAGATTCCAAATCTCACCCTCATTCATTAGAGCCACCCCCACATCCACTGCCCTACCCTGCACTTCCTTTACAACCTCATCCATGTATATATTAAATAGCCATGGAGACAACACACAACCCTGTTTCAGTCCCACATTGAGATCAAAGAACTCACTCAGCTCACCATCCACTCGCACCTTAACCCTAGCTCCCTCGTACATACTCTTCACAGCACTCAACAATTTTCCCACTACTCCATATATTCTTAATACCTTCCACATACCTTGCCTATCTATTCTGTCATTAGCTTTCTCCAAGTCCATGAAGGCAGCATACACGTTCCTTCCCTTCTCTAGATACTTCTCCACTAAACATCTTAGAACAAATATCTGATCTACACACCCTTTTCCCTTCCTAAATCCCCCTTGTTCTTCCCCAACTAGTTCCTCTGTCATATGCCTAACCCTATCAATGAGTATTCTACCATAAATTATACCAGTCACACTAAGTAGGCAAATACCCCTATGGTTACCACATACTTCTCTCTCTCCGTTTGCTTTGTATAAAGGAACAATTATACCTGATTTCCAGTCCTCTGGAACCCTTCCCTCTTCCCAAGCCAATCTACACAACTTCCATATCCACTCCACAACAATCTCACCCCCATACCTAAGCATTTCACCACACACTCCATCAATTCCTGGGGCCTTTCCCAACTTAATATTCTTCATCGCTTCCACTACTTCCACCCTACTGCTCTCTTCCTCCCTCCTCTCATCTCTTCTTCTCCCAGCCATTCCCCAACCACTTATACTCGCACTGCTGTCACTCTCTACATTCAACAAATCCTCAAAGTGCTCCTTCCATCTCCTCAGTTTCTCTCTCTTCTCCACCAACAATCTAATATTCCTATCTTTCACTCCCCTAATATTTCCCCTTTCACACTGCCTTACTTTCTTTACCTCCTTCCAAAACAATTTCTTACTCTCCCTCCATATCACACTCAGATTCCTCCCAAACTCTTCATCCACTTTCTTTTTACTGTCCTTCACCAGTCTCTTAACCTCCCTTCTCCTGCTCACATATACCTCTCTCTTCTCTCTCTCATCTTCTCCCCTACCTCTACTTGCTAACCATTCACTATATGCCTTCTTCTTTTGTTCCACAGCTCGTTCCACCTCATCATTCCACCATGCTGTCCCTTGCACACTCTTGCATCTCCTCCTCACTCCACAAACCGCCTCACACGTTGCGCCTATCTCTTCCGTGAATATCTTACATACGTCTTCCACCCCTTCCATCTGCTCTAGCTCATACCTTCCCAGTCTTTCTTCCACTATGCTCTTATACTCTGTCATTTTCTCACTATCTTGCAATTTCTCCACTCTTCTCACAGGAGTTGCTTCCTCCTGTCTTCCCCTTCGTCTCCTCAACCACTTTCTTTGTAGCTCTACCTTGGCCATCACTAAGTGATGGTCCGAGACTCCATTCCCCCACCCACTCCACACTCTTGCATCCAACACTTGTCTTCTCATTCGCTCATCCACACACACGTAGTCTATCATTGCCTTTCGTTCAACAAGTTCACCATCCATCCTCCTCATTACTCTCCATGTATACCGGTGGATCATCTTATGCCGAAAGTAGGTGTTGGCTATTGCCAACCCCTTACAAGCACAGATGTCCACCAAAGCACTTCCATTCCCATCTACGTCAGCTGGCACACCCCACTGACCAACCACTCCATCCACTCGTACATTCCCAACTTTGCCATTCATGTCTCCAATCAACAGCACTCTCTCGCTCCTCTCAAACTTGTCCATACACGCTTCTACTCTCGCCCAAAACTCATCTTTCACTCTTGTCACTTGATCCTCTGTCGAGGCATACACACATACAATCGCCCATGCTTGTATACCTACTTTCATCCTCACCCATACAATCCTTGCACCCACTGTTCCATACTCTCTTATATTCTCCTTCCACTTCTTGCTTATCATCAGACATACTCCCTCTCTTGCCGATATATATATAACAGAAGCATCAGCCATTGCAAGTCCACTGCTGAATAAAGGCCTCCCTCAACATTCTCCACGAATTCCTTGAATGAGCCCATATCTGCCACGTTTTGCCTGAAAACTTCTCTATCTCAGCTCTACACGTCTTGTCTACTCTTTTTCTGCTACGCTTACAATCTCTAGGAGTCCAGTTAGTCAGTTTCTTGTTCCATCGGTTATCCCTTGTGCTTGCTACATGACCTGCCCGCCTCCGTTTTTTTCATTTAAAATATATATAATGTCTTTGACTTTAGTCTGCTCTCTAACTCAAGTTTTTCGTTTCCTGTGTCATAAAGATATCTCCAACACTGACCTTTCCATTGCTCTTCTAAAATGGATTAGTTGATTTTTCATCGATTTAGTCAGTTTCCAGGTCTCACAACCGTATGTGATATCTGGAACTAGCTTTTCATACATTGGGAAGCTACTTTTCATGATGTCTAAATGTTTACCGAAAACATTCCATCGAATCAATATGCATCTTTTTATTTCGCTATCATAGTCTTTCGTTATTGTTAGTGTTTCTCCAGAGTAATTGTACTTCTCTACTTCTTCAAGAATCCCTTTGCTTATTCTGATGACACTCTTTGGTGTATTTGGATTAAACATTAGTATTTCGGTTCAACTTTATCCCTACTTTGAGACTTTCTCTATTCAAGTCATTTAGGATTTCTTGCCATATCTTTGCTGTTTCTGAGCTTAGGGCAGTGCCATCTGCACATCTTAAATGGTTTAGCTTTTTGCTTCCGCTAACAAAGCTGGAGGAGGTTATGTATTCACCTATGTTTATTTGTCCACACGATATCTCCAGAAGTTCTCAATGAATTTCGATGGAATTATGTGGAAGAGTAGGCCATGTGCAAAGAAAGAACTGATTAAATTTGGGGGGCGGATCCGGATCTGCATATCCGGTTCAATATCTCCAAAAGTTCTCAATAATTTTCACTATAATTTTGTGGAAGAGTGAATCAGGGTTCAAGGAACAATTGATTAAATGTGGGGGCGGATCCGGATCCTATTTACTCCATACAATATCTCCACGGATCCGGATCCGAATCCTTTTTAATGGCACTGGCATTGGCAAAGATATGCGCTTTAGTGCTTTCCGGTCTCTATCTATGCTGACAGATTTGTTTTCCCAGTTGGCTTTCTGAAAATACTTTCTAGGCATGCTGTAAATAATTTTCGTGAAAATAAATCTCCCTAACGCACGCCCGTCTCTGCCATAATTTTTTCACTTTTTTTTTTTTAATGTAATTTAACTGTAGAAGTTCCCTCTTTACGGTATAAATATTTTCGAGCAGTTTTACAATGTTATTCATCCTTCTCGCAGTGACTCTATACTTACTATGTGCTCCACTGAGTCGAAAGCCTTTTTGTAACCAGCAAAACGTAAATACTGTACAGTGGTCTATTATATTCTGTAGTTTTCTCAGTTAGCTTATTCACTGTGTGTAGATGATCTCTAGTCGAAAACTCTCTTCTGAACCCTGCCTGCTTACGAGGTTGGTTTTCTTCCAGATTTGTTGTTATTCTGCTCATACGGACTTTAGTGAATAACTGATAATGAGCTAATGATAAGTTCTAAGATTTTTTGAGTCGCTTTATTTGATAAGTAAAATATATAATTTGCATTACACCATGTTTTGGGAATTTTTTTTTTTTTTTTTTTTTACACTCAATAAATAAGTGGGCGAGCCTGTTACTTCTACTATATACATATATATATATATATATATATATATATATATATATATATATATATATATATATATATATATATATATATATATATATATATACTGGGATTTTACATTGAATGGAGAGAGACTGGAATTGGTGAGAAAGTTCAAATACATGGGTTCAGTGATAGAAAAGAGAGGAAAATGTGCCAAAGAAGTGGAAAGTGGAGTGATGCAAGGAAGAAAAGTAGCTGGTGCAATGAAGGCCTTGATAAGAAACAGAGGCTTGAGTGTTGCAGCTACACGAAGCATACATGAAGGAGTGTTATTGCCAACTTTAACATATGGATGTGAGAATATGGTGTGGCATGAAAATGAAAAGTCAAAAGTAAGAGCACTGGAGATGGGACTGCTGAGGAATGTATTTGGAGTACAGAGGGTGGATAGGATACGAAATAATGTGATTCGTGAAAGATGTGGAGTAAGGAAGTCGGTGGACACCAGAACTGAAGAAAGTGTACTGAGATGGTATGGTCATGTAGAGGGAATGGATAACGATAGAGTGGTGAAAAAGGTATATCTGAGTGAATTTGAAGGAGGGAGGAGACGAGGCAGGCCAAGGAAAAGTTGAAGAGATATGGTGGATGAGTGTGTGAGGAAGAGAGGTTTGGAAGTCAGTGAGGCTAGGGAACTGACAGGAGATCGAGCTGGCTGGATGAATGTTGTGAGGAGAAGTGCATGATTAGTGCTTTGGCACCCTTTTTTAACTTGGCAGCGTCCGGATTTATTCTATCGGATATGTTTATGTAAGCTACAGAACATAGTGAAGGTTTTTTGGCGTATCCGATAGAGCTATGATTCCGGGGACTTGAATGATGAGTGAATGGAAGCGTGGCCCGTTGGATTGGACTACTCGTAATTTGGGCTCTCTGGACATTGCTACTCCTCACCCTGCCCTAGGGTGGGAAAGGAGGTCCGGATGATGATTATATATATATATATAAACAGTTTTGTTTATTTACTACATGTTCGTACATACGTATGTGGTATGTATGTGTGCATTTACATGTGTGTATATACAATTTGTGTATACTGTAGTATCATGTTATCTTTGTATATCCTGAAACTGGACTAATGAAAACTATTCCCACTTACTGTGGTAATCTAGAGGTTTGGCTATAAAAAATACGTATCGGCTTAACTGGTGTATCTTGAGCTTTTGCAACAGCACCAATGTATTAGCAGTGCATCCCATGTGAAAACTGCCGAGAGAGAGAGAGAGAGAGAGAGAGAGAGAGTTTTATGCGAGAAAGAAGGAACCAAAGACCATGAGCCCGCAGTAACAGTTCCCTCCAAGAGAAAAACTAAACACAATAGAGAGCCAAATTCAAGATTCGATCATTTTGAGATGCCTGGACACAATGCGTTTGAAAGACTGGAGATCATAGGCAGCAGGAAATACAGACAGAGGGAGACAGTTCCAGAGCTGACCTGTTGCATAAATGAAAGACTGGGAGTAACGGTTAACTCTTCCATTAGAGAGTTGGACAGAAAAGGGATGAGAGTTTGCTGCCAGACGGCTGCTACGCGCCCGTCGTAGAGGTGGAGGAATGCAAGCAGACAGTTCAGAGGAGCAGTGACCATTAAAGTAGCGGTAGAAAAGAGATAAAGATGCAACAGTGCGGCGAAGAGACAGAGGTTGAAGGGAGTCAGTAAGAGGAGGAGAGTTAATGAGACAAAAGGCCTTTGACTCCACCCTATTGAGAAGAGCTGTATGTGGGGAGCCTCCCCACACATGAAAGTTGTATTCCACACAGGGGCGGATAAAACTCCTGTAAAGAGTCAACAATTGTGCAAGGGTAAAGAAAGAGCGGAGTCGGCTTAGCACACCCAATCTCTTGGAAGCAGATTTTACAAGAGATGTAATATGATCTTTCCAAGATAAGTCCTGTGTAAATGAAACCCCAAGCATGTTCAAGGATGATGCAGGATTAAGCTGAATATTATTAAACATTAGTGGGTATAACTGTGGAAGATTTTGTCGGGTTGATAGGTGTAAGAACTGAGTCTTAGATGCATTAAAAACAACCATATTATTTTTACCCCAGTCAGAGATACGAGCCAAGTCAGACATTAGGTGTGCCATAGCCTCATCCCTTGTTTGCTGAAGTAACTGTTGAGATGGGCGTTGCGGGAACCGAATGGAAAGGTGAAGGGTGGAGTCATCAGCGTATGAGTGGATAGGGTTAGATGTACAGCTTAGATCATTGATGAATAAAAGGAAGAGAGTTGGTGATAGGACAGAGCCCTGAGGAACACCACTGTTGATAGATCTAGGAGAAGAACGATGGCCGTCTACAACAGCGGCTATAGAACGACCAGAAAGGAAGCTAGCGATGAAGGAACAGATAGGATAGAAACCGTAAGAGGGCAGTTTGGAAATTAAAGATTTATGCCAGACTCGATCGAAAGCCTTTGAGATGTCAAGTGCAATGGCAAAGCTTTCGCCAAAGTCCCGAAAGGAGGATGACCAGGAGTCTGAAAGGTAGGTGAGAAGATCGCCAGTGGAGCGTCCCTGACGGAACCCGTACTGACGATTGGAAAGAAGGTTGTGATAGGAAAGATGCCTTAAAATTTTTCTATTGAGAATTGACTCCAAAACTTGAAATACAGGACGTTAGAGCAATTGGACGATAGTTGGAGGGTTGGGAGTGGTCACCCTTCTTTGGGACTGGCTGAATGAGAGCAAACTTCCAGCAAGAAGGAAAGGTACAAGTTGACAGACAAAGGCGAAAGAGTTTGACCTGCGAGAAAAAAAGGAGAGATAGAGGGAGAGGATGAAAAAAAAGAGGAAACTGGAAGAGTAAAGGGAAGCATGTGGGTCATAAATAAATGATCAGCAATATTATATCTACGAGTGTATGGGCAGTAGGCTAACTAGAAGAGGTGGGAAGTGGAAGAGGGGAGGGGTGGGAAGGAACTAAAGAAAAGGTGCTCATCCTCGGTGTTCGTAGCCTATTCATATATTAGGCCTTTCAGCCTGTGTCGAGATATACTTCAGTAACATTGGCAGACAACACAGTTACCTGTCCTTGGTGTTACCAGACAACAGGTACCCACTATTCCTACCAACCCACAGAGTGGATGCACGCCTGAGTTCAGCCACCTCACCTACCCTCATCATAATTCCAGCACTGGCGTTATCGAGCCGCCAGCTTGGCAGCCGCTGATACTTTTCCTCCCTCTTCTCCTCCCCCTTCTCTTTCTTGGGATAACTTACTCGTCAGTTTATCTTAAGTATTAATTCATCATTACCCTATTTACTACCACACACGATATTAATCTGTGCATCTGTGTATGCATACATGTGTGTGTGTGTGTGTGTGTGTGTGTGTGTGTGTGTGTGTGTGTGTGTGTGAAAGTATATGTGTATGTATCTTCATAACTTTTATTCATATAAACTCGACTAATGAAATACGATAAATGCTTCTCTCTCTCTCTCTCTCTCTCTCTCTCTCTCTGCCGGTGCAGACTTATGTGTGTACATTACCATCCGAAAGCACCCCGGTTAAGGTCATAAGTTTCTCCAGAATTGTGGTGGTTTGCATGCATATTAAATCCCACAAAGCTCTGTGTTCAGTGCAGTATTAAATTTACGAAAGAGGAGTATTTGAAATTACTTGAACAGACTATAACTGAGGGACTACAAGAGTCGATATGTCTATCCGACTGAAGAGGGCACTCCCACAACTTGCATACTAAGTCACGGATGCATGAAATTTAATGAAAGTTTAATATGAGGTGGAAAGATTGTCCTTGGTTTTTAATAAAATAAATTATCCAATCTGATTGCACTTGGCATTTAGCTAAGCTGCATGTGGTTATCGCTTTTTGCTAGATTTAGAAAAAAAAAAATCACCCTGGGTATACGATGTTTTCTTATTGGCTATGGTTACTGAGAGAGCGTGGTTTGAACTGACTGCATTAACCTCTCATTAAGAGAATATGAATCATTTGACTGCCGGACCCTGTTTACACCGTGGCGCGGCCTATTGTCACCTTTATCTCTGAGTCACAAGTTACATGAGTCGCCTAAGCTACTGTATTCTGATGGAAAACTGGTTCAACCTATGGAGTTACCAGGGCGGCTCCAGCAATCTTCTCCGTGCGTAACAAGATGCTAGGCAACGTTAACTGATAACACTTCTTTTCAGATGCAATGTAGGTACCATTTTAGACATTTAACCCTTATACAGTATTTGTACCATGCTCCAGCCAGCCCTGTGCTCGTCAGCCAGACCGCGCCTGTATTGTCGTACTATAAGAGTACATCTTATACACGAATCGTGTTCAGGGCTTCTGTGTTATCTATCTATCTATCTATCTATCTATCTATATATCTATATATATATATATATATATATATATATATATATATATATATAAAATATAGATATATATATATATATATATATATATACATATATATCTATATATATATAAACATATATATATATATATATATATATATATATATATATATATATATATATATATATATATATATATATAAGACAAGAAACAAACGTAGATAACTTTCCAATTTCGAGCGGCCTGGTATTAGTCGCACACTGTCCCCGCCCGGACCCCGATATGGTTACTCAGTGTCTTTATGGACTGAGGGAAGAGTGTAACTGTCCTTCCACACGATCAGCGGGCACCTGTGGTGTTGCAGTACGGTAATAGAAAATACTTGGGAAATGATCGTGTGCACACACACACCACAAAGCCAGCCAGGAGACAGGACGTGTGTGCTAGGCAATCCCTAGGTCCTGTTCTCCCCACTTACTATTTTTTAACAAGCCCATACCCCACTGACCGGGCTAATGTATGGCCCGGCCTGCAATAAAGTTGCAGGAAATCTTTGAACAACAACAACAACAACAATCGTGTGCAACCGGGCTAATGTATGGCCCGGCCTGCACTGTAGGTGCAGGAAATCTACGAACGAACGAACGATTGTGTGGACATGATGAACAGAAACACTATCTTTTCTTCTGCTCCACTGTTACACTGTAAATATGAAGTTTCTTAACCATGCTTCGAAACTGAACATGTTACACTTTAAATATGAAGTTTCTTAACCATGCTTCGAGACTGATGTGTTGTGTGCTCGGACACCACATGAGCACACTGATCATGTGGAGGGAACTTAAATGACCCCCTTGCCTTCCCTGTCCTTATCCTAATCTATTATTTACTGATATGTGGTTTAGTCTTGCCTTTTAGAGGGTCTGACAAATAGTTTAATTTACTGCTTCTATTCCATGCCTTATTGTTTGTCTTATTCCTCTCACCTTTATATTATTTTATTGAGCTCTGGGGAGATTTCATGCACGAAAAGAGTTAATGAAGGTCGTGTGTCATTGGTTAGTGCGAAAAGTCTTTCTTGAAATTAATAATCATCTGAAGGCAGCGAGAACAGAATCAACAAGTAAGCGGATTGAAAGACTTAACTACGTGTTCTATACATATGAATTTGGTCTACGATGAAGAGCGATTTGGAGTGGATGAAATGGTTTGTGCAGGGTGGGTTGAAGGTGATCTGGAGGACACAATGTCGATTCGTTTAGTTGCACCATATTTTATTTTATTCTTCCTGGCAGCAAATGAATTTATCCAGCTTCAGGGAGCCCTATCCTAAGGAAGAGTTACTGAGAGAGAGAGAGAGAGAGAGAGAGAGAGAGAGAGAGAGAGAGAGAGTGCTATGTCTTGGTAAGTCTTGTCTTTGTGGAAGTTGGTTTGAAGCGGTGAGAGTGAGCTGGGATTGAGAGGTTCAGAGAAGATTAACCCTTTCAGTCCGATATTTATTTTCAATCTTGCTAACTTCACTTACTTTTTTTTAGCTTAGAAGATACTTTCTCCAACTCGACGGATTAAATATTGCCATTATCAACCAGTGTCACTACTAGAGTCGTCCATGGTTGAACAAAGTCGCCTGAAGAAGAAATGATTACAATGGAAATTACGTCATGGGAGTAAAGGGGTTAAATCCTAGTGAAATATGTACACCAAGCTCTATTACATCGATAGTGGAGGATGGCTTGGAGTGGCTGGAGAGCGATCAATGAGGGGAGTGGAAGCATTTGTGTATTATGATGGAAGACTGCTTCGAATGACTAGAATTAATTCTGGTTCAGAGGCTTGAAGTCATTATTTCTGTTATCCACTCACTCGACGTATACCTGCCTTCAGGTGACTCTACACTAAGCGACAAACAAAATGGTTTCCTTTATCCCAGAGAACCATTTACCATCATGTTTAGTAATCACAATCAGATAGATACCGTATAGGTTAGTGGGATATGGCACTCTTGCCAGATGGTGAGGGTGTATATTCTAGGGATGGTTGTGGCTTATTCCTTATATAATACCACTCAGGTGTAATATAAGCTGGCCATCCTTACGCTAAATATCAGGTGTGAGCAGCCTAGCCCCTGGTCCCTACGCTCTTGTAAAAACAAAAAAGGATTTGATGATATATTCTCTGGGTATGATCTAAATTAGGTCCACAAGGGAGGTCGATCTGAAATGACTGCAGTGAGTTCTGATGAAGTTGGACGAATTTTTACCGTTCGTAATGCCCTGAGCTGAATGTCATCTTTTATTTCATTCTTGCTGCCGACGACAGGCAATTGTATTCAGCTTAGTGAAGAACTTTTAGAATGCATGTGGCTTATTAGGTGCATGAGGGAGGGTGGCATGGAGTGCTTGAAATCTGGCCTTCATTCTTCGGAAGATTCCTGTTTCTAAATCCATATAAAAGGCGATTTTCATGGGAAAATGACATCCATTGATATACTGTGGAAATCTGTCGATCCAAAATTAACATTCCTCTGACCTGTCTTCGTCTAAGATTTATTTTTAAATACACACAAACAAGAAATGACTTTCCGGAAATATTCAAGAACTGCCAGAGGCACAGCGCAGATTAAATCAACACAACGTTTGATGGAAACGGCAATATAGTTAAAACTAATATGAAAAAAAATCATATATATAATTGAAGCTTTCGATTTACAAATTTATGAGTCGTATGTTTCACTCATTCAGCCCGACGTCATTTTTTCCTTGCTTTTCCTTCATGATATTTGTTAGATTACGTAAGAAACTTTCCTGCAGTAAAAGGGTTACTGAAGACTGTTATATGAAATCTTCCATTGAAAATTTATCTCCCAAAACTGAATAAAATTGTTTGGAATACCAAAAATAAAATTCAAAGACATTAAGGGATTAAAAAAAATTAACTAGGCATCACAATGGCACGGTCTCGGGTCAGATGAGTTTGTGCGTTACCGCGCCACAGGTCACATCCAAGAAATGACCTAAGGTTTTCCTCTCATGTAAACGCTCCTTGGAAAATAAGGTGGTCTCCTTTGGCTTAAATGATCTGGACAGTGGTAGTGTGACACCAGAGACATAAGGTGGTCTTGAACTTAAAAAGATCAGGACAATGATGTTATAGCACCAGGACCCTAAGGTGGTCTGTTATGTTTAAATTATTTGGACAATTGTAGCGTAACACTAGTGACATAAGGTGGTCTGGTATGGCTTAAATGTTCTGCACAAAGGTATCAAAACGCCGGGGCATATGGTGGCCTCCTATGGCTTAACTGATCTGCACAAGGGCATTGTAACTTCGGTCAACCCGAGACCTGAACGGGGTAATATGGATTGACAGTTAGTGTTACCGTTTTATATTTCTGTCCATATTGTTAAGATGACCTTTGTATTATTTCATTCTTGTTTCCTACTGTCATTATTACCGTGTAGAGGACAGACATTTTATATCTTGAAAATATATACACAGTCTTCAATAAACCATTTATTACTAGGATGCTGTCGTATGGTAATAGCAATAAGGAATGGCAGCACAGTGAATGTAATAACAGGATTTCAAACTCTCCCCTTCATTTTGCGGAACAAACGTAAACATAAACAGTGATTATCATACGCGCCACAGTACACAGCATGTTCAGCAGACACCAACTCGTTGCCATCATTACGAGTGTCATTAATAGTACATAATGTTTTGAACTTAATCTCATATTCTCAAAATTAATCCTTTCAGCACGATGCTGCCATTTTAGTTTTATTTTGCCAACCGCCAGACGATTTTATTAATTTCTTCTGATAAATGAAGTGGTCAGAATGAATCTCGAAAAACCTGTTCAGTACAATGTCGTCCTCTTGTGCTATTATTGGAAGAGGCAAAGGGATTTTCTTATGCATCCTTCACCCAGATTACTTCATGACGTAGGAGTAAACTAGGAATATTTCTAACTATACCAATGGCATAAGTTTCTAGTCAGCAGATCAAGACAGTCTCCTAAGGGCAAAATCAGTGTATATAAGAATGTCACTGAACTGAGATAACAAAGAATCTTCTCTATCATACGGTTATAACTCTCCTCTTGGTGTAAATGTTCGCTAATTGTTCTTTCCCGCGGCACTTTACTTCTGCCATTACCCCAAATACAGCCACATTCCCAGCTGTTCCAGAGTTGCCTAAGTGCTTGAGGACATGCATTACACCCGCAGGCCCCTCACACCACCGCTAATGTCACAATTACCATAAAACTTTTAACACATCACCACTACCACAAGCCTATCTACATTTGTCTGGTTCCTAATTAGGTTGGTAATGTGACTGCAGTGCGATCCAAGTTACGCTGGCTTGACCGTAACGTCCGAACACATACAGCTTGTCAGCATGCGCGCGCGCACACACACACACACACACACACACACACACACACACACACACACACACACACACACACACACACACACACACACACACACACACACACACACACACACACATACCGAAAATCTCAACAACTTCACTTGCCTTCTACCATTTACGTCAAACACTGTGACTTCATTTAACCTTCCATTTAGTTCAGACCAAAACATCACACAATCCAGGCAAGGATGCCATCAGTTTCCACGCTTCACCCTACGCTGCAAATTCTGGGTGACACCTTCCGCCAGTAATGTCGGTCTCATTTATCTTGCTCTTGGGCCAAAGATATTGCAACAAACGCTTGCTTTAATGGACGTCTCATTGCAGGTAATGGATTGGCTTCCGCTACTCCCTCCTCACTCCCTTTCCCTCCTCTCTCACTATGTTAAGATGTCCCTGAGGCCTGATTAACTCTCTCATTGTCGGAACAACCTCAGTATTGTGTTCCTTCTAAAGCCTGATGACTGTATTCACGAGTGAGCAACACAAATCTGAGATAGATAATACAGCCTCCCATGTTTAAGACAACTTCATTATCCTGTTCCAGCTAGACAGACGATCTTACCTGCGAGTATTAATTATGTGAGACTGAGGCCCGTATTCTCGTTGGTTAAGGAAGCTCCCTAACACCTCCTCTTGGGCGATTTATTTTGCTTATTACGCCTTGCTATCCTCTTCTGCGTTATTTAGTCATTCTAGTGTCACCATATTCTTCTTAACTCACAAAAGTATTTTAACCGATCGTACAAAGAAAAAAATAGCTAAGGAAGAGGCGCTAGGGATCCTCCTTAAGGAACGAGAATAGAGATCTGAGAGCTTACTGTACAGGCACCATTAACCCTCTTTTGGCTGGAACAACACTAGCATTCTGTTTCAGTTTATGTCAATATGTTCAAAATGTCATTGTCAGTTCTCCTATAACTCGAATAATTCTGGTGTCCTGATTCTACCCACTCAAACAGTTTTATCCAAGTCAAGGTGAACATAAGGGTTTGAGAGACATGACACTTTGCACAGACAGAGACACATGCATCTTATCAATGTCTGACAAAAATATTGCGGGAAAATCAAACCATCTGAAACACGCGCTAGTGTGATAAGATTTTCATTGCATTTCGCGAGCTGCAAATTTTCTTCGGACGTAACAGGGAATAATTTTTTTTTTTTCACTATACCATTCACCTCCCATGGACGTGATAGTCTGTCATTCCATTCCAACTAACGCCAGACGAGTTTATTCAGCTGAGACTAAGCCATTCGAGCCTGAACGTGTCAATATAGAATAATCTAGCCCCTCCAGTTCCTAAGCTCTTATATTAGGTAAAAAAATAATCTAATGCCTGCTAAAAGAAAGATTTCATTCTTCAAAGCTTGAGTAAAATCAACCCCTTCACGACGTTATCGTGCGAGTACTGTTGTCATTTATTTTTTGTTTTCAGATTATTTTATGAAGCTTTAGGGAGTCTCTTGGTAGTGATGGTATTAATGGTACATCCAATCCATCCGGTTTTAAAAGTCTCCCAAAGTTAAATAAAATCATCTGAGAAAAATAATAAAATAACTGTTGAAGCATGACAGTTGGGAAAGTGGACCCACGAAAAACAAATGTTACTTGGTGTTACTTCGGTCATTTTCCTGGATCTCTGTCTGTCTGTCTGCTGCTTGCCTGCCTGCCTGCCTGTCTGTTTACTCTATATATATATATATATATATATATATATATATATATATATATATATATATATATATATATATATATATATATACACAGAGAGAGAGAGAGAGATGTGTGTAGAATACACACACACACACACACACACACACACACACACACACACACACACATATATATATATATATATATATATATATATATATATATATATATATATATATATATATATATATATATATATATAATCAGCCTTTACAAGTCCACTGCTGAACAAAGGCCTCCCCCAACCTTCTCCACGAATTCCTTGACCGAGGCAGTCCACGTTCTCCCTGCAAATTTCTCTGCCTCATCTCCCCACCTCCTGTATGGCCTTTTCTGCTACGCATACAATCTCTCGGTGTCCATTCAATCAACCTCTTGCTCCATCGGTCATCCTTTATTCTTGTACATGCCCTGCTCACCTCCATTTCTGTTCTTTTATAACTTCTATAATATCTTTGACTTTAGTCTGCTCTCTCACCCAAGTTGATCTTTCCCTGTCTCTTAAAGATATTCCCAAAATTTATCTTTCCATTGCTCTCTGAGAACGGAGGAATTTATTTTCCATCGCTTTTGTCAGTTTCCAGGTATCACAACCACACGTCAGAGCTGGAATTATACATTCGTTATATACTTTTTGTTTCATACAAACTGGCAAGCTACTTTTCATTATGTCTTTATTTACCGAAAACTTTCCATCCAATTGTAATGGGTCTTTTTATTTCGTTATCATTGCAGTTCGTTAATTGTAGCATTTGTCCCAAGTAATTGTACTCCTGAACTTCTTCAAGAATTTCTCTGCTTATTCTGATGACGCTCTTTGGTGTTTGTGGATTAAACATTAGTTTTACTCCAGTTCATCTTTAGCCCTACTTTTAGACTTTCTCTGTTCAGGTCATTTAACATTTATTGCAATGTCTCTTCTCTTTCTGAGATTAGGACAATGTCATCTGCAAATCTTGAATGGTTTAGCTTTTCTCCATCTATGTTCACTCCTTTGTTTTCCCAGTCTAGCTTTCTGAAAATACTTTCTAGGCATGCTGTGAATAATTTTGGTAAAGCTGTATCTCCCTGACGCACGCCCTTCTCAGTCTTAATTTTCTCTGAGTCCTTATGTAATTTAACTGTAGCACTTCCCTCTTTATATGTTTTCAAGCAATTTTACAATATTCTCATTCACTTCTTCTTGCAGTGACTTTATAATGGCTCTGTATGCCAGTGAGTCGAAAGCCTTTTCGTAATCAACAAAACCTAAGCACAGTGGTTTATTATATTCTGTAGTTTTCTCACTTAGCTGGTTCATTGTGTGTAGATGATCAGTAGCCGAATACCCGCTTCGAAATCCTACCTGTTCACGAGGTTGGTTTTCCTCCAAATTTATTATTCTTTTCGTAAGGACTATAGTGAAGAGTTTGTAAATGGCTGATAATAAGCTAATGGGTCGATAGTTCCTAAGGTTTATTGAGTCACCTTTCTTGTAAAATAACTATTGCATTGCACCATGTTTTGGGAATTTTCTTTTTTATACATTAGTAAATATGTGAGCAAGCCTATTTTGTACTTCTGCTCCCGCATCCGACAGTAAATCTGTTACTGTTCCATCTTCTCCCGGAGCCTTCCCAATTTTTAAATTTTTAAAAGAAATATTTACTTCGTCTGATGTTACCTCAGTTATTTCGCTTGTGTCAACTGAAGAGTTAGCTATTGGTACTACGGTTTTTGATTCACACAGTTGTTTATAAAATTCTTCAACTCTCTTCATCATCTTATCTCTGTATTTAATGACTTCACCTTTTTTGTCTTTCAGTGATGTAATTTGTTACTTTCCTAGTGCCATTTTACTTCGGATCTGTTTCAGACTATTTCTTTTTTGATGGTTTCTTTGATCTAATTCATGTTTTTCTTTTTTCTTCTGTCTTTTGGTGATAAGCTTATTTGATTCCGCTCGTTCTGTTTCATCTTTATTTTTACTTCCATTTCCTTTATTTTTTTTTTTTTTCATAAGTTCGAGGGTCATCTCTGAATACTTCTTGACCTTGGTTGTATTAGGTTTTCCTACTACCTCCGATGACTCTCATAGCACTTTTGTTAGTCTCTCATTCAGCTGATCAAGGTCATATTCAGCATTACTTAGAGCCTGCAATCTGTTCCTTATTTCCAACTGAAAGGCTGCTTTGTTTTCGCTTACTTTTATTGGGTATATCTTCTTATCTTTAATCATCTTCTTTCTTTCACTTTTGAAATTGAATCTGGCTGTGCAACCCACCATTCTGTGGTCACTTCCGATATTTACTTCCCTGATAACAGTGATATTTATGATCGAGTTATTCATATCTGCTATAATGTAGTCGATTTCATTCTTAGTTTCTCCATCCAGGCTTCTCGAGGTCCACTTTCTCCATGTTCTTTTGTGAAAGAATGTGTTCATTATTCTCATGTTGTACATTTCAGCAAAGTTTACCAGCATTTCTCCTCTTTCTTTCCTTTCTCCCACTCCAAATTTTCCCATACATGCTTTTCCATTATTCGACATCCTAACTTTTGCATATAAGTCTCCCATGAGTATAGTATATGTGGTCTTTTCTTCCACTGGGAGATGTCATGTTTCTATTTCTCCATCTGAGCTCTGAGAAGTTGGTGAATATACTTGTATCACTTTCAGGGTTTATTATTTTTCACAGTCTGATTATCACTAGTGCTGTTCTGTCAGATACACTGCTGAATTTAACAATGTTGTCTGCAAGATTTTTGTTAATTAGAAATCCTACACCACTAACTCTTTCATTTTGCCTTCCTCTGTAGTAAAATAGGTGGTTGCTATCCTCGAGCTGAATTACTTTTTCTTCTTTTCTGAGGGTCTCAATCAAGCCTACAATATCTCAACTGATATTCTCCAGTTCAGTCACTAAGTTGTCAAGTTTGTAATCTTCTGTGAGGCTTCTTACATTGTATGCATAGATCTTCATGGATTTCAGATTGTTCAATACCCCAGTCTCTAACTTGCCAACACAGTGTCTACTCACTTTCTGTGGCATACTGCCCGTAAGCACAGGAAGCAGTACGGTTGAACCTTTAGTAGACGATGATCCAACAAGAATGCCCGTCAAATGATTTGCAATAGAACTCAGGTTTGGTTGGGAGGATTGTGGCAAATAATCTCACCTCCCTGCCACATAGTTTCTGGTGAGATTTTTTTTGTTTCCACTTTATTCGTTATGTTCGGTGGAGCCCTGTTTATCTATTATAGGAGGGCCCATGGTCCGCGCCATCTAAGAGGGTACCTTGTATATCTAGAAGGCCTTCCCCTATCCGCCACCCGGGGACGCGCCAAGTAGCAGTGGGATCCTGCCCCTGGATGTATATATATATATATATATATATATATATATATATATATATATATATATAGATAGATAGATAGATAGATAGAGAGATAGATAGATAGATAGATGTGTGTGTGTGTGTGTGTGTGTGTGTGTGTGTGTGTGTGTGTGTGTGTGTGTGTGTGTGTGTGTATGGAAAGCTGCTAGGTGCCGTCAAGAGTTTTTATTATGGTAGTGAGGCATGTGTAAGGATTAATGGGAGTCTAAGTGAATGGTTCACGATCAATATGGACGTGCGACAAGGTTGTGTGATGTCCCCATGCTTGTTCAATATATATGGATGGGGTGGTGAGAGAAGTAAAAACACGAGTAATAGAGAGAGGGATGGCCTTGGTAATGAATGAGGATGGATGGAAAATCTCAAATTTTTTGTATGCTGATGATGCAGTGCTACTTGCAAATACCGAACAAGAACTTGGTAGACTAGTGCAGAGTTATGTTGATGTCTGTAAGCGTCGTGCCTTGAGAGTAAATGTAAATAAAGTAAAGTGATTGTTATCGAGAGTGAAGGTGACTCTCTGTGTCATGTTACAGTGAACGAAGAGAGACTGGAACTTGTATGAGAGTTCAAATACCTCGGTGCATTGATAGAAAAGAGAGGATAATGAGCAACAGAAGTGGAAAGTACGGTGACACAAGAAAGGAAAGTAACCAGTGCTATGAAAGCTCTGACAAGGAACAGAAGCTTGAGTGTTGCAACTGCGCAAGACTTAAATGAAGGAGTGTTAATGCTAACATTTACATATGGATGTGAGACTATGGTGTGACATGAAAGAGAAAAGTCAGGAGTAAGAGCAGTGGAGCTGGGACTGTTGAGGAAAGTATGTGGAGTAAAGAAAGAGGATAAGATACGAAATAACGTGATTCGTGAAAGATGCAAAGTGAGGAAGTCTATGGACAGCAGAATCGAAGAGAGTGTACTGAGATGGTTTGGGAATGTGGAGAGAATGCATAACAATAGAGTGGTAAAAAAAACATAATTGAGTGAATTTGAAGGAGGGAGGAGGCGCGGTGGACCAAGAAGAAGGTGGAGGGATATGGTGGATGAGTGTGTGAGGAAAGAGGTATGGAAGTCGGTGACGCTAGGGGATTGACAAGATATCGAGCTAAATGGATGAATGTTGTGAGAAGAAAAAGTGCATGATCAGGGATATGGCACCTCTTTTTAACGTAACAGCGTTCGGACTAACTCTATCGGATACGTTTATGTTAGGCTACAGAATGTGGTGAAACAGAATTAAAAGGTAAGCGGATTGAAAAGTTTAACTATGTTTTCTATACATATGAATTTGGTCTACGAGGAAGAGCAATTTGGAGAGGCTGGAATGGTTTGTGCAGGGTGGATTGACGGTGATCTGGAGGACACAATGTCGATTCGTTTAGTTGCACCATATTTTGTTACTTTATTCTTCCTGGCAGCAGATGAATTTATTCAGCTTCAGGGAGACCTGTCGTAGCGAAGAGCTACTGAGAGAGAGAGAGAGAGAGAGAGAGAGAGAGAGAGAAACTGTCTTACTAAACTTTTGTTTTTGTGAAGGTTGAAATTTTTAAATTGAGTGTGGATTGAGAGGTTGAGAGAAGATTAACCCTTTCAGTCCAATATATATTTTTATTCTTGTTAACTTCACAGACTTTTTTTTTTTAAGTTTAGAAGGTACTTTCTCCAATTGGACGGATTAAATACTACCATTGTCAACCAATGTCACTACTAGAGAGTCGGCCTTGACTGAACAAAGTCGCCTGGAGGTGAAGTGATTACCGTGGAAAATACGTCATGGCAATGAACGGGTTAGATCCTAGTGAAATATGTACTGTACACTAAGCTGTATTAGATCCATGGTCGAGGAAGGTTTGGAGTGGCGGGAGAGAGACCAACGAGGGGAGTAGAAGCATTTGTGTTTTACTGTGGAGAACTGCCTGGAATGACTAGAATGGATTCTGGTTCAAAGGCTTGAAGTCATTATTTCTGTTATCCACTCACTCGACGTATACCTGCCTTCAGGTGACTGTACACTAAGCGACAAACAAAATGGTTTCCTTTATCCCAGAAAACCATTTACCATCATGTTTAGTAATCACAATCAGATAGATACCGTATAGGTTAGTGGGATATGGCACTCTTGCCAGATGGTGAGGGTGTATATTCTAGGGATGGTTGTGGCTTATTCCTTATATAATACCACTCAGGTGTAATATAAGCTGGCCAACCTTACGCTAAATATCAGGTGTGAACAGCCTAGCCCCTGGTCCCGACGCTCTTGTAAAAACAAAAAAGGATTTGATGATATATTCTCTGGGTATGATCTAAATTAGGTCCACAAGGGAGGTCGATCTGAAATGACTGCAGTGAGTTCTGATGAAGAAGTTGGACGAATTTTTACCGTTCGTATTGCCCTGAGCTGAATGTCATCTTTTATTTCATTCTTGCTGCCGACGACAGGCAATTGTATTCAGCTTAGTGAAGAACTTTTAGAATACATGTGGCTTATTAGGTGCATGAGGGAGGGTGGCATAGAGTGCTTGAAATCTGGCTTTCATTCTTCGGAAGATTTCTGTTTCTAAATCCATATAAAAGGCGATTTTCATGGGAAAATAACATCCATTGATATATTGTGGAAATCTGTCGACCCAAAATTAACATTCCTCTGACCTGTCTTTGTCAAAAATTTTTACTTACACACAAAAAAGAAATGACTTTCCGGGAATGTTCAAGAACTGCCAGAGGCACAGCGCAGATTAAATCAACACAACGTTTGATGGAAACGGCAATATAGTTAAAACTAATCTGAAAAAAAATCATATATATAATAGAAGCTTTCGATTTACAAATTTATGAGTCGTATGTTTCACTCATTTAGCCAGACGTCATTTTTTCCTTGCTTTTCCTTCATGATATTTGTTAGATTACGTAAGAAACTTTCTTGCAGTAAAGGGGTTACTGTAGACTGTTATATGAAATCTTCCATTGAAAATTTATCTCCCAAAATCTTAATAAAATTGTTTGGATTGCCAAAAATAAAATTTAAAGACATTAAGGGATTAAAAAAACTAAATTAGGCATCACAATGGCATGGTCTCGGGTCAGATGAGTTTGTGCGTTACCGCGCCACAGGTCACATCCAAGAAATGACCTAAGGTTTTCCTCTCATGTAAATGCTGCTTGGAAAATAAGGTGGTCTCCTTTGGCTTAAATGATCTGGACGGTGGTAGTGTGACACCAGAGACATAAAATGGTCTTGAGCTTAAAATGATCAGGACAATGATGTTATAGCACCAGGGACCTAAGGCGGTCTTCTATGTTTAAATGATCTGGACAATGGTAGCGTAACACTAGTGACATAAGGTGGTCTGGTATGGCTTAAATGTTCTGCACAAAGGTATCATACCACCGGGGCATATGGTGGCCTCCTATGGCTTAACTGATCTGCACAAGGGCATTGTAACTTCGGTCATCCCGAGACCTGAACGGAGTAATATGGATTGACTGTTAGTGTCACCGTTTTATATTTCTGTCCATATTGTTAAGATGACATTTCTAATATTTCATTCTTGTTTCCTACTGTCATTATTACCGTACAGAGGACAGACATTTTATATCTTGAAAATTTAGTCAGTCTTCAATAAGCCATTTATTACTACGATGCTCTCCTAAGGTAACAGCAATAATGAACGCCTGCACGGATTTCAAATTCTTTCCTTCATTTACGGAACAGGTGTTATCATACGCTCCACATTACACAGTACTGTATGTTCAGCAGACACCAAAATGCGTTGCCATCATTATAGTGTCATTAATAGTAATAATGTTTTCGACTTAATCTGTCTCGTATTCTCAAAATAAACCCATTCAACACGATGGCGCCCTTTTAGTTTTATTTTGTCAACCGCCAGACGATTATATTAATGACTTCTAGTAATGAAGTGATCGGAGTGAATATCGAATAACCCGTTCAGCACAATGACTTCCTCTTGTGTTATTGTTGGAAGAGGCAAAATGATCTTCTTATGCATCCTTCATTTAGAGTATTTCATAACTTAGGCGTAAATGAGAAATATTTCTAACTATACCAGTTGCATAAGTCTCTCTTCAGCAGAAGAAGACAGTCTCCTGAGGGCAAAATTAGTTTATATAAGGATGTCACTGAATTGAGATAACAAAGAATCTTCTCTATCATACGGTTACAACTCTCCTTTTGGTGTAAATGTTCGCTAATTGTTCTTACCCGCGGCACTTTACTTCTGCCATTACCCCAACTGCAGCCACATTCCCAGCTGTTCCAGAGTTGCCTAAGTGCTTGAGGACATGCATTACACCCGCAGGCCCCTCACACCACCATTAACATCACAATTACCATAAAACTTTTACCACACCGCCACTACCACTAGCCCATCTACATTTGTCTGGTTCCTAATAGGTTCATACTGTGACTGCAGGTGCGATCATTGTTACGCTGTCTTAGCCGTAACGTCCGAACACATACAGCTTGTCCGCATATGCGCGCGCGCGCGCACACACACACACACACACACACACACACACACACACACACACACACACACACACACACACACACACACACACACACACACACACACACACACACACACAAAACCATACCGAAAATCTCAACAACTTCACTTGCCTTCTACCAGTTACGTCCGCCGCTGTGACTTCACTTACCCTTACATTTAGTTCAGACCAAAACATCACACAATCCCAGCAAAGATGCTATCAGTTTCCACGCTTTACCCTAAGATGTAAATCCTGGGTGCCACCTTCCGCCAGTATTTTCGGTCTCATGTATCTTGCTCTTGGGCCACAGATATTGCAACAAACGCTTACTTTAATGGCCATCTTATTGCAGATAATGGATGGGCTTCCGCTACTCCCTCCTCACTCCCCCTTCCCTCCTCCCTCTCTCTGTTAACATGTCCCTGAGGCCTGATTAACCCTCTCATTGTCAGAACAACCTCAGCATTGTGTTTCTTCTAACGCCTGATGACTGTATTCACGAGTGAGCAGTACTAATCTGAGGTAGATAATACAGCCTTCCATGTTTAAGACAACTTCATTATTCTTTTCCAGCTAGACAGACGATCTTACTTACCTGCGAGTAAATTATGTGAGATTGAGGCCCGTATTCTCGTTGGTTAAGGAAGCTCCATAACACCTCTTCCTGGGCGATTTATTTTGCTTATTACGCCTTGCTATCCACTTCTACGTTATTCTAGTCATTCTAGCATCACCATATTCTTCAAAATTAACTCAGAAGAGTATTTTAACATATCGTATTAAAAAAATAGCTAAGGAAGAGGCGTTAGGGATCCTCCTTAAGGAACGAGAATAGAGATCTGAGAGCTTATAGTACAGGTACCATTGTTCCTCTTTTGGCTGGAGCAACACTAGCATTCCGTTTCAGCTTATGTCAAAATGTCATTGTCAGTTCTCCAATACCTGGAACAATTCTGGTGTCCTGACTCTACCCACTCAAATAGTTTTATCCAAGTCAAGGTGAAGATAAGGGTTTGAGAGACATGACACTTGTACAGACAGAGACACAAGCATCTTCTCAATGTCTGACAAAAATAGCGCGGAAAAAACAAACCATCTGAAACACGCTCTAGTGTGATAAGATTTTCGTTCCATTTCGCGAGTTGTATGTTTTCTTCAGGCGTAAGTGGGAATAGAGATTTTTTTTTTTCCATTGCACCATTCACTTTGCTTGGACGTGATAATCTGTTATTCCATTCCAACTAACGCCAGACGATTTTATTCAGCCGAGACTAAGCCATTCGAGCATGAACGTCTCAATATAGAATAATCTCGCCCCTCCAGTTCCTAAGTTCTTTTTTAGGATTTAAAAAAATAATGATTGCAAAAAGAAATATTTTATTCTTCAGAGCTTGAGTAATATCAAGCCCCTCATGACGACATCATGTGAGTATTCTTGTCATTTTTTTTTTTTCAGATTATTTTATGAAGTTTAGGGAGTCTCTTGGTAATGATGGTATTAATGGTAAATCTAATCCATCCGATTTTAAAAGTCTCCCAAAGTTACATAAAATAATTTGAGAGAAATAATTGAATAACTGTTGAAGTCTGGCACAGTTGGGATAGTAGATACATGAAAAACAAATGTTATGTGGTGTTTCTTCGGTCATTTTGCTGGAGTAAAATTAGATGATGTATATTCCAATTTCCACTCAATTAACTCCGGATGCCGCAGGGATCAGTTCTGGCGCCAACCCTGTTCCTGTTTCATATTAATGATCTCTTATCTGTCATCCACAATCCCATCCACTCATATGCAGATGACTCAACACTACATAGTTCATTCAGACTCAGACACCCGTTTACAAAGTCTAGTATCTCTACCTCTCAACTCAGCACAGCCATCTCCATAAAACAAGAACTATCTACAGTCAGTGAATGGGGACAAAACAACCTTGTCTCATTTAATTCTAGTAAAACTAAATATATACATTTACTGATAGACAGACATTGCCAGATTCGTATATTACCTTCAGTGCTACTAATATTCCTATCTCCAAAAGTATTGAAAATCTCGGTGTCTCACTTAACAATGCCCTCAGCTGGACCTCTCATGTCAGATCACTTGCTAAAACCGCTCCGTAACTTCTTTGCTGACGAGCAGTTAGCTATAATTTATAAGAGTCTTTTGCACTCTCAGCTTGAATATTGCCAACCTTTATGGAATGGATGTGGAGAGGTTGCATTAAACAACTATACAAAATTCAGAACAAAGTTGTTAGAATTATTAACAACCCTGCCATTACAAATAAACTATCTCCCCTACAAGTAGGAAGGATTGTTGCCTCCCTTGCATTATTTTACAGATATTTTTATGGCAAATGCTCAGACGAAGATGCGTCCATGGTGCCACCTGTCCATGCCTTCCCTCGTGCTACACGGGCATCTGGTAGTGCTTATGACTGGAATGTCACTCAGCCATATTGCAGAACTTCTGCCTACCAGATTTCTTTCATTACCCAAACTGAATCTCTTTGGAACTAGCTTCCCCAGAGTTGTTTCCCTCCAAACTTCAACCCACAGCTGTTCAAGTCTAACTGTAACAGATATTTTATGAAGAGGACACCAGTAATCTGGTGTATGGATTATTTTTTTGTTATTCATTTTTTTTTCCTTCCCCTGTCCTGTTATTAAAAAAAAAAAAGTCTGTCTGCCTGCTGCCTGCAATCCTCTCCGTCTGCCTGTCTGTCTGTCTGTGTGTGTGTGTGTGTCTGTCTGTCTCTGTCTGTCTGTCTGTCTGTCTGTGTCTCTGTCTCTGTCTCTGTCTGTCTGTCTGTCTGTCTCTGTCTGTCTCTCTCTCTCTCTCTCTCTCTCTCTCTCTCTCTCTCTCTCTCTCTCTCTCTCTCTCTCTCTCTCTCTCTCTCTCTCTCTCTACTGTATATAGATAGATAGATAGATATATGTAATATATATAGATAGATAGATAGATAGATATGGATATATAGATATACATATAGATAGATAGATAGATTGATGAAGAGTATATATATATATATATATATATATATATATATATATATATAGTATATATATATATATATATATATATATATATATATATATATATATTTACACACACAAACACACAAATCATCGAAGACCAAGGCGTACCCATTGTTCACTATTTCTCTGTTTATCTTTTTGAGTTTTCGTACGCACTGTTTGCTACTGTGATTCAGGTTGTAAAAAATACTGTATGTCCCAGATCCATATCATCAATAGCTGTATTTTATTTATTTTTCATAGGACGTTTCGTGTATCCTTACACATCCTCACCAACTTATAGGTGTAGTGAACTATGAGCTACGTGGTTGATTGCGAAGGTTGTACGAGTGAGTGGGTGTTTGTGGCTGTGCAGTCTTGCCAGTTGTGTGTGGGATGGTCATTGGCAACTGTCGCTGCTTGTGGTCGGGTCTTTGTGTGTGTGAACAATTTAAGGGCACGGTCTTGTCCGGTGGTTTGGTTGTTTATAACCGGTGTGTTTTCACATATGAGAAGTGCTTCTGCAAATTGTAGTCTGATGTGGTCATGTCATGGATTTTTCCATAGAAGAATATATATATATATATATATATATATATATATATATATATATATATATATATATATATATATCTATATATATATCTATATATATATATATCCAACCATTGCCAGACGCCATGTATCCCAAACGGGGTGGTCAAGGGCTTAGAGTTATTGTTTTACAGGGAGGGGCACTAATCCTTCACCAACCCCACTTGACACCTAGGGATGCCAACAGCATCTGGTGTTCCCAGGCGGTCACCCATCCAAGTACTAACCAGACCCAACGTTGCTTAATATATATATATATATATATATATATATATATATATATATATATATATATATATATATATATATATATATATATATATATATATATATATATATATATATATATATATATATATATATATATATATATATATATATATATATATATATATATATATATATATATATATATATATATATATATATATATATATATATATATATATATATTTTTTCTCTATCTATCTATCTATCTATCTATCTATCTATCTATCTATCTATCTATATATATATATATAGATAGATAGATAGATAGATAGATAGATATATTACTGTACAGAAATTTGCAATATAAAGTCTATATCCTGCTTGGAAATGAATTTTTATAAATTTATGGAACTGATTCTGCCAGTAAGTTGGAAAAAATATACTTAGATCTCACCGGCCAATGGACCTGCATACATGAATATGTGTACAAAGATTTTTGCTGAATGTTAAAGGGGCTAGAAAAATCTCTTGGTAATACAAGACATACTCATTACCAAACCACACACAATCATACCACACACTGCCCCACGACACTGTTAAATCATACTTTGCCACTGAATCCACACTCTGCTACACCTCACATTCCCTCGCTACATACTGCCTCTCTTCATACTGTTAAACATCCGAATGCTAGACCTTATAATGCAGTACCTAACATACATACAACACACACTACCAAACCTCACAGTCACACCCCTCACTTCACAAATTAAACTTTCTACTATCACACGACACACTGCCACACTTTTATTTTTTTGTTAACAGAACAGAGGAAGGAAATCAAATGAATAAAAAAAAAAACATACATCAGATTATTAGCTTCTTCCAGTCATAAAATATCGTAACAGTTGGACTTGAACAGCTGTAGGGTGGAGTCTGGGGGGAAACAACTCCAGGGAAGTTAGTTCCAGAGAGATGCAGTTCCGGGAATAAAAGAATTTTATACAAAAGTTCAGCAATATGGCTGTTTGACATTCCTGTCATGAGCGCTACCAGATGCCCTTGTAGCACGAGGGAAGGCATGGAGAGGTGGCACAGTGGATGCAACTTCGCCTGGGCATGTGCTATAAAAATATCCGTAAAATAATGCAAGGGAGGCAGCATTCCGTCTTACTTGTAGGTGAGGTAGTTTGTTTCTAATAGCAGGGTTAATAATTCCAACAGTTTTGTTCTGAATTTTGTCCAATAGTTTTAATGCAACCTCTCCACATCCATTTCACAAAGGTGAGCAATATTCAAGCTGAGAGTGCACATGACTCTTATAAATAATAGCTAACCGCTAGTCAGTGGAGAAGTTACGGATGCGGTTTTAGCAAGTGATCTGACATGCGAGGTCCAGCTGAGGGCATTGTTAAGTGAGACACCGGGAATTTCAATACTTTTGGAGATGGGAACATTAGTAGCAATGAAGGTAATATACGAATCTGGCAATATCTGTCTATCAGTAAATTGTATTTATTTGGTTTTACTAGCATTAAATGAAACAAGATTGTTTTGTCCCCATTGAATGATCGTACATAAGTCTTGATTTAGGGAGATTAGAGATATTAGACTCTGTTAATGGGTGTTTGAGTGTGAATGAACTGTGAAGTGTTGAGTCATCTGCATATGAATGGATGGATTTGTGGGTGACAGATAGATCATTAATATGAACCAGGAACAGGGTTGGCGCCAGAACTGATCTTTATGGCATGTAGGCGTTAATTGAGTGGACTTTGGAATATACATTATCTGCGTTTATTCTTATTTTTCTGTCGCTGGGATATGAGGAAAGCAAAGGAACAAACGTTAGTCTATACCAAGGGAGTTTTAACAGCAGGGAACCGTGCCATACTTTATCGAAAGCTTTGGAAACATCAAAAGCTACTGCATGAGTTTCTCCATGTTGGTCGGTTGATTGATGGATATTATGAGTCAGGAGACTGAGTATCTCAAGGGTGGATCGTTCGTGGCGAAAACCATATTGTCTGTCACTAATTAAGTTGTTGGATTCAAGATCTTTAACTATGTACTTAGTAATTAAAGTTTCAAATACCTTACCAAGAGATGATGTGACACCTATTAGTCTATAATCAGAGCGGTCAGAGGAACTTCCTTTCTTTGGAACTGGGTGGATATTGGCTTCTTTCCATGAGTCAGGGAATGAAGAAATACGTATGCATTGTCTGAATAATTTTGCTAGAACTAAGGCAACTTCTTGGGAACACTTTTTCATAACAATTGGAGGAATTCCATCTGGGCCTGGAGCTTTGTTAGTAGGTATATTGTCTAGGATGGATTTTACATATCTTGTCTGGATTTTAAGTGGAACAATATCAGGAGAGTCAAGTTCTAGTACTGGGACGTTCTGGCTGACTTCCTCTATGGTAGAATTTCTGGCAAATGTACTGGCAAAGATATTCGTTTTCCCACGCAGGTCATTTGTAATGTTGTCATCTGAAGATTTTAGTGGGGGAATGTATGATGACTTGTTGAAGTTATTACTGAAAGAATTTAGAGCTGCCCAGAATATTCTATTGTCATTAGGGTTGTTAAGTAGTTTTGATGCTTGATTTTGAAGAAAGTTTGATTTAGTGAGATCTATTACAGCTTTTGCATGGTTTCTAGCAATTTTGAATTGACAGAGTGATACAGATGTTTTTAAGTGAGACTTATATGCTAATGACTTGTGGGTCGTTGCTCTGGCACAGTTGCATTTTTTGAAAGTTTGATCTTTTAGTGAACTGTTGACTTGGTATGAATAAATCCATACCAGCTAGTATTAAGTCATTAATGTGGGACTGGTTGGAATTGACGTCAGTAGAGAAGAAAGACTGCCATGGAATGTCAGCAAGATAATTTCTAAATCCATCCCAGTTTGCCCTATCAAAGCGCCATCGGGTCACCCTGACAGGTACAGAACGGGGAGTTAATGTGGCTTTGATGAGACTGTGGTCAGAGGATCCAAGGGGTGACAGCGCTTCTATCCTGTATTGATCTGGATTAGTTGTCAGGAATAGATTCAAGAGCTGGACATTATGGTCAGGATTATCTGGTATTCTGGTTGGTTGCTTTACCAACTGTGTGAGATTAAAGAATTCTGCAAACAGCTCGCACTCTAGACCAGCATCGTCAATCCTGGCAGAATGCAATAACCATTCAACATTATGTACGTTACAATCACCCAAAAGGGTAATTTCGGTGCTAAGGGCAAGGTTAAGGTTACTCAACTGTGTTGTTATGGAGTCACATACACTGGGTTCTGAAGAAGCATTGGGGGAGTGACAGACTACACAGTTATATTTGGTAATATTTAGGTAATCTAGTTTGAACAGTGGGTAATCAAATTTAGTTGATGTGAAGTTTAAAACAGTGTCAACTACATATCCAGATTTGATATAACAACAGGTGTCACCCTTCTTACGGAAGTTTGTGAAGAGATGGTAACCAGGGAAACAAATGGGGATATTTAGGTAGAAGGAGAGATTTGTGGTTCTGTGAGGAACAGGACCGGAGGGGATATGGACTGTAGGGAAAAATGAACTGAATTTAGACAGTTGCTGAGACCACGGATATTGGTGAAGAATAAGGCCGCACCTGCACTTCTCCACTGACGAGCATGAATGGAATTTGCAACAGTCGCTGGTGGCACGGTCGCTTGATGGTAACCAGGAGGACCCTGTGCCGCCACCCCTGCCCTGCCGGTGGTGGCAATCCGAGATACCACCTCGTTTGCTAGTGACAATGCAGCAGCCATTGCTAAAGGGTGTGGAAATAGGTGTGATATCTTACGTGCATGTAGTGTGGTGCAGACAGTTGAATGAAGGGGTATTAAAAGAGTATACTGGCCTACTCTCTGTGTAAATGAAAGCAATAAAAATGTTCAGCAAAGGGAGATGGTCAGAATCAAGTCCTGAGGGCTGGTGAAACGGGAGCTCCAGCTCTCCCTGTCACCAGCTTGCCATCCACCTCGTGGGTACTGCCCTGTTCGACTGGTGCTACAGTCTGCTCCTCATACCACACAATTCATTGTTCCATTTGTCACACTCACTTGATACATTGCCTCACAACAGAAACTACAGCACACATACACACTCACACACGTCATAGATCCATAGCATACAGAGGCACACTTCACACTGCCATACTTCACATTGCCACACCTTTCTACTATACTCTGTTTGCCTTAAATTGGTCTGAAATTGTCATCTCTCCATTTTGAATGCTAAGATGTGGCAAGAGATTAACATTACAATGTGATGCCATAAAAAAAAAAAATAATGCTATGGACAGGATGGAAAGCCGTAGTAATGCTTTCTTCTGACACTGAGTTGCGGGAAATAAGTTAATGAAGGCCAAATCTTTCAGCTAAGTAAAATTGAATGAAGTATACCAATGAATACTTCCAGCACGCTCTATATAGCATATAATCATGAAGACTCTTATTGATACTTTCCTTATATATTCACGTAAAGTGTAAGCGAAGTTAGTCTAAGAATAACAAAAATAATCTTAAGCATTGTGGGTCTGGGCATAACAAGTGTTTTCGTCACGCCCAATGGAGCATCAAAAGATACCGTGTGTAAGGCAGTGTGTCACTCACTGTCACTGAATTACTCAATGAGTCACTGTACCCTTCTGGAAGTTGGATACGAGGCCCTGTCTGGGGGGAGGGGGGTCTACAGACACACACAGTAACAACCATTCACACACAGAAATACACAATACTACAGAACTAGCCGACCACATACCTAGGATATCATGAAATAACCGTTAATATGACACAAAAATGCAACACAAAACACTACTTATATACTTACATGCTCATACACACAAAAATGCGCAACTGTGCAAGAGTACTAGTCGACCGAGTACCTACGTCATAGAGATTAAATATAGCATAGGGAAACATGGCAGACAGGCAGTCAGTTAGTACAGTGATGGCCTGTGTGCCAGAAGGGTGCCATTTAAGTGGTCAACCAATTTCTTTCCCCATAAAATACTATAGGAGTGGGTGCAACTATCAAAGGTGTCCATTTTCCTGTTAGCAATTAAAAAATGAAAGGTATTCTAGTCACCACAATCTCACCTACAACTTCCTGATAACATTAGGCAGCTAAAGAGCTCTCAGCGAGCGCATACCTCCGCCAATGTCATTGCAGGATCCGTCTCCGGCTCCGGATTGTCCTCAAATTTAATAAATTCTTTCTTGGTCCATGGCCTACCCTTCCACAAAATTTCATTGATATTCACTGAGAACTTGTGGAGATTTAAGGGACAAATAAACAAAAAATTCCTGGGTCCGGATGATGATCCGGATCACCACCAAAATCTAAAGAATTGTTCCCTGGGCCATACCCTACCGCTAGAGAAAAATTAAGCATAATCCTTTCATAACTTTTTTGAGTAATCCTGCTAACAGACAACCAGACAAACTAATCAATGCTGGCAAAAACATAACCTCCTTGGTGGTGGTAATTATACTGTCGTTTCTTGTGTGTAAGAGAAGTTAGGGTAGGAGTAACTGGACTGAGTACACTGTGGGAAAAAAATCGTGTCCGAAGGATGAAATTGCCTGATGCTTATAGTATTTTTCGTGCTGAATCAAAATATGTTTTTAAAATTTCTCTATTAGGTAAGGCTTGTGAGTGACATGCAGTTTAATATATATATATATATATATATATATATATATATATATATATATATATATATATATATAATAAAATCTCATCAAAGACACAACCTTATAGTTTAAAATGTACTTTGTTTGATTTTCTGTGGTACTTTGCCGCAGGGGCGTCTCTCTTAAGAGTCCATCATTAGTCAGCCAGCATACAGGTGCTCCAGTTGCCTTGGTAACGCTTTTACATGCTATAAATGTCCTGATGAAAACGTTCACCGTGTTCATCGCTCACCGCACCCAGGTTTTCTGGGAAAAAGTCCAAGTGAGAGTCCAAAATATTAATCTTTAATGACATATTGCACTCCATTGCTTGGTAAAACTTAAGGTCACCAACTATTTCACGATAGTTTTTGGCTTTGTGGTTTCCCAAAAAGTTTGTGAAGACACTTAAATCTCTGCCACGTAGATTTCTCAACTTCATTCAACTCTCCTTCACATCTCTCATTTCTTAAGAATTCTCTGATCTGAGAACCAACAAAAATACCTTCTTTAATCTTCGCATCACTGATCCGGGAAAACTTATTTCTCAAGTATGTAAATTCAGCTTGCATTTTATCCATCGCTTTAACAAAGTTTTTTTTTTTTTTTTTTTTTTTTTTTTTTTTATTCCAAGCTTCATGTGCAAAGGAGGACGGTACACTTTCTCACGATCAACAAGTGGACTGTTCACAACATTTTCCTCCGCTGGAACAAGTGAGGTGCGTTTGGCCAGTCTTTCTGAATGTAGTATTTTTACTTGCCTGTACTGTCCCACTCACATAAAACCCAATATTATTTTGTGTAACCTAGATGCAACCCTAGCAAAAGTGCAATGAACTTTAGATCTCCACAGATATTCGACTCATATTTTTAATACTAGGATTTTGCTCCACTTCCTGCTTGACTTCCCCTCCACTGCCGCCCTTCGTTCCACCTTAGCTGGCAGACTCGTAAGGAGGGTCCCTCCCTTTGCCACTGCTGCTGCGATCGTTGCCTTCACCCTGACCTCAGTCCTTCTAGACGCTGTCTCTACCTACCCTCCACCTCGTTAGCTTTTTGTATGTGTCCACACTGTAGGTGGACGAATCCACTCCAGCAACTAGCAACTCTCTTTGAGCCCCATTAATTATTAAGATTTGCAATGGCGGTGTCTGCCCTTTCCTCTCCTCCATCCTTCTTTACTTTTCTGTCTTTCTTTCCTTCATTCTTTTTTCATCCTTCTGCCTACGGGTGACTTTACATTCCCTCATCTGTCTTTCTTTCCTTTATTCTTTCCTCTTCCTTCTGTCTTTGGGTGACTCTACACTGAGTGACAAGCCAAGTGGTTTCCGGTACACCAGGAAACCATTTACTATGCTGGGTGGTGACCACATAACCAAATTTTTGGCGCCTGGTGGTTTAGTGGGTAATTACGGAGCTCCAATCGGATTGAGCCGGTGAAGGTTTATATCCAAGGAGTGGTTGGGGTTTATTGCTCACGTAATGCCACTCAGGAATGAGTGAGGCTGCTCACTCTCATCTTAAATGTCACGACCAACTTGCCTAGCCCCGGGCTCCTACGCTTCTGATAGGGCAACGTAGGATTGGATGATGAATGAATGAATGAATGAATGCTACGGCGGGTCCGTGTTTGGCCCGGTCCTCCCAAAGGAGGTATATCTAAACAACAACAACATCATCTGAATGCAACTTCATGTTGTCGTATGACTCTTTCATTTTTGCAGCATGTGCAGTAGGTATAGAAGGAAATTCATTTCCGTTATGGAAAAGGAGCGTTTTCATGCTGACTTTTGAGGAGTCAGTGTACAAGCACCACTCCTCCACATTGTGTTCATGACCAAGAGCCCCCATGACTGAATTAACATCTTTGCAAAACACAAGTCCATTGTCTTGAGAGAAGCATGCTCTGATATCATCATGGCGGCTGTGGAAAAAAAAATAATAGCGCGCTGCATTAGATTCCAGCCCTTTAATACTGAGCCTAAAAGTTCAGCCTGCTTCATAAATCCAAGTCACGAACAAGGTCATTCAGATTTCCTCGTGACAGTACAGTAGATGTGGTTCATTGGAGGAACAGGTTTACTGGAATGTTGGATCAGATTTTTCTTTATTCCTCTTGATATGCTCCAAGTTCGTTTGATTCCTCACCACTATAAATTATATGATTTGGAGGATTTGGTATTGGAAATTCAGCACTAGAGAATAGGTCTCATTGCAGGTAACAGAATAGGGTATCAATAAGCTCTTTGTTTCTGAGGTGACGCCTTTTGTACACACAAGGCTGAAATAACAGTTTGTCCTGTGATCTATGAGTTCCCTCAAAATCACTGGAACAGCAAATGGCATGTGACCTGAACCGTTTAGCCATCGTGGGAGTAGTCTGACACATGTCACACAATAAATGTGTGGGGCCCAACTCATGTCTTCATCACCCACTTTACATACGAGATAAAGTTCATAAAAATTTTGTACTAATGGTGAAAAGTTCCTTTTCAGTGATTTATATGTCAGGTTACAACATCCATAGCAGGAGGACTTGAAATGATTAAGACCGGTTTGCGGCATGACAAAGCATCTAGATCAGTGATAATCAAACTGGGTCGCGAGAGAAATTTCGGTACGTTGCAGGGACATAGAATAGGCCTAATGCTTTGAATGTATTATATTTACTTAACTGAAATTGTAATTATCCGTATTGCACTATTGGCATATTCATAATAGCTACGATAGGCTATATAGCGGTTACTCTCTCTCTCTCTCTCTCTGTGAGTGTGTGTGTGTGTGTGTGTGTGTGTGTGTGTGTGTGTGTAGAAAAGAGTTTATATTCCACTGTATATGTTTGATATTTTTACCCTGTGGGTCGCCAAGTCTTGAAGTATTCCAAACAGGGTCACACATTGAAAAGTTTGAGAACCACTGATCTAGATGAACTCAACACTGGCGTAGTATTTAAAAAATAATACTTAAGAAATGAGCAACACATGCTAGATGTTAGCACTGTGGCATCTACAAGCTGCTTGACACACAGGAACTAGACTCATATCTGAACTACTCTAAACATAATTCAATCTGCACAGTCTGCTACTCTGACCAACTTTATCCTGCCAGCAGTATCAGATCTTTCTCCCCAAAGGAATGCATGGTATTAAGTTTACACAAATTTCCTGCTTAATATTAAATTAAATTTATATTATATATTTTTGTATATGGTTATTAAGTTCAGTTGCAAACATATGAACATGGTTTCACAAGAAAACTAAGCCTAATAGGAAATATCCGATTTCATATTTGGAGTCAGCATGAGAAATTATACTTAGAGCACCGATCAGTACCCTTGGGACAAAATTGTTGGTGACCAGTGTTATGAGTGTTTACCCCTTCATCGGAAGACGCCTTTTTATTATGATCTTGCTGTCACCTGCCGAATTTATATAGCTTAATTACGCCTCTTCGAACACGTGTGATATACGATCTTCATCAGTTCAAGAAGCCTTTACATTGTATATAAAACCATGTAGAAGTTGCAGGAGTATATTACTAACCAAACAAAAGATTGAAAAAAAAAAAATCTATCTATCTATCTATCTCTCTATCTATCTATATCTATCTATCTATCTATCTATCTATCTATCTATATATATATATATATATATATATATATATATACATATATATATATATATATATATATATAGATAGATATATATATATATATATGTATATAGATAGATAGATAGATAGATAGATGGATAGATAGATAGCTATATATATATATATATATATATATGTACATATCTATCTATCTATCTATCATCTATCTATCTATCTATCTATATCTATTCCCAGACGCCTCAATCCCGTTCGGGGTGGCCACAAACAAATCGCCTCCATGTCGCCCCGGCCCCTGCAATTTCACTGCCTTGCTCCCAACTCACACCTCCCTCTCTCATATACCTCTC
This sequence comes from Coenobita brevimanus, assembly GCF_032717465.1. Classification (NCBI taxonomy): domain Eukaryota; kingdom Metazoa; phylum Arthropoda; class Malacostraca; order Decapoda; family Coenobitidae; genus Coenobita; species Coenobita brevimanus. The sequence continues at coordinate 24,451,400 of NC_137006.1, forward strand.
CACCTCAATCCTCCATCTCATCCTCGGCCTCCTTCTCCCTCTACCCCCCTCCACCTCACTCACATACACTCTCTTCTTCAGTCTTTCACCCTCCATCCTCTCCATATGGACAAACCACCTCAGTGTATTCCTCCTATCACATCCACATCCACACGACAACGCTCCTTTATATCCTCATTTGTCAGCCTGTCTCTCCATGTAACTCTACAGGCTCCTCTTAATAACTCATTTCCACTGCTCTCACTCTTGCCTTGTGTCCTTCCAAAAACGTTCAAGCTTCACTTCCATGTGTTAGAGTTGGTATCACAATACTGTCATGTAGTAACTTTTTCACATACATGCTCACTGCCCTGTTTCTTATCACTGCTTTCAAGGAACCAGCAACCTTTCTTCCCTGCTGTACCCTTTCAAGCACTTCACCCTCCAAACCTCCATCCTTACTCATCACACTACCCAAGTACTTAAACGTACTCACATTTTCCAATTCCTCACCATCCAACCTCGCTGTACATTCAGTGACTTCACCTCTCTCTTCACTTTACTCTTCCCTACATTCACCTTTAGATTCCGTTTCTTACACACTCTCCCAAACTCATCCACTAAGCCCTGCAGCTCCCCTTTGTCTTCACTCAACAATACAGTATCATCTGGAAACAACAGTACAGGAAGTTTCCAAACACTACCCTCTCATCAGGGCCACTCCAACATCCACTACCCTACCTTGTACCTCTTTTATTACCCCATCCATGTACAGATTGAACAACCATGGAGACATGACACATCCCTGTTTCAACCCAACCTTCAGAGAGAAACTTTCACTCTGTTCACCATCCACACACACTGCAGCCTTAGCACCATCATACATACTCTACACAGCATTCAACAACTTCCCATCTACTCCATATATTCTTAATACTTTCCACAATCCTTGTCTATCCACCCCGTCACATGCTTTCTCCAAATTCGTGAAGGCCGCATACAACTTCTTTCCCTTCTCTAGAAACTTTTCCACTAAAGATCTAAGAATGAATATCTGATCTACACAACCTCTTCTCTTCCTAAAGCCTCCCTGTTCTTCTCCAACTAATTCCTCTGTTCTTTCTCTGAGTATCCTACCATACACTTTTCCTATTACACTAAGAAGACATATGCCCCTATGATTACCACACATTTCTTTTTCCCCTTTTCCTTTGTACAAGGGAATAATTATACCTGACTTCCAATCAATCCTCCGGGACTCTACCTTCCTCCAAGGCCAATCTGCACATCTTCCACATCCATTCTACTACTATCTCTCCCCCATGTTTCAGCATTTCACCACACACACCATCAATTCCTTGGGCTTTCCACAATTTATCTTTCTTCATTGCTTTCACTACTTCTATCCTACTGATTTCTTCCTGTCTTCTCACCTCCCTCCTTCTCCCAGCCATCCCCAAGCCACTTATACTCGCATTACTTCCATCGTCTATGTTCAACAATTCCTCAAAGTGTTCTCTCCATCTGCTCACTTTTTCTCCATTCTCCACTAGTAAACTACAATTTTTATCTTTCACAACCCTGCTAGCTTCACTTCCACCCTGTCTTCCACTCTTCACCTCTTTCCAGAACATTTTCTTACAGTCCCTCCACTTTACACTCAAATTCCTTCCAAATTCCTCATCCACTCTCTTCTTACTCTCTCTTACTAATCTTTTCACCTCTCTCTTTCTTTCTACATATAGCTCTCTCTTCCGCCTCTCAACTTCTTCCACGCCCCTATATCTCATCCATTCATTGTATGCTTTCTTCTTTTGTGCCACAGCCTGTCTCACCTCTTCATTCCACCACGCTGGTCTTTGCACCCCCCCTCCGTCTTCTCTTCACCCCACACACCACATCACATGCTGCACATATATCTTCTGTGAATATCCTGCACACACCGTCAATGTCCCCCATCTGCTCCAATTCATATTTGCCCAATCGTTCCTCCACTTCTCTCTTATATTCTGCCTTTTTCTCATCCTCTGGTAACCTTTCCACTCTCCTTGTAAATACCCCTTCTTCCCGTCCTTCTCTTCTTCTATTTCTCCATCTTATTTGGATCTTGATTCTGGCCACCACCAAGTAGTGGTCAGAAAGTCAACTCCCCAACCTCTATAAAGTCTTTCATCCATTACACATCTTCGCATACTTTCATCCACACACACATTATCAATCATTGTCTTCCTTTCATACAGTTCACCACCCACCCTTCTCATCACATGCTATGTGATGAAATTATAATACCTGCTTGTATGTTAAGAAGTTTGACGAAGAATAGCTAGAACTATCACAGACCTTAACAATCTTATGTTGTAACATGAGAACACTTTTACAACGTGAAACAATTATTTCTATTAAGCGTAGAGAGAGAGAGAGAGAGAGAGAGAGAGGTCATCGTACTGAAGTGCTTAAGATTGCTCAAAATGCTTCAGTTCCTTACCAGTGCTCTCTTTTCAGTATTTATGCAATAACGGTATGACTGGCATGAGACAGGAAGGATAAAAAAAAAAAGGAAGTTACAGAGGGTGAAAGGCTAAATACAGGGAATAAATTTTAAAAAAATGAGAAATAACTCACTAACACCAACACATCAGCCTCCTCAATACCCTAATCATTATTATTACTACCACGACCATTATAATTATCATCGCCATTATCGCTATTATCACCATCGACAACAAACTAGTACAGTCCTCACTGGGTCTTCTGGGTCCATCAAAGACACGACTAAACTACACAGAAAAATCAATTTTATATTGTTATTTGTCAGTGATTATGTGATATTAAAGAAAGGAAAAAGGAGAGCGAAGACCAATTAATGTTCTCAAACTCAGTTTTAAAACTACATTGGGCGAGGGAGACAGACCGAGTAAGAGATGCTTGGCCTGCTATGGGTTGCCAGAGTTCTACAAGCTATAACACACACACACATACACACACACACACACACACACACACATATATATATATATATATATATATATAGGGAGGCTCTAAACACGTTGTTCACATGACACATCTGGTATTACAGTATGGCAGTGTAAACTGTATTGATGGTTTGGTACAGAAATCGCTGACATATGGTAAAACAAGTGACATTCTTCTGATTCAACTGAGTGATTCACAGACTTAGCTGTTTATAGGCCGGCATCTGAGAGAGTTCAGTAAACAACTCAACCCAGTATTTCACAAGGCCCATGCCACTGAGGTGGTTGTATTGCTTTTCATAATTCACAAGCACTGCATCCCCCGACGAGAATATATTAACGAAACAATTATCATCATCATCATCCCTATCTCAACCACCATCACTTTAATCACATTAATCCCTTGAGTCGTGTGAGGCAGTCTTCAGTAAGTTTTTGATATTTTCAGACACTTTTATGCAGACGCATACTTTTCAATCAAATAAATATCGTCTTAATTAACCCCATTCACTACTACCATCCATCTCCCATTAAGTCGTCTGGAGACATATGCAAAACACAGGACACAGTAGCTACACCCACCACTGCAATATTGTAATGGGAAAGAAATAATCGTTTACAGGGGAGGTGGAGGAGCAATGCCCGGGGATCCCTTCCTGAATAAACTGTGGTCCTGGTGTACAGAATTTAGTGTGCCTAAGTAAAAACTATGGCGTTATCTACCCTGGGTGTAGCGACTCCCCGATTTGAGGTGTGGCCATCAGAAATCCCACCCTGCCTAAAACGTGGCCGGGATGAACATCTACCAGTATGTAAGCTTTCGTGTTTCTGTTTAAAAAGCGTGACCATGCATATTTATTCACATCACACTTGTGGAGTAGTCTTTGAGGTTCTTCCGCTACTTTAAAAAAAAAAAAAAAAGGTCCCAGTAAAGATCTGGCATTGTGCAAAATTTCATGTTCATTTGTATGAAAAAAAAAAAAAAAAATCCTCTCTTTACCCTTATCCTCGTGGGGGGGAGGGGGGGGGGATCGTCGGGGTCACGCCCTGCCTAAAACGTGGCCTGGGTAACCGTTTACTAATAAACAAATTTTTTTAGTCCTAGTTTAAAGAATATGGCCGTGCATAATGGCTTTATAAGGATCCCCAGAGATCACCCCCTCCGCCGTAAGAGTCAACCCTCGGTGGTTCCACCTTTCCTAAAACGTGGCTGCGGTGAACATCTAACAATATGCAAAGCTTCATGTTCTTTGACCGTGCATGACAACTTTGGTCAAAACCACTGAGGGTTGCCCCCACCCCAGAGTGGTGGCCCTAGTATAATGCACTATGCCTAATACCTGCGCCGAGTGAAGCTATACTATTATGCAAAAATTCGTGTTCGTAGGTAAAGAAAACTGGCCGTGCTGAACGGTTCACGGTGGGACACCCAGTGGCGATCCTCAGGGGTCCCACGCTTCTGAAATTTGGCCCAACTGGAGATATACCATTGCTAAAAATTTCGTTTTCAAAACGTCCCTTCTACTGTATAAGGCCTGGACCTCATTCTTAAAGAAAATGCAGTAACTTGGTGAGAGAGTGAGTGACACAGTTACGTCCTCTGATTCGAGAAATTAAGTATCAATGGGGAGATGATGAAGTGGACAGAGTTGCGGAATACTGTCTGAAAAGACACGAAATCAAGCCTAGGTTGGCACTGGAACAGTCTGTGGGCTTGAATTTCGATCCCGTTCATCCACAACACTCATCGAAACGTCATAAAAATATCCATGTCACTACCATCATACCAGTCGTGAATGAACCAGCCTTAGCACATAGTGTACTAATGAACCCGGGGAATATTGCCACTGGAGCAGTGAAATGTATGACACACCAAATATGCCTAGGGGAACGGAATGCCTAATCTATGTTTTTTACTAACCAAAAAAGAGTGCAGCTCCAAACGTCAATATATTAAAGCGACAGAGCACGTTCGTTACATGTTGAGGCTGCACATTTGTATCAATATTAGGGAGAACGCGCCGAATAAATTGGGGTTAGAATGCTGTCAATTTTGCAGTGCCAGAAGGGGAATAAAATGGAATGGTGTGTGGTGTAAGGTGAGGTGGGAACAGGATGGGGGATGTGCATAGGAAAAGAGGGAAGAGAAGCGAGAGAAGGGGAAGGGGAAAAATGCAAAGGAAGGAAAAGAAGAGAGAGAGAGAAAAAAAAGAACGAAGGAGGGGACGGGAAAGAAAGCGAGGAGTGCAGATAGGCGAAAATGACAGGAAGGCAGAGGTAAAGTGATGTGGAGCTGCGAGGAGATAGAACAAGTAAGGGAAGAGATGGAGAGAGAAAGAGGATGAAGAAAGATGAAGGGGAAGGGATAGTGAGAGAAAGAGAGATGAGGGAAAGTGAGAGAGGAGAGGAGAGGGGACAGGAAGTGAACGGTTGAGATGAGGGAAAGGGGGAGAAAGAGGAGGTTTCGGAAGGAAGAGAAATGCTAAAGGAGGGGAGAGGAAGGGAGAGAGATGAAGGGACAAGAGAAGTAAATGGTGGCGCACAGAGAGAGGTGCAGAAGGGAGGGAGCAGGGATGATTCAGAGGAAAATACGAAAGGAAATGGGAGAAGAGGAGAAAAAGAGAGATAATAGAATGACAACAAGGGAAGGAATAAATGGGATCGATATCAGATGGTGAATGGGAATGGGAGAGGCGCCGGGAAGGGAGAAAGTTAAGGACGAAGAGTCTAGGTGAAAAAGGTGAGAGAAAGATGAAACAGAGTGTGATAGAAAGGGAATGGAAGAAAAGAGAAGAGCAAGTAAGAGGAAGTGGAGAAAGAATTAGAAGAGGTGAGGTGAGGCGACGGGGAGATGGCATAGAGGAGAGAAGAAATAGGAAGAAGGGAGAAAGGGACGGGATTGGGATGAAGTGAGCGGAAGAGGTGAAGGTATGGAGGGGATTGATCGCGCAGATAAAAGTGAAAAAAAAAAAGAAAGAAAAAAAAAAAAAGGGATGAGTGATAGAGGGGAGGTGGGGAGGGGGGAAAGAGTGGGGCAGGAAAAGAGAAGGTGGCGGGAGGAAAAGGAGGAGAATGAGGGAAGAAAAGAAAGATGAGGAAATGGGAGAGTTTTAGAGAGAATAAGGAAAGAAACGAAGAATAACAAGGGAAGGAGAAGAGATGACCAAAACTGGGAAAAGGTGAGGGGGAAGTGGGAAGAGGAAAGAAAGGAAGGAGTAAGATGAAGGGCTGAAATGGACCTTGCCAGTGTGTTCGTCTCTCTCTCTCTCTCTCTCTCTCTCTCTCTCTCTGAGTTAATGTTTAAATGCATGCCTGACTGAATGTTCGTATTTTTCTGTCTAAATGTGTTTTTGTACCTGTATGCGTCCATGACGCTGTGTTAAAGTCTACAGTATGCATGTCTCTGTTAATATCAATGTTCGTGTCTGTTTTTGATATCTGACTGTGTTAATTCTCTCACCTTGCGTCAAAGTGCATTCACGGTCCATCTGCATCCACGTCCGTTGTTACAGTGTTGGGTGAATTGGGACAAAGGAAGGGGGAACAAAATTTATCCACTATTCTGACCGGCCAGGGAATAGAACCCGAGTTCTTCATGAGGGAGCTAGAAGACAGAGGTATTTCATCCTTGGATACGGCAAACTGGATGGAACACGCTAGCAGCTGAGGGTTTAGAGTGGAGAGAGTAACGAAAGCCATTTGTCTTGCACTGACCTATCACAGGTTGACAATGACGACAACGACGAAGACGATGATGATGATGGTAATGATAATGATGGTGATAACTTTTCACCAGCTACTGCCATTAAGCCACACGACGCACCCTCAAAAGACAATCAAGTTAGTATTTTTTGGCGTATAATCCCATTTTCAGGCTAAGCCATTTTCTACTCCATCCTATTTTACGAGGGACGTCCAGAAAGAAAATTGAAAAGTGATTGATTTTAGTTGGTCGTTTACTCTTTCCTTTAGACAGGCTTTGCCTATTTAATATATATTTTTTTATTGTTAACCATTATACTATGAGAGATATTTCTTAATTCGAAAGGTCAAGAAAACAGCTCTTACTTTTCTCTTTACATAGGCTTTGTTAAATTTTACTGTTCCTTATTGTTAACTACTTCACTGTGAGAGGTAATTATTATCAATAAATTAGTGTGGTTGTAACAAGAACTCAGTATAACCAACACCATCTTAGTAAAGTAGTCAGATCGCCTAAGTCGGAGTGACGGCCATGCATAGGTTCAATATTCATGAGATGTCTGGAGATCCTATCGATCTTGAAATACCAGCAGGGGAGGTAGGCTGGCAATCTTCCTTGAAATGAGTTGGACTAAGGAAGGCTTACCAAGCACCTACACCTCGGAGGCGATAACATGAAAATTACTCTTTCCGCTTAGATCCTATTGAAAATGTAGAAGAAAGAAAGGAAATCAAAAAGATAAAAATGAAACCTGCAAAGCAGTCCCATCAAAATAAACATTAGCAAAAGAAAATCAAAAACATCTATTAATTTTGATATCCTTACGCACATTATATTTAAAAGGCCGAAGGTGATAGAAGGAAGCAGAGGATAAGAATGAAGGCTTCAGAGCTGTCTAATTGTGTACAGTTCAGTCAGAGTACCAGCTGGCTCCTTCATTCACTAAGGGTGGCTGTATGTAGGTAGACGGTGGCTGTATGTAGGTAGACGGGTGCTGCGTGCCCACTGTAATGGAAATGGAATGCCAGAAAAGGCTTCATAATACCAACTTTTCTTCACATGTTTTCACTACGCACGGTAATTCAAATCCCAAGATGACACCGTATTACCTTACTTCAATAAGAGATACAGTAGGTAATAAGATGTGTCTATTAAAAAGGTAATGACTATGTACTCGTAAGGCAGCAAGAGTACCGACCTCTTGGATGCACATCACTGCTTTTCTGCTCTGTCTGCTTGCATTTCTCTTCCATTAAGGCTGGTACGCATCACTTGTCTAACATACAATCACTTTCTATAAACAAGAGTTAATCGTGACTCTCAGTCCCCTTTAAATGTAAATGGTCTATTCTGAAACTGTGTTATTGCATTGGTTCTTCCTGCCGCCCATGACCAACAAACACAATGTGTCCAAGTATCATACAATGTAGGGTGTTGATTTGTGCTTCGATTTATGCGATCTTCTATGGGGAGAACAGCGTTTTGCATGTTTCTCATTTTTGGCCCTTTCCGTCCTTTCTTTTTACGCAAATATTATTTTTCGTACTTATATTACTTTCTTTCGATACAGCACAAACACCTAGAACTACAGTATATTTTCAGCAAAGAGATGGTGGCTATAAGATTTATTTTGTACATGCAGTTAGTATTAAGTGTTTTCTCTATTTCTTCTCATCATCGTCATTGTCAACGTAGTTGTTGCTGTTATTATTGTTATTATTATTATTATTATTATTATTATTATCATCATTCTTCAAGTAGTAGTAGTAGAAGTAGTAGTAGTAGTAAAATTGTTGATGTTGTTTTTGTGTCTGTTGCTTAAGAAAAGTAACCAGAGCTTGTGTTCCGACTGCAGTAGAAATTGTTAGTATGGTGTTAATGAAGAAAAGTGGATCCTGTTCCGAGAAGTATGGATTATATGATGACTGAGTGCAAGATTAACGCGCTGGAGACACGACACGCAAATTACAGCGGGAACTCAAGCTTGTGGGCTGTAGTCCAGTCAAATTGTTGGACAACCCGGACAAAACTGCAACAAAAATGATTCCACTTGTATCATGTCCAGATAGGTACCTAGTATTCCAGAAAAAAAGTATACTAAAATCTGTGTGGTGGAACATGGTCTAATTTGCATATTTATGCTAATGAGGTAGTGCTCACATGGCAGATCCTATTTTTGCTTATAACTTCCCTGTAAATTGCTCAAAATGGACAAATGAAAGGTCTAAACCTATGTTTTCAGGGTCAAGGAATATGACAAAAACATTTAAAATATGATTTGTTATTATGGTAGGGGGATGAATATAGTTTTGAATGGTGAATTGTTTGAGGAGGTAGAGTGTTTTAAATATTTTGGGTCACATGTTGCTGTGGATGGAAGAACAGATGCAGAAGTGAAGTTTAGAATGAGTGAAGTAGGTAAGGTGCTGGGAGGAATGAAAAAAGTGTTTAGATGTCGTTCGCTTAGAATGAATGTAAAGAGAAGGCTGTATGAGGGTGCTGTGGTACCGACTGCGTTATATGGGGCTGAAACATGGAATATGGGTGTAGCAGAGAGGAAAAGCTTGAATGTAATGGAGATGAGGTGTCTGAGGAGTATGTGTGGAATGACGCGTATGGATTGACTGCGAAATGATGAAGTGCGAAGGAGAACTGGAGTTGTTCAGGAGATGGCTGGTAGAGTTGAGCAGAGGGTGTTGCGATGGGTTTGGACATATGGAGAGAATGGTTAATGAGCGATTGGTGAAAAACATAACTAGATCTGATGTGAGAGGTGTAAGGCAGAGAGGGAGACCACGAATAGGATGGATGAACAGTGTGAAGAGAGCACTGGATGCGAGAGGGATGTCTGTTGAGCAAGGAAGAGTGGCTGTGCGTGACAGAAATAAATGGAGAGAAATTGTGAATGAATAAATGACACAGCCCTGAGGGGATATTCTCTCGCATTTGTTCTGATCAGCTAGTCAGGTCAGGTGCGGATAAGGGGATGGGTCTGTTATGATGTGGCAGGGGTAAACCAGCTCTGATGTCGGGCCCTGCTGTGGATGTCACTGACTGCACTGTGCTGTTGATCCTTGTGGGGTGTGATGCGGTGAGGATCTGTCCCTTCTCCCCTTGGGGCTAAGATGCGAATGAATGTGTTTGAATGGATGAGAAAATGGGGAGTGTGTCAACCTGTCTCGGCTACCTCCCTTTCCTTGGGGGAAGCAGCCTAGATATATAGATAGATAGACAGATTATCTTATATGAAAATTATGCTAATTAGCCTGCATTATTCACTGGTATTTACTATAATCACTTATGGAAGATCCTATATCTGCTTGTAAATTGTTCAACAAAGAGGAATAATGATTCTAAACCATACTTACAAGGTTTCTAACTATGATAGAAGTATATTTAAAAATTTTCTGCTAATTTCCTTATATGGAATTATGCTAATTAGCCTTTTTGTGTCAGTGTTACTCGTTGGTTTCAAGAATGTGAGAATGGCTCCTTTTATCATTCGTCATAAATTTTGTATGCCAATTGTTTAAAATGATTTTACTCCTTTCTCTAAAGATCTGCTGATTTAAAAGTTACCTATATAATTATAAAAAGATTTTATTTGATATTAATAAATTTTTATATTAATATTAGACGGTGCATTTGAAGTACACATTCCAAGCATCTACCGGTACTCCAACTGTTGCATTTAATCATGATGTGCTCAACAGATCATCTCATTCAACAAAGCTTCCAAACATAATGAGGCCGTTTGTGATTTTAAATGCATATTCTGTAACAAGACTTTTGATTTTTATGCAAATTAGATTGTAATTAAACATGTGAACTGCTTGTGAAATGACACATTTAAGTAATTAACTCAACAAAACAGCAACCTTGTTACATAAAATCCCTTGGTAAATTTACCACAGCTATACATGCCAATTACACGGAGCAGTCCAATATTCACATGGAGGAGTAAATTAAATGTCTCACTGCAAACTTCCCAGAGAGGTTTACTCATCATCCTGTTCATCTAGATCAGGTTTGGGTGTGTTCATGCAGCCGACACCTTTGCACTGTCCATATGCCGAGTTGCAATCAAGTCCATGAAGACGACATGTGCACCTCCTGGTATTACAACCAGTTTTGCAGTTGCAGTGGATTATCTCCAGTAGTTCTTTTGGGGCAGGCTCTTTATCAGTCATTACAGGAAGCAGACATTCATCACTCAGTTTCCAACCATATTCCTCAGAGTCCAGATCAGAATTTCCCTTCCATTCTTGGATTCGGTAATACACACGTATGCTGTGGAACTTGGATGCAGCTGCAGTTGGTGGCAAGGTCTGTGGCTCAATGTGTTTTGAACTTCTGGCAACCTTCTCGCGAAGTGTTGATATCTCAGACTGTTGAGTCCTTCTCCCTCTGCACCATTGCATATCTCCACAAAAGCTTCCTTTCCCAAATTTACGCTCTCCTGATGAGAAAGGCCAGACAGTGTTAGTGTTTCATCAATCTTTGTAAAAGATGGTTTCTGCTTGACCTTTTTCAGGGCTTTTCCTTTCCCAACTCCAAATGGTTGGGATGTACTGTCACAACCCAGGACGGCATGTACATACAGGAGCATGCTACTTAGATCAGCTCTCAAGACTAATTTAGTTTTTCTTATGTCCCAGATACAGTGCTTCTCTGATGACCTTTTCTCTTCAGACACAAGGAACAAATCATGTGACAAACATCTGCATGGAAATAGAGAAGAATTAAGAGATCTGTGTCCTCTCCTACAACAACAGTGTCACATGACTGAGCTGATTCAACAGCAGCCAGAACTATCGGTACATCGGCATCATCTTTCGCATGAACAACTTTGTGTCCTGCATTTGACAAACATTTGCCAAGGAGATTGATGTACCTCTGCTTGTTGGTATCATTTGCCAGGAACTCATCCCTTTTCACCTTGTTGATCATCTGTCTTGTCAAATATACAGTTGTGCTAGTTTTTCCAGCTGTTCGCCTCCTATGTGTAGCGTCTTTGATGGTTGGTCCACTGTCATATCCGTCAAAGACTATGGTTACATGTTGATACCTCTTGTTGATGTAATCGACATAAGGCTGGCATAGCTCAAGGAATGTAAGACCAGGTTGCCATGGAACGCAGTGTAGTAGTGCCCCACCATCCAATACATAGTCTGTTCTGCAGTCCGCAGACATGAAATCAGTCTGATTTTCCGAGGCACTAGCAAGCTCCCAGACTGCATCTGCGAGAGCAGGCTTGTTGGCCTTCCTGGGAAGGGATGACGATTCAAACAGCGATGCAGGATGACTACACAGTTCAAACTCAAACAGAGACTTGGGATCCTCATGTTTGTCAGCAAATTCCGTCAGTCTCTGGAACAATAGTTGAGGTTCAAGCTGAACCTCTTGTCCATGGACCTTGATACTAGATCCTGATACCAACGTGATGGCTTGGTCTTTGTGGCGAAATGTGTAGTCCCCCACACTCCTCCCCTTCATGTCATTCAGGATGCTTTCTCCAACTTGTTTTGCGTTGTCAAAGTTCACCTTGGAATTTGCCAGTACACCACTGGAGATACTCCGTAGTGTAGGATCAGGGGCAAAGGGATCCCATTCTTTGAGAGTCTCTAAAAGCTGAGAGGTATCTTCAGCATCCCTGTTTTGCCTAGCTCTTGTAACATCCTTGTGTTGTTCACTGGTTAGGTAGTTGACACCTGTTAGCTGTTGCATCTAGGGGTCGAATGTTGTGGTCTGCATTGTCACCTACATGTTGTAGAAGGTGACCCGGATTAAGAGGAGACAGTTCAGTTCCCTGGTTAGCCGCTGCACTGCGTTCAAACTTCAGAACTTCAGCATATGAAGAGGAGAACCCATGTTCATGAAGAGAGTCAATAAGGAAATGGGAAGCAAAAGCATGATGTATCTGCACACCGAGTCCTAGTTGTAATGGTGCAAGTAGCACCCTTGGTCTGGTAGCCTACATGGTTGCTTGCCATATAGATGCCAGTTTTGTTTCAATGTCATTTCCAACTAATAATTCACGGAGAAAGAGTTCAAGTAAGTCGGGAAGGAAATCGACTCGGTCCTCTGATGATTGAATCTGATCTGGACTTGGGTAGAAATTAGAACTCACCTCTTGAGCTCTAATCTCACTTCAAATAAGCTTTGCTGCTGTTTCCACAATTAGCTGCTTGTCATTGTCAGAACTGTCACTTTATGGATTTTTGTACAAATCATACCGAATCGATTCTGCAGTTCTGGGAAATGTCACTACATTTGATCTACCATTTAGCACAGTTATGATGAGGGCATCACCAAAGGTGTCCATGAGTTTCCTCTTAGTCTGCTTGGCACTGTATGGTTCCACATTAGATCCATGAAAGTATTCCCTCATTTTGTCCACAAGATCACCTAATGTTAGTTGTTCATCATCGTTTTTTACAAGAAAGTCTGCAACTTTGCTAAAGGCCTCAGCTTGAAGGGAATCCTCTGGTCTGCCCGGTCTGCTGGGTTTGGGTTTCTTGCTCCCAAATTTCCACCAGTGCTGTACTGCTGAGGAATCTGTTCGTCCTGAAGTTGACGCTACATGATTGGTGGTATACAGCATCGGCTGCAAACAAGTCCTGTGCATAGGAAAGTCTACCAGCAACCGTTTCAGACCATTCATCTTTGCGTTCCTCACACAGTTTGGAGAAAGTTTCTCTGAAAACTTTAGTTCTGACCTGAATAACATTGAATCCCCTCTTCCGGCCAGCATACTTTGCAGGATGTCCACAGAATATTCAGTGCTTACTGAACTCAAACGTCGGAGAATCTGATCGCAGTGCACAAAATCTTCTGTTGTAAGTCTTCATCATAAGCGATGGAACGGGTGTTAGTGTACACACGCCGACACTCTTGATGAACGCGTTGACCAGGATCTGCCTGCAAATCATTGCCCCGCTCTTTACTGGCCTTGTTAATCCAATCACTTCCCTTGGAGTGCAGGGTACTAACAGGTGTACCATCATCTAATAGTTTCTTGCAGATGACACACGTTTCAGCTTCCATTTCGTTGACATCAGCTAGACCTGGAAAAGTGAGGCTAATTAGCATAATTTCTATATAAGGAAAATATAACTCACACTTTATATGTTTCTAGCACATTTCCTAACCCTGGAAACATGGTTTGTAGTCATTATTTTTCTATTAGGAGCCATTGACAAGCAAAAATAAAAGCTCCTGTAAGCAATTATGGTGCATGAGTGAATAATGCAGGCTACGTAGCATAAATTCCATAAGAGGAAATAACCAGTCATAGTTTAAATGTTTCAATCATATTCCCTGACCCTGAAAACATAGGTTTAGACCCCTCATTTGTCTATTTTGAGCAATTTACAGGGAAGTTATAAGCATATAGGACTGCCATGTGAGCATTAACTAATTAGCATAATTATGCAATTAGATCAAGTTCCACCACACAGATTCTAGTATACTTTTTATCTGTAATACAAGGGACCTACTCGGACATGATACAAATTGGATCAGTTTTGTTGCAATTGTGTCCGGGTTCGGCCCCAATATGCCGTAATTTGACTGGACTACTGAGAAGGCTCCCAAACACCCGTTATTTATCTGTTTAACACGACGATGCTCTCTTAATCCGTCTGTCTAAACAGTTTGTACATTGAAACAGTCTTCTGTGATGCTAATGCATCTTACAGTTTATTGATCCAAAAAATATATGAAATACAAAAGACTTACACAGTCTCTCTCTCTCTCTCTCTCTCTCTCTCTCTCTCTCTCTCTCTCTCTTTCTCTCTCTCTCTCCCACACACACACATACACACGTATATATATATATATATATATATATATATATATATATATATATATATATATATATATATATATATATATTATTGCTCATGTAATGCCACTCAGGGATGAGTGAAGCTGGTCACTCTCATTTTAAATGTCAGGACCAACTGCCTAGCCCCGGGCTCCTACGCTCCTCATGGGGCAGTGTAGGATTGGATGATGGATGGATATATATATATATATATATATATATATATATATATATATATATATAGATATCTATCTATATATATATACACACACACACTCACACACACACGTGCATGTTGGATTCCGTTGTCTTGGTGAACATATGATCGAATTATAACTATTTATGTGTTTATCTGTATATCTATTGTTGTCTGTTCCTCCCGCTCCTAGTCTATCTGTCTGTCTAGTCTATACAATATCCATAATCACGAAGGACAAAGTAGAAAGTCCATTATATATATATATATATATATATATATATATATATATATATATATATATATATATATATATATATATATATATATACAGTATATATATGAAATGATAGCGGACAATGACACGACACCCCCAGGAGGCGACAACAGAGGGTTAGATGCAGTGTACGAAGTGTCCGTACCATTTGTGTACAATTCCCGGATAGCCATGCGCCCCTACTTCCCGGAACCAACCCAACCCGTACACCTTAGCCCGGGCACACTACCTTCTCGCCAGCCCAGCCTGCATCAGGATTGGGGTGGAGCTGATCTTTACGCTCCTTACAGCCCCTTGAAGACTGCCTCAAGCTGCTCCACATCAAAGACGGCCTCAAGCCGCTCCTCAAACGAGATGGCCTCAAGCCGCTCACCTTCTGAGACGGCCTCAAGCCACTCCACCAGAGCTACCATCAGGGTGAGTAGCGGTCCTGAGGACAAGTCACTGGTGACGGCCTCCTGCCGTGCCCGCAGACGAGAGACACCCTCCAGTCACTCTATGCCTGCACATCGTCCTCCCACATCCACCTGCTGTAGTACCAGTCCCCAGCCAGGGAATCCAACACTGACAGCCTGGTGGCAGGGCCCTGTATTGTCCCTGGGGCTATTGTCCTTGCAGCCTGCCCCTGAGGAGGACCTGTCCCTGATGAACCCCTCCCCGGAACGACACCGCAGTCCCCACCTGATGGCAAAGTACCCCAAAGTGGACCAAAAGTGCAGTGTGATAGAAGTAAGGCTCCCATACCCAAAGTAGTGATATTAATACTCAGTGCCCCCCCCTTCTCCCTTGCACCTGTGCCAACCTAGACTCTCCCTTCCCCCCTTCTCTCTCTTGCACCTGTGCCAACCTAGACTCTCCCCCCCCCCCCGTGTTCCCTGCAACAAGATCAAGTCAGTGTGTTCCCCACAGTGATCATAACAAGGTTGGACATAAGAACTCACATGTGAAACGGAGCCAGTGATCCTAGAGACCGAATATAAATAATAACCCCGAGGCACCTACAATCATATTCTGAACTGTACCACCCCAGATTGTGACCTGTACCACCCTGAATTGTGAACTGGGAGTCATATATCCTGCGAGATATGCTCACCCCTTTTCAGCAGCTCTAGAACTGATGAATCAGAAATATTGTGAGACATCCTATTGCCCTTGTGTAAGCTTAGTGAATATACATGTAAGGTGTTGCCTTGAGTTTTTATGCCCTGTTCCTCCTATATTTGTAGTATCACCCCGGCCTTGAAAAGAACCCAGTACTAGGCCAGGCATTCTTAGGATGGGAAGCCACCCCAAAAACACCTAGCATAAAACTGGTGGACAACGGTGGTTCTTGACCCAGGCCGAGTTAGAGTAAAAGAGGAACAAAAACAGGGAAAATACCAAAATGGCAACCAAACCACATGTTCAGGTACCCAATTTCGAACAAGAGCAATATGATATCCACACATTTATCGATCATGAAGCCGCTGCTCTATATCAGGTTTGAAGATAATAGACAGAAAATTGCTGTGACATTACCACTGCTGGGCAAGGCAGCAGCCAGCATTGCCCCCAAAGTCATCCCCGACCTATCCCGGGCAAATTCACAACAGTAGTGACAGAAGCAGTCACGCACTCTC
The DNA here is from genome assembly GCF_032717465.1 of Coenobita brevimanus. Classification (NCBI taxonomy): domain Eukaryota; kingdom Metazoa; phylum Arthropoda; class Malacostraca; order Decapoda; family Coenobitidae; genus Coenobita; species Coenobita brevimanus. Next base: position 24,467,974 of record NC_137006.1, read on the forward strand.
TCAGGAAAATCGTAGCATTATCACGATTGGATAACCTAACATACGACAGGAACCTGGACGATGCACTGATCCAGGCAAGGCTGCTCATCCCCGCTGCATATGTGGGAGCAAACACAGAGACCCATGAACAACATACTTTCAATACCCTGATTAGAGTCCTCCCTAACATGGTCAAGGAGCACTTCACAATTCACAACCCAATGGGGGACCTAGACAGGGACGTCCAGCTGATACGACGGCTGTTACCCTCCCACTCCACATCCCAACAAACTAACGTGGTTAGCAAGTTCCCAACCAACAACCCAGCACCTCATGGCAAATCCCAATCCTCACCAACTCACATCAGCCCCACACTGATGCCTCCCCCACCCAGGGCCTGTCCTCTGAGCAAATGCCCCAGCCAGAGGGAGAACCAGAACATCACATCGATCAACCCCTGGAAATTCTTCGCATGAAGCCACCGATGCCCGCTCCATGACATACGGGAGCAGCTCAAGGTTGCCCGGCAAAAAAGGAACATCTCGGGGCGATGCAAGATATCCTCCATGGGAGACAAGGACCCTGGGGATGACACCCCACCCATGGAAAACACCGACATAGAAGAACCGGAGCCAGAGGAAGAAGACACGCCCCAACAGCTGAATTTTTAGGACCACCACCACACCTCCCCATGGTGGCGGGGGCCACCTCTCGCAAGTATCGCCTCCCAGTCTATGACAAAATGCGACTGAATGGGGTAAAAGCAAGGCTTCTGGTTGACACGGGTGTGGCCAGATCCTGCCTTTACAGCCACTTCTACTCCCGTCAGAAGTCTGCCTTCGGCCCGCTTTTTCCCACATCTGTTCAGCTCATAGACGTGGGGGACGGCCCCCATGCCTATCCGTGGGGAAACACGGGCCCTACACACTGACACTCACCATCACGCCTCCACTCAACACAACTTTTTTATCTTTGACTCCACCTGCCACACTATGATGGATACCTAGGGCTGGATCTCCTGCAAAAATTACATACCACAATAGACTGCTACAAGTGGCAGCTTCAATTCAGCAAGAGTCCAGCCCTTGCCCCCAAACCCTTGAAAGCAGTATGCACTTGCCCTTGTCCCCGACACCAACATCCCCTTCCCCCCACCCCACCCTCTAGCCTTCCCCCCCAACCCCACTCCTACAACCCCCCTTTTGTTCCTCCTGTCCCCCTCCCACGACACACTCCCCCCTGACCTCCACCCCCCCCTCCCACCTTTCCCGCCACTATCTCCTCCACCACGACAATTCCCCCGCACCAAGAAAGTTTGGCTCCCCATGAACAGGCCCTCCAGAACATTCATCCTCTTCTCCCCTGGACTGCCACCAGGAACATTCTCGGCATGTCTCCAACCCCCCACCTTCCTACCCTCACACACTGCGGCAGTGAGAATCGCAAACATCTCCACGACCCCAGCCACGCTACCGAAGGGGCTCATTGTGGGAGATGGAGGAAGCAGAGCCATACTCCACCACCCCCCCATCTGCCCCCGCCCCTTTACCCCTCATACCCAATCACCTTTCTACCCACCAAGCTGACACCCTTCGCCACCTCCTCCTAGACTTTCAGGACCTTTTTGCCTCAGGCCTCTCCGACATCGGCCACACCACCTACCTGACACACCAAATACACACCTTAGGACCACCAGTTCACTAACCATCCAGACGGAAAAACCCTAAACAGCGGGCAGAGGAAGATCGACAGGTCCAGGAAATGCTCGATGCTGGTGTAATCTCCCCCTCCCCCAGCCCTTGGTCCTCCCTCGTCATCCTCGTCCAAAAGAAAGATGGTGCCATGATTTTTTGCGTTGACTACCACTGCCTTAATGACGTGACCATCAAAGATGTCACTCCCCTTCCCAGGATAGATGATCCCCTTGACTCCCTGTACGGAGCCTCCTGGTTCTCCACACTAGACCTCCAGTCAGGTTATTGGCAAGTCCCCGTGCAACCCAAGGACAGACAGAAGACGACGTTTTCCACTAGCAATGGAAAGCACTACGAATTCAATGTCCTACCCTTTGACCTCTGCAACACCCCTGCAACATTCTTCCGATTGATGGAGTCCGTCCTCAGTGGCCTGAATTTGTCTGGCATATCTGGATGAATTTATTATCTTCAGCAAGACATGGGTCAATCACCTCCATCACCTCAGAAGAGTATTCCAGTGGATCTGGCAGGCCGGCCTGAAGCTCCAGCCCTCCAAATGCATCCTGGCAGCCCAGACCGTCTCTTTCCTGGGGCATGTAATCTCACAAGATGGGATTGCACCCAACCCAGACAAGTTGCATGCTATTGCTGACATTCCCCCACCCCAGGACGTCCACGAAGTTCGGGCATTCCTGGGTCTTGCTTCCTATTACTGGCGATTCGTGAAGGGTTTTGCTGATATCGCCAAGCCTCTCCACGACTTGACCCGAAAGGGGGAACCCTTCAACTGGACCACTGAACGACAGGAAACATTTCAGGCATTGAAGCGCAAGCTCACCACTGCCCCGATCGTCGCCTTCCCTGACTATACCCTACTCTTCCAGCTGTACACAGACGTCTCCCTGATAGCTATTGGTGCCGTCCTCGCCCAAGTGCAAGAAGGGTGGGAACACATCATCGCCTGCGCCAGCCACACCCTAAATCAGGTGGAGCGGAATTACGCCGCCACTAAGAGGGAGTGCCTGGGCATCATCTGGTCTTTGAAGCACTTCTGTGCTTACCTCTCTGGAACCTTCATCACCATCATAGCTGACCACCACTCACTCCAATGGCTTCGCCAATCAGACACTCATAATGCCCAGTTCACTAGGTGGAGAGAGACCCTAGAAGACTTTGACTATGAAATCTCCTACCACCCCAGCAAACTCCACGCTAATGCCGATACCCTCTCCCGCCTCCCCATCCATGCACTCCAGCCCAGATTGGACCTCCTAGCACAATGGCATAGTAAGGACCAGCCACCATGGATCATACCCCACCTGTCCACCAAGCTGCAGCAACAGGTCAACAATCCTTTATTCCGTCTGGGCACATCGTCCTTGCCACCCGGGATGCCATGAGACACCTTCATTCCAGCAACGGGATCCACCTCGGGATGAAAAGGCTCCTGCAGATATTCAATGACATCTATTGGACCCCCAACCCCTCCCATCTAGCCAAGCAGACCGCCCAATCTTGCTGAGCATGTGCCCTGGGCAAGGACATCACCCGCACATTTGGCCCTTCAGGAAGCATCACTGTGCTGTCCGTGGACGTGGTGGGGCCTCTACCACCCAAGGGGAGCTTTCGGTACATTATCATCTTTGTGGACACCTACTCCAGGTTTCTCATAGCGTGCCCAGCCAAAGAACACCACGCCGTCACCATAGCTGAGGCCCTGGTCCGCCACATCTTCCCCTACTTTGGAATTCCACAGGCCCTGCGCTTGGACAATGCCCCTGAATTCACCGGCACCATCTGGGAGGAGCTAGCCAATCTATTCGGCTACTGTATATCTCACTCCTTCCCGTATTGGCTGCAGGGCAATGGGGTATGGGAAAGGAGCCACTACACCCTAATGAATCAAATCCGGGCCCAAATAGAAGAGATAAAGAATGAAGACTGGCCCGCCCATGTTAAGATCATCCAATGGGGAATGAACTGCCCCAGGGAAGATGGCATTTCCCCACATGAACGTGTCTTTGGGGAAGTGCCACTCATCCCTCCCCTACGCCGACACCTGCAACCACTCTCTACTCCTCCCACATCCGATCCCCTCCACCATCTTAAGAGGCGACTCCACCGTCTACAGAACAGCCTAGACCTACAGCCAGATGCTACGCCCTCCAGCCCCTACAAGCCAGGCAACACTGTGATGGTGGCAAAGCTGCCTGTCCCCCACAAACTTGCACCACGTTTCATGGGCCCTACACAGTCACCCATGTCCCAAACCCCTACTAAGTGATTGTAGACTATCGCAAACACCCCTCACATACAGAAACCACCACATCCGCCCTTTCCATGCCCCCTCCCTCTCCCCCACCATCCCCACTCGCCTTAACCCCACCTCACTATCTTCTGCCACCCCAGACCCCTCTCCCGATTCCTACAATTGCAACGTCACTATCTCCTCCTTTCTTCCTTCCTCTCCCTCTCCACCCTCATCGATGCCACCCCCTGCCACGCCGCATCACACCTCACCGCTACCTTCACCAACGCCGCATCATACCTCACTGCTACCTTCACCAGCACCGCAACAACCACCCACCCCACCACCCTCATCCTTCCCCACCACCCCATTAGCCCCCCACCCCCAACCTGCCCTGCCTACGGCCACACCACCCCGGACCCAGACTCCCTCAGCCACCCACTCCCCATCCCCAATCACGACCACCCGTCCACCAGCACACAGCCAACCCACTAACACTACCACCATACTCGCCACCCGAAACACAGCTGTTGACACGAGGCCCCACACCCGCAGCACCACCCACCCCCACCCTCAAAACCACCGTCACCTACTCCGGCTGCCTTTCACACCCTCCCACAAGATACACAACCACCCCATCCCCCATCCCTTCACCCTCCCCTCCCAGCTCTCTCACCCTTAACACAACACCTATCACCTTCATGATACATCAGGCTCAGCCATCTCTGATCTCTATCACTAGGGTAAACCGACACCCACCACCCTGGCATAAAAGCACCACCATCTCCTCCCTCGCAAGCATTCAGCTGAGGCCCTCACCACAACCACACCACCACATCATGAAGATCAGGCGCGTCATCTGGGCCCCAGCCTTTGGGGTGAAACACCCTGTCCATGGGCCCCATCACCTACTCCATCTCCTCCAGGCGGCCACCCAACCTTCCACCCTCTTCCTCACTTATGCTTCACACCATGACCCGGACAAGACAACCGACTGCTGGACCGCTCTCCTGCAATACCTAATGCCAGCACACAGCAACAACACCACCCACACATACTACGTCCAGGCACGGGGACGTGACTTTTTCCATGATGACAGTGGTGAAATGATAACAACGGACAATGACACAACATCCCCAGGATGCGACAACAGAGGGTTAGATGCAGCATATGGGGTGTCCGTACCATATGGGCACAAGTCCTGGGTAGCTGCACGTCCCTACTCCCCGGAACTGACCCGACCCATACACCTTAGCCCGGGCACACCACTTTCTCGCCAGTCTGGTTTGCATCAGGATCAGGGTGGAGCTGAACCTTATGCTCCTTACAGCCCCTTGGAGATGGCCTCAAGCCACTCTGCTTTAGAGATGGCCTCCAGCCACTCCACATCACAGACGACCTCCAGCCGCTCCACATCAGAGATGGCCTCCAGCCTCTCCACGGAAGAGACGGCCTCAAGCCGCTCCACAGAAGAGACGGCCTCAAGCTGCTCCTCAAAAGAGATGGCTTCAAGCTGCTCACCTTCTGAGATGGCCTCAAGCTGCTCCACCAGGGCTACCCGCAAGGCGAGTAGTGGTCCTGAGGACAAGACACCAGCGATGGCATCCTGCCTTGCCTACAGACAAAAGACGGTCTCCAGCCACTCTACGCCTGCACGTTGTCCTCCCGCATCCATCTGCCATAGTATCAGTTCCCAGCCAGGGAGTCCACAAATGACAGCCTGGTGGCAGGGTCCTGCATTGTCCCCGGGGCTATTTTCCCTGCAGCTGGCCCCTGAGGAGGACCTGCCCCTGACAGACTCCTCCCCGGAAAGACACCGCAGTCCCCTCCTGATAGCGAACTACCCCGGAGTGGACTGCAATCTCTGGGTCTCTGACAGCGCCCCCAGCTCCCCAGGGCGAGATCCACCCCACTCCCGGCCAAGGCAAAATGAATCCTCCACCCAGTGGCTCAGATGGCTTCTGGAGGAGTTGTTTGATCCCTGCCCCTCCAATCTGACCTCTGCCCCAGCCCCCAGCACCCGGGGACCTTCGTCATGCCCACGGGGGATGACATCAACCTTCCTGGACTATAAGTGACTCATGTGTGGATCAGTACGTGGACATATAGTAGGGTACCAAAAGTGGATTCATTAAGTGACCGTGACCAGACAGTGACTTAAAGTGCAGTGTGATAAAGTAAGGCTCCCGTACCCAAAGCAATGATATTATTACTCAGCGCCCCTTCACCCCTCTCTCCCATGCTCCTGTGCCACCCTAGACTTCCCCTCCCCCCCGTGTTCCCAGCAACAAAATCAAGGCAGTGCTCCCCCTCCCCAGTGATCGTAACAAGGTTGGACATAAGAACCCTCATGTGACCCGGAGCCAGTGATCCTAGAGACTGAATATAAATAATAACCCCAAGGCACCTAGAATCATGTTCTGAACTGTACCACCCTATATTGTGACCTGTACCACCCTGAATTCTGAACTGTGATTGGCTCGTATCCTGCGAGATACGCTCATCCCTTTTCAGCAGCTCTAGAATTGATGAATCAGAAATATTGTGAGACATCCTATTGCCCTTGTGTAAGCTTGGTGAATATGTGTGTAAGGTGTTGCCTTGAGTTTTTATGCCCTGTTCCTCCTATATTTGTAGGTCTTGAAAAGAACCCAATACTAGGTCAGGCGTTCTTAGGATGGGAAGCCGCCCTAAAAACACCTAGCATAACAATATATATATATATATATATATATATATATATATATATATATATATATATATATATATATATGACTTTTATAAATTATACATACATACATACATCATCTAGGCTAATCCTGTGTTGTTCCATGAGGAGCGCAGATGCCTGGGGCTAGGCAAATTGGTCCTGACATTTAAGATAAGAGTGACCAGCCTTGCTCATCCCTGAGTGGCATTACGTGAACAATAACTCCAACCGCCCCATGGATATAAAATTACACACGCTCAATCTGACTGGAGTGCCCTAAGTATCCACTAAACCACTAGGCACCATAATTTGATTATATGGTTACCACCAGCGTAGTAAATGGTTTCCTGGTGTACAGGAAACCATTTGATTTGTCTCTCAGTGTAGAGTCACCCATAGACAGAAGGAGGAGGAAAGAATGAAGGAAAGAAGGACAGAAGAGGGAGGGAGGAAAGAAGGAAATAGAAGAGGAAATGGCAGTCACGCAAGAGCAGCACTGCATCGAGTGAGTGGATGGTGAGCGCCCCCACCCATCAACAAGCAAAAATATAATTCCACAAAAAGATCATAAACTAGAAAACAAAAATGTTCTAAAATGCTTGTTATGAAGTAGGAATGAATGGCAAAAGCGCACAGATAAGAGATGAAAAAAAGCACAGAAACGAGAGAGCATACAAGATGGGAGGAGATTTGGAGACCTGTACCCATTACCACATTCCACAAGCCACAAGTTTGTGGCTAAAGTGTGGCATGTAGTAATGGGTATGGGTCTCTACATCTCCCATCCTGAATACCCTCTTGTTTCTGCGCTTTTTCCATCTCTTATCTGTGCACTTTTGCCATTCCTACTTTTTAAGTATAATTTTAGACGAATAGTTTAGTTTTCTAGGTTGTATATGTTTATAGTAATGGTTTATTTATTTATTTATTTATTTTATGTATCACATGAAACGAATAAAGCTAGTTGACTTGACCGGACGACTTGACTGCCGCCATCATACCATAATACCATAACTAAAACAACATGGCATCACTACCACCACTGCAACACTAAGAATTCTCAGCACTTTCATTCTGGTTCCATTATGGGTCCAATATGTGGCTGACACAAACACAAAATAACAGGACCATTCTTACCGGGGATATAATGAGTTATTTTTTGGTGCTATTCTGCTATTATTTTACTTGAATAGCCCCCCCCCCCTCTGTCTCTCTCTCTCTCTCTCCTTCAACGCTTCTCATTTCATCTGCGATTCACCCTTCTCTTCCCATTCCCTTCCATCAGTTTTCCTTTGAAATTCATCTCTCAGTTTCGCTCATACTTAGCTTCTGTATCCAGTATTTTGTTTCCCTTTTTCTTTCTTATTCTCCTCTCTCTCTCTCTCTCTCTCTCTCTCTCTCTCTCTCTCTCTCTTTCTTTTCTCGGCAGTGAGTCAGATTAAGATTAGGGTAGGATGGGTTCGTTTCAGCTGAGTCGGTTTTTTTTTTTTTTACAGGTTAGGTTAGGTTTGATTATGTCAGGTTTTATTAAATTTTTTTGATCAGGTTAGATTAGGCTTGATAAGGTTTTGTTAGGTCAAGTTAGGTCAGGTTAGTGGGCCTTATCCATGAAGGAACAGGGTCTTTCCCACCTACAGCTGGTTGATGTAGTGTTCTGAGTGATAACATTTGTCTTGGTTGGGGATATTATTTAGGCTAGGTAAAGACTGTGATGATGGAAAAACATCTTTCACAGTATGATGATGTATGTTGATTTAGGTTGGGTTGGATTAGGATGGAAAAATTCAGCAAACTGATGTTAGGTGTTGATAGATTAAGTTAGATTGTGTTAGTAGATTTTGTTAATAAACTTAGATGAGTATTTTAGTTTACTATGCAATACAGTGGGCTAGGTTAGGACAGGCTGAACGTTCTGGTGAGCGTCATGCACAAGGAAGGGGTATGCTTCATCTCTTGCCCAAGCTTAGTCCCTCCTGGTGCTGAGGATGAGTTGTTTGGGCGTGGGAGTGTTATAGGGAGTCGTTACTGTGGCTCCGGGATAGCCTTTCTCAACGGATCGGATTTTTGCAGATCTACTTTTACACCCTTGATTGCCAGTGGATGCAGGTGGGTGTGGCTGGACACCTTCATACTGAGTACAGAATTTAATGCTAATATACAGCGGATTAAATCTACTAAACCTTAGTACATCTTTCCAGTGCTAAATACAGTGGCTAAACTCCATCACTCTGAGTACGTCTTTTCTACGTTGACTGAAGTACCTGACGGTGGTAAACAGGCTGATTTACTTTAAAAACAAAAGTCATGGAGCTGAAGCAGTTATGCCTTTCGAGATGTTGGTTTATCTATTTTCTTTAATTTCATTCTTGAAAGGATTTTTTTTTTCTCTCTCTCTCTCTCTCTCTCTCTCTCTCTCTCTCTCTCTGTATCAAATCAATGGAGACTTCTTGTGATGAATGGTATTCCTGTAGCTACTTTTACGAGAAACTTATATCCAGAACTGGAGAGCGTTTGGAATGATAGGAAGCGTATATAACCTTAGTTAATCCCTTCACTATGGCAGGCCAGACCTAAGCTGAATAAAATCGTCTGGATAGCGCAAGAATAAACAAAATCACGTTACCGGGTGCAAGGAGATAATTCTCTGGTGAGAACAAGACAAAGAGAAGGAGTTAACCCTGTTATAAATAGATGTGTAGATTCTCCCTGCACATTCAGAAAAATGGTAACTGCATATCCTGTCCTGTGATATGCATGCTGATCTGAATGAATTACAAAGTAATATTACAGTCTCATATGTGAAAGTGTGATATGCCAGGATATGCTTAGTGAGTCCTACGGTAGTAGTAGTAGTAGTAGTTTGCGGAAGAGAGGCATTCTTCAACGTCTACTAAGATATGAAAAAGACAACTGCTCCTTCCCCTATTTTGTATCCTTTGTAATTTTTGGCGAGGGACTGACCACTTAAAAATAATGTTGATTTTTTTTTTTTTTTTTTTTTTTTTTTTGAGGAAGCCATTACTAATGAATAAAATGGACTGACCTGAGAAGTTTACTTGAAATTCATGTGTTCATTTTACCTGTACCCGGACATTATATTTTGGGGAAGGGGTTGACCCTCCTTTCACCAAGAATCACCAGGGGATCACGCTTCCCAAATGTCGCATTACGGGTGAGTCCATTCTGCATCGTATACAAAGATATGAAAGTTACATCTTCCCTCATTTCACTTGATTTGAGAAATTATTATTTGTTAAGGCGATGACCCCCCTCCCGGAAATCGTGGCTGGAAAATTGTATGTAGTGGAAAATGGATGTAGTAGAATAATGGATGGTGGCATATCATCCACTCACTCAATATAGGGATGCCTTATGGGTCTCTACACTGAGTGGCAAGCCAATTGGTTTCCTTTACCCAGGAAACCATTTACTACGCTGGGTGATATCTATATAACCGGGGTTTCTAGCCGGGATAGGTGTCCCCCAGATTCCCCTATCTAAAATCACTTAATTATTGCAATTGTTTCGGAGAGCCTCGGAGGGCACAATACCTGCTCAGGGCCCCAACCAAATGGGCAGATTTGCATGGCCATGTGGAATGTGAGAGGTGTGAATGCGGAGAGCAAGAGGGTGGATGTGACGAATGTGTTCAATAGTGCGAGATATGCTGTGATGTCACTGTGTGAAACAAAGATGAAAGGATGTGAAGTGGAGGAGTGGGATAGTTTGAAATGTGTAAGACTGGACATGAATGGAAGTGGAAGATGCAAGGAAGGAGTTGCTTTGTTGATTAATGTGGCAGAGTGGAAAGAGAGATTACAAATACATCAGCTCGAGGTGTACAAGTTCAAGTTGGAGAAGGATTAAGTGGCAGTGATTGTAGCGTATGCACCATGTGAGGACAGGAATGAGAAAGAGAAAGACAGATTTGGGGATAAGCTGGATGAAGCAGTAGGAGAAATGCCCAGGAGCTATATAGTGATCGTAATGGGTGATATGAATGGAAGAGTGGGCACTGGTCCTGAGGATAACATAATGGGTTGTAATAGAGTACCAGGAGAAAATGATTATGGGAAAAGACTGAAGGATATGCATCAGGAAAGGAGGTTGTGCATTTGTAACTAGTATTTCAGCACAAAGATGCACACAAAATATACACAGAGGGAACGGGGATTGTGTTGAAATAAGCCTGATTGATTACATGCTCGTAAAGAGGTTGATGCTGGGAATGGATGCTGATATGAGGGCCGTGAGAGAACGATGTGGAAGTCTGTTAGATCATATGATTGTGGTATGGAAGATCAATCTGAGAGGAGTGAAGTGCACCAGGAGAGAGAGGAGTAGTCAGGGAGAAAGAATGAAAGTCGAGAAGCTGGGGATCAAAGAAATGGGAGATGAATACAGGACCAAAGTAGAGGTGGAGTTAGAATCAGCGAATTGGAATGAAATGAGTCTGGACAGCCGGTGCAATGCATGTAGGGATTGTTTAGTTAGAAATGTTAAAGCAGTGTGTTGTGTGGCAGAAGTAACAACAAAGAAAATAGGTACGGCATGGTGGGATGAAGAGGTTAAGAGAGCAGTGAAGGAAAAGAGAAAGAAGTGGTTAAAGTGCTTATAGGACAGGGGTTCCGTTGAAATAAGGACTGAATATACTGAGAGCAAGAGCATGTAAAGAGGCTAGTGAAGAGGAAAAAGAAGGAGGTAAATGATGATCTAGGAAGAAAAATGAATGCAGACTACTCTGAAAATAGGAAGTTATTCTGGAAAGAGGTGAGGAAATGGAGAAGTGAAAGCAGAAAGAAATGTGAAGCTGTGAAGGATGTAGGTGGTAGATTATTAATGCATGGGGATGAAGTAGGGACCAGATGGACAGAATATTCTGAAAGCCTGATGAATGGGAATAGAGAGAGCAGAGCCACCGTAAACTTGATTGGTTGTGGGGGTGTGCAGAGAAGGAATGCAGTGCCAGGAAGCATGACCCTCGCACAGGTGAAAAGCGTTGTGAAGCATCTGAAAAAATGGGAAAGCAGCTGGGGTTGATGAGGTGTATGCAGAGATGATTAAGAGTAATGGAGATATGTAAGAAGGCATGGATGAGTAAAACTGTGCCTGCAGAGTGGAAAAAAAAGCTGTGATTGTACCCCTGTACAAAAATAAAGATGAGCAAAATGAGTGCAAGAATTTTTGCGGCATAAGTTCATTGAGTCTGGTAGGGAAGGTATATGGAAGAATTATTAAACAGAAAGTGAGCGATATCAGAAGTCCTAGTGAGTGATGAACAGGGTTGCTTTAGGAGTGGCAGAAGATGTGTGGATCAAATATCTGCAGTGAGACAGATAGTGGGGAAGGCTTGCGAGAAGGACTATAAGGTGCTTATGGCATTCATGGATCTGGAAAAAGCATATGACAAAGTAGACAGAGAAGGATTGTGGAGGGTTTTGCGAATGTACGATTTACATGGTAAGCTGCTAGGCACCGTCAAGAGTTTTTATGATGGTAGTGAAGCATGTGTAAGGGTTAATGAGCATCTAAGTGAATGGATCACGATTGGTGTGGACATGCGACAAAGCTGAGTGGTCCCTAGGGCTGCTCAAGAGAAGTAAAAACACGTGTAATGGAGAGAGGGATGGCGTTGTAATGAATAGTGGTGGATGGATTATCTCAAATTTGTTGTATGCTGATGATGCAGTACTACTCACAGATACCAGACAAGAACATGGTAGAGTAGTGCAGAGTTTTGCTGATGTCTGTGAGTGTCGTGCTGTGAGAGTAAATGTAGAAAGGAGTAAAGTGATCGTTACTGAGACAGAAGGTGACTCCCAGTGCATTGTTACAGTGAATGGAGACTGGAATTGGTGTGAGAGTTCAAATACCTGGGTACATTGATAGAAAAAAGAGGAAAATGTGCAAAAGAAGTGGAAAGTAGAGTGACACAAGGAAGGAAAGTGTCTGGTGCAATGAAGGCCTTGATAAGAAACAGAGGTTTGAGTATTGCAGCTGCATGAGGCTTACATGAAGGAGTGTTTGCCAACTTTCACCCATCCCATTCTGGCAGATTTTTAACCAATGACCTCCCCCAACCCCAGCAGATTTTTTTTTTTTTTTTTTTTTGTGGCTAAAACCTCCGTTTTTTATGAAAAACATCAAAAATCCATAGAGAAATTGCTCACATAAGCTTTATAATCCTGGTACAGGTAACAATACCCTTACCTGGCTGTGTTTTCAATGGGGCACGGCTTAAGAGAAACTGTGTTCTATGGGAGGGGTAACTATTCCAAACCACTCATACTAGGTATTTATTTATTTATTTGGTACAAATTTATATGTAGTACAATAGTATATTAGTTTTCACACAGTAATATAGGCGATATAAACATTGTTTCACTCACCAAACACATCAACATACTGTACCTTTTTTGATGACATTACCTGATTGTCATTTCTCACTGTTTCTTTCTCTAATACTACATAAACTTTGTCCTTCACATTGTCATCGATTAGGGAATCACTCTGGCCTTGAATTTCGTATTGTGGCGCGACACGTCTTTACTGGTAACAGGTGAGTTGCTGAGACAATGGCATGTGGGAGGGGGGAGGTCACGCGGGGTAAGGCATTGTCCCTGCCTGGCATCGGGCAAAGGAAGGTGTCCAGTGTATATGTACGAAAAATCACACGCAAAATTTGAAAAATGTGCAAATGATGGACCTTGCAATTGCGGCGCACTTATACACATCAATGGGAGTCACACTGACAAAACGTTTGGAATACATATACGTCATCGGGCGCTGGCAGGTAAACATATGGATGAGAGACTATGGTGTGGCATGAAAATGAAAAGTCAAGAGTGAGATCAGTGGAGATGGGACTGCTGAGGAATGTATGTGGAGTACAGAGAGTGGATAGGATACGAAATACTGTGATTCGTGAAAGATGTGGAGTAAGGAAGTCTGTGGAGACTAGAACTGAAGAGAGTGTACCGAGATGGTATGGTCATGTGGAAATGGATAACAATTGAATGGTGAAAAAGCTATATCTGAGTTAATTTGAAGGAGGTAAGAGTCGAAGTAGGCCAAGGAGAAGGTGGAAAGATAAGGTGGATGAGTGTGTGAGGAAGAGAGGTTTGGAAGTTGGTAAGGCTAGGGGACTGACAAGAAATAGAGCTGGTTGGATGAATATTGTGAGAAGTGCATGATCAGGGATATGTCACCCCTTTTTAACATGACAGCATCCGGAATGACTCTATCGGATACATTTATGTGAAGCCACAGAACGCGGTGAATGTTTTTGGCATATCAGATAGAGCCAGGATTCCGGGGGCTTGTATAGTGAGCGAATGGAAGCGTGGCCTATTGGTTTGGGCAATTTTGGGCTGTCTGGACATTGTTACTTATCACCCTGGCCTAAGGTAGGAAAGGAGGTCGGATGACGATGATGTTGATGATGGAATAACGGAGTAATCAGACGAACCCACTTCGTAAGTTCATTTAATCCATCAAATAGCTCAGGAGGAGTTAAGTCATATACACACAGAAAGACACACACACAAACTGTCTGAATCTCATGCAACGGTTAAGGTTAATTTGCTGATAATACCATCATGCCTTGCAGGATTGGTATGTGACAATATACTTCTAATCTGAGAGTATGCTAGTGGCCTTTCGCTGGCCTCCCATAGTCCGGTGAGCTTAATGCTACCTATCTAGTCTATTTCCTCTGACGGCATTATATGACCAATAAGCCTCTTGTCACTGCTTGTGGATCGGACCTATGCACATGGCAGGATGTCATTCTGACTGAAGCACTCCAACTCTAGACCATTTGGTGCTCCTTCACAATGAATGTTCATGCATGGCTTAAACATTTTGCCGATTGAGGAAAGACGAATATTCGAGAACAAAATATTGCCAATTTTTCACAGCTTCTGTTCTCACTTTCCTCTGCTGGCTAGTACTCCTATGCAGAGAGAGACCTTGCATGTTTCTCTGCTCATAGATAATTCAATCTGATTTGATGCAAAATCAAAGAAAATGGGAGATAAATCCTGTTTGTGACGCAAACGGAGTGAAGCAGTGGAAACAACATTTGTCATTGATTATGCATAGCTAGGCGAAAAACAACATCGATTGGAAATCAACCTAAATTGCAACGTGACTAAAACGCTCGAGGAGAATGAGGTTGCTTCTACATATCTTCTGCTATAATATAGATATTTTGGGCGATTCCGTGGAGTGAACTATTTTCGCTGTTGTGAAAGTATCTTACTCTAATGAACAATAAGACAGGAAACAATGTATGGTAATAGCAGTGCAATCGTTACTTCAAAACTACTAGATCCGTTTCAGAATTTGTAATTTATTTTTAATCTTCCTGATGCGCTAGCGATATGTGCACATATACAAAGACTAGGAAGACGAAGAAGAAAAATGATGAGGAAATCACAATAACATAAGTAAGAGAGTTCCCTGCATCATCATCCCCATTACCATCATCATTCAATCAGATGGAGGTAATCTGGTGCGTGTCCAGTTAGCAGAGACCAAACCCTCATTCACCCATCCCTCCACCCTTGATAATAACATGAAAAAAAAAAAAAAAAAAAAAAAAAAAAATTCGCACTGTGTTTACTAAAATCTATGATCAATCCATTCCTTTTGAAGCGACCACAAAAGAAATTATCTCCCTTAACCTTTTAACATTATTATCATTATCGCCCGCTTTTAGGAGGCGGAATGATAATGTTTTAGCCTGCCTCTGCGTGACCCTCGCACAGGTGAAGAGCGTTGTGAAGCATCTGAAAAAATGGGAAAGCAGCTGGGGTTGATGAGGTGTATGCAGAGATGATTAAGAGTAGTGGAAAGAGAGGCATGAGTTGCTTGTTGCAGATATGTAAGAAGGCACGGATGAGTAAAACTGTGCCTGCAGAGTGGAAAAAAAGCTGTGATTGTACCCCTGTACAAAAATAAAGATGAGCGAAATGAGTGCAAGAATTTTTGCGGCATAAGTTTATTGAGTCTGGTAGGGAAGGTATATGGAAGAATTATTAAACAGAAAGTGAGAGAGATATCAGAAGTCCTAGTGAGTGATGAACAGGGTTGCTTTAGGAGTGGCAGAAGATGTGTGGATCAAATATCTGCAGTGAGACAGATAGTGGGGAAGGCTTGCGAGAAGGACTATAAGGTGCTTATGGCATTCATGGATCTGGAAAAAGCATATGACAAAGTAGACAGAGAAGGATTGTGGAGGGTTTTGCGAATGTACGATTTACATGGTAAGCTGCTAGGCACCGTCAAGAGTTTTTATGATGGTAGTGAAGCATGTGTAAGGGTTAATGAGCATCTAAGTGAATGGATCACGATTGGTGTGGACATGCGACAAGGCTGAGTGGTCCCTAGGGCTGCTCAAGAGAAGTAAAAACACGTGTAATGGAGAGAGGGATGGCGTTGTAATGAATAGTGGTGGATGGAATATCTCAAATTTGTTGTATGCTGATGATGTAGTACTACTCACAGATACCAGACAAGAACATGGTAGAGTAGTGCAGAGTTTTGCTGATGTCTGTGAGTGTTGTGCTGTGAGAGTAAATGTAGAAAGGAGTAAAGTGATCGTTATTGATACAGAAGGTGACTCCCAGTGCATTGTTACAGTGAATGGAGACTAGAATTGGTGTGAGAGTTCAAATACCTGGGTACAGTGATAGAAAAAAGAAGAAAATGTGCAAAAGAAGTGGAAAGTAGAGTGACACAAGGAAGGAAAGTAGCTGGTGCAATGAAGGCCTTGATAAGAAACAGAGGTTTGAGTATTGCAGCTGCACGAGGCTTACATGAAGGGGTGTTAGTGCCAACTTTCACCCATCCCATTCTGGCAGATTTTTAACCAATGACCTCCCCCAGCCCCAGCAGATTTTGATTTTTTTTTTTTTTTGGCTAAAACCTCCGTTTTTTATGAAAAACATCAAAAATTCATAGAGAAATTGCTCACATAAGCTATATAATCCTGGTACAGGTAACAATACCCTTACCTGGCTGTGTTTGCAATGAGGCACGGCTCAAGAGAAACTGTGTTCTATGGGAGGGGTAACTATTCCAAACCATTCATACTAGGTATTTATTTATTTATTTGGTACAAATTTATATGTAGTACAATAGTATATTGGTTTTCACACAGTAATATAGGCGATATAAACATTGTTTCACTCACCAAACACATCAACATACTGTACCTTTTTTGATGACATTACCTGATCGCCATTTCTCACTGTTTCTTTCTCTAATACTACATAAACTTTGTCCTCCACATTGTCATCGATTGGGGAATCACTCTGGCCTTGAATTTCATACTGTGGCACGACACGTCTTTACTGGCTAGGTTACTGGTAACAGGTGAGTTGCTGAGAGAATGGCAATCAACCAGAATACCTGATAATCCTGACCATAACGCCCATCTCTTGGATTTATTCTTGACAAATAATCCAGATCAATACAGGATAGAGGTACTGACACCACTTGGATCCTCTGACCACAATCTCATCAAAGCCTCATTAGTTAACCCTCCTACATCTCCCTATTCCGAACCTGTCAGGGTGACCCGATGGCACTTTGACAGGGCAGACTGGGATGGATTTAGAAATTATCTTGCTGATGTTCCATGGCAGTCTTTCTTCTCTAGTGATCCCAAGTCTACCCAGTTCCACATTTGCGACTTAATACTAGCTGGTATGGATTTATTCATACCAAGTCAACAATTCACTAAAAGATCAAACTCTCCAAAATGGTTTGATGGCAATTGTGCCAGAGCAACAGCCCAAAAGTCATTAGCATATAACTCTTACTTAAAATAAAAAACATCTGAATCACTCTCCCAATTTAAAATTGCTAGAAATCATGCAAAAGCTGTATTAAATCTATCTAAATCAAACTTTCTTCAAAAGCAAGCATCAAAACTACTTAACAAGCCTAATGACAATAGAATATTCTGGTCAACTCTTAATTCTTTCAATAATAACTTTAACAAGTCATCTTCCATTCCCCCACTAAAATCTTCAGATGGCAGTATTACAAATGACCCACGTGGGAAAGCAGATATCTTTGCTAGTACCTTTGCAAGAAACTCTACCATAGATGGTAACAGCCAGAACGTCTCAGTACTGGAACTTGATTCTCCCAAAATTGCCCCACTTAAAATACAGACAAGATTCGTAAAATCCATCCTAGACAATTTACCTACCAACAAAGCTCCAGGCCCAGATGGAATTCCGCCAATTGTTATGAAAAGGTGTTCCCCTGAGCTTGCCTCTGTCCTAGCCAAATTATTCAGACTATGCATATGTACTTCTTTATTCCCAAATTCATGGAAAGAAGCCAATATCCACCCAGTTCCGAAGAAAGGAAGTTCGTCTGACCCCTCCAATTACAGACCAATAGCTGTCACATCTTCTCTTGGTAAGGTATTTGAAACTTTAATTAATAAGCATATTGTTAAACATCTTGAATCCAACAACTTAATTAGTGATAGACAATACGGTTTTTGCCACGAAAGATCCACCATTGACATACTCAATCTCTTAACTCATACCATCCATCAATCAATTGATCTTTTTGGAGAAACTCATGCAGTAGCTCTTGATATCTCTAAAGCTTTCGACAGAGTATGGCACCGTTCCCTGCTGTCCAAACTCCCTTGCTATGGACTAACGTCTTTTGTTCCTTTGATTTCTTCTTATCTTAGTGACAGGAAAATAAGAGTAAAAGTAGATGATGTATATTCGAATTTCCACTCAATTAACTCCGGCGTGCCGCAGGGATCAGTTCTGGCGCCAACCCTATTTCTGGTTCATATTAATGATCTCTTATCTGTCACTCACAATCCCGTTCACTCATATGCAGATGACTCAACACTACATAGTTCATTCACACTCAGACATCCATTTACAAAGTCTAATATCTCTACCTCTCAACTCAGTACAGCCATCTCCATAAATCAAGATCTAGCTACTATCAGTGAATGGGGACAAAACAACCTTGCCTCTTTTAATGCCAGTAAAACTAAATATATACAGTTTACTAATAGACAGATATTGCCAGATTCGTACATTGCCTTCAGTGCTACTAATAATCCCATCTCCAAAAGTATTGAAATTCTTGGTGTCTCACTTAACAGTGCCCTCAGCTGGACCTCTCATGTCAGATCACTTGCTAAAACCGCCTCAAAGAAACTTGGATTATTGTACAGAGTCCGTAACTTCTTCGCCGATGAGCAGTTAGCTATAATTTATAAGAGTCATGTGCGCTCTCAGCTTGAATATTGCTCACCCTTGTGGAATGGTTGTGGAGAGGTTGCATTAAGAAAACTAGACAAAATTCAGAATAAAGCTGTTAGAATCATTAACAACCCTGCCATTACATATAAACTACCTCCCCTGCAAGTTAGAAGGAATGTTGCCTCCCTTGCATTATTTTACAGATATTTTTTTGGCAAATGCTCAGACGAAGTTGTGTCCATGGTGCCACCTCTCCATGCCTTTCCTCGTGCTACACGGGCATCTGGTAGCGCTCATAACTGGAATGCCACTCAACCATATTGCAGAACTTCTGCCTATCAGAATTCTTTCATTCCCCGAACTGCATCTCTCTGGAACTCGCTTCCCCAGAGTTGTTTTCCTCCAAATTTCAACCCACAACTGTTCAAGTCTAACTGTTACAGATATTATATGAATAGAGGACACCAGTAATCTGGTGTATGGATTATTTTTTTTCCCCCATTTGTTTTTCCTTCCTCCGTTCTGTTATTTAAAAAAAAAAAGAAAGAAAAAAAAGGGAGGAGTCGAAGTAGGCCAAGGAGAAGGTGGAGAGATAAGGTGGATGAGTGTGTGAGGAAGAGAGGTTTGGAAGTCGGTAAGGCTAGGGGACTGACAAGAGATAGAGCTGGTTGGATGAATATTGTGAGGAGAAGTGCATGATCAGGGATATGTCACCCCTTTTTAACATGACAGCATCTGGAATGACTCTATCGGATACGTTTATGTGAAGCTACAGAACGCGGTGAATGTTTTTGGCATATCAGATAGAGCCAGGATTCCGGGGGCTTGAATGGTGAGCGAATGGAAGCGTGGCCCATTGGTCTGGGCAGTTTTGGGCTGTCTGGACATTACTACTTCTCACCCTGGCCTAAGGTAGGAAAGGTGGTCGGATGATGATGATGATGATGAATGAATAACGGAGTAATCAGACGAACCCACTTCGTAAGTTCATTTAATCCATCAAATAGCTCAGGAGGAGTTAAGTCATATACACACAGAAAGACACACACACAAACTGTCTGAATCTCATGCAACGGTTAAGGTTAATTTGCTGATAATACCATCATGCCTTGCAGGATTGGTATGTGACAATATACTTCTAATCTGAGAGTATGCTAGTGGCCTTTCGCTGGCCTCCCATAGTCCGGTGAGCTTAATGCTACCTATCTAGTCTATTTCCTCTGACGGCATTATATGACCAATAAGCCTCTTGTCACTGCTTGTGGATCAGACCTATGCACATGGCAGGATGTCATTCTGACTGAAGCACTCCAACTCTAGACCATTTGGTGCTCCTTCACAATGAATGTTCATGCATGGCTTAAACATTTTGCCGATTGAGGAAAGACGAATATTCGAGAACAAAATATTGCCAATTTTTCACAGCTTCTGTTCTCACTTTCCTCTGCTGGCTAATACTCCTATGCAGAGAGAGACCTTGCATGTTTCTCTGCTCATAGATAATTCAATCTGATTTGATGCGAAATCAAAGAAAATGGCAAATAAATCCTGTTTGTGACGCAAACGTAGTGAAGCAGTGGAAACAACATTTGTCATTGATTATGCATAGCTAGGCGAAAAACAACATCGATTGGAAATCAACCTAAATTGCAACGTGACTAAAACGCTCGAGGAGAATGAGGTTGCTTCTACATATCTTCTGCTATAATATAGATATTTTGGACGATTCCGTGGAGTGAACTATTTTCGCTGTTGTGAAAGTATCTTACTCTAATGAACAATAAGACAGGAAACAATGTATGGTAATAGCAGTGCAATCGTTACTTCAAAACTACTAGATCCGTTTCAGAATTTGTAATTTATTTTTAATCTTCCTGATGCGCTAGCGATATGTGCACATATACAAAGACTAGGAAGACGAAGAAGAAAAATGATGAGGAAATCACAATAACATAAGTAAGAGAGTTCCCTGCATCATCATCCCCATTACCATCATCATTCAATCAGATGGAGGTAATCTGGTGCGTGCCCAGTTAGCAGAGATCAAACCCTCATTCACCCATCCCTCCACCCTTCATATTAGCATGAAAAAATAATAAAAAAAAGAAAACCTCGCCCTGTGTTTACTAAAATCTATGATCAATCCATTCCTTTTCAAGCGACCACAAAAGAAATTATCTCCCTTAACCTTTTAACATCATTATCATTATCGCCCGCTTTTAGGAGGCGGAGTGATAATGTTTTAGCCTGCCTCCGCGTGACCGTCGGTGTGTGTGTGTGTGTGTGTATGTGTGTATGTGTGTGTGTGTGTGTGTTTCCATTATAACTCACGAACGGCTTGAGCTATGAACATGAAACCTTCATAGTATCAAAATATGTCCAAAATCTTGGAAGAGTTCGAGAACGAGCACTCGGGTTGAAGGTCAAGGTCATCATAACGGCTGCCAAAGGTTAACTAGTTTTTATCACCTGCCATTGGCATCATTATAGCTCATGAACAGCTTGAGCTATCATGAAACCTTCAGGGTATCAATATATAACCAAAATCTTGGACGAATTCCAAAATTGGCGCCAGCGGTCAAGGTCAAGTTCACCAAAACGGCTGCCAAAAGTTAACTCGATTTTATCCCCCATCATTAGCGCTATTATATCTCATGAACAGCTTGAAGTATCAATAAGAAATCTTCAGGGTGTCAAGATATGGCTTAAATCTTGGACTTGGCCAAAGCATAATCTGGCGGGCGATTAGCATTTGGCTCCCAAATGCTTTTCTTTCATTATCATTATTATTATTATTATTATTATTATTATTATTATTATTATCATTATTGTTTTATTATTATTATTATTATTATTATTATTATCGTCATCTCCCTCCTTTACCAAGGAGAAGTGATAATGTTTTTGCCTGCCTAGTGTGTGTGTGTGTGTGTGTGTGTGTGTGTGTGTTCCCATTACATCTCATGAACGGCTTGAGCTATCAACATGAAACCTTCAGGGTATCAAGATACGGCTAAAATCTTGGCCGAGATCAAAAGTGGGTACTCTGGGCCAAGGTCAAGGTCACCAAAATGGCTGCCAAAGGTCAACTAGTTCTTTATCACCCACCTAGCACCATTAACTCTCATGCTACGCTTTGACTATCAACATGAAACCTTCAGGGTATCAAGTTACGGCCAAAATCTTGGAAGAGTTCGAAAATGGGCACTCGGGGTCAAGTCAAGATGACAAAAATGGCTGCCAAATGTCAAGTAGATTTTATCGCCCATCTTTAGCACCATTATATCTCATGAACATACAGGGTATAAAGATATGGCAAAAATCTTAAGCAATTCGAAAATAGGCAGTATGGGTTAGGGTGAAGGTCACCAAAATGGCTGGAAAAGGTCAACTAGCTTTTCTCGCCTGCCTTTAGCGCCAAAATATCTCATGAACGGATTTAGCTAACAACATGAAATCTTCAGGGTATCATGATATGGCCAAAATCTTTCGGCTCCTAGGTGGTGGTGTCTCCCCCTCCCCCCCGGCCCCCCTGGGAGGGGCACAGCCATCTTGCCCCCTGTGGAGGGGGTGCCGACCCCCTGCCGTCCCCGGGGGTGGCGCCGCATCCTCCCTCCGAGGGGGGTTCCCCCCCACGGGAGTGGCCGAGCTTGTAACTTGGCTAACAGCATATTCTGGAAAGTGTTTAGCAGTCGTGTCCTGAATCTGTCTATTTACTGCCAAACATCTTAATCCCGTAAGAGGTGGCCACAGACAAATCGCCTCTATGTCGCCCTGTCCCCCCCCCCCATTTCATTGGCCTGCTCCCAGTTCACACCCCCCTCCCTCATATACCTCTCCACTCCATCCCTCCATCTCATCCTTCGCCTCTTCCTCCCTCTCCCCCCCTCCACCTCACTCACATACACTATACTCGTCAGTCTCTCACTCTCCATCCTCTCCACATGGCCAAACCACCTCAATGTGTTTCTCCTAACAATTCCTATCACATCCATATCCACACCACAACGCTTCTTCACTTCATCATTTGTCAGTCTATCTCTCCATGTGACTCCACACGTTTCTCTCAAAAAACTCATTTCCACTGCTCTCACCCTTGACTTCTGTCCCTCCAACAAGGTCCAGGCTTCACTTCCATACGTTAGAGTTGGTATCACAATACTGTCATGCAGTAACTTTTTTACTTCCATGTTCACTTCCCTGTTTCTTATCACTGCTTTTAAGGAACCAGCAACCTTTCTTCCCTGTTGCACCCTTTCAAGTACCTCACCCTCTAAACTTCCATCCTTACTCATCACATTACCCAAGTACTTAAACGCACTCACATTTTCCACTTCCTCCACATTCAACCTCCTGTACATTCACTGACTTCACTTCTCTTGAAGCCTGTAACTTTACTCTTCCCTACATTCACCTTTATATTCTGTTTCTTACACACTCTCCCAAACTCATCCACCAAGCCTTGCAGCTCCCCTTGTTTCCAAACACTGCCCTCTCTCACTTGGGCCACTCCAACATCTACTGGCATACCTTGTATCTCTTTTATAACGCCATCCAGATACATATTGAACAACCATGTAGACATGACACATCCTTGATTCAGTCCAACCTTCAACCAGAATAATTTACTCAGTTCAGTATTCACACACACTGCAGCCTTAGCACCCTCATGCATACTCTTCACGGCCTTCGACAACTTCCCATCTACTCCATAAATTCTTAATTCTTTCCACAATCCTTGTCTATCCACCCAGTCATATGCTTTCTCCAAATCCATGAAGGCCGCATACAACTTCTTTCGCTTCTCTAGAAACTATTCCACTAAAGATCTAAGACTGAATATCTGATATACACAAATTCTTCTCTTCCTAAAACCTCCCTGTTCTTCTCCAACTAATTCCTCTGTTATTTCTCTAACTCTGTCAGTAAGTATCCTACCATATACTTTTCCTCTTTCACTAAGAAGACAAATTCTCCTATGATTACCACACATTTCTTTTTCCCGTTTTCCTTCGATATTAATAGGACCTAGTGTACTGTCTTTTGAAAATCGAATTAACGTTTTCCATCATCTGCAGTCTTTGTTTCATTAAGTACATATATATATATATATATATATATAAATATATATATATATATATATATATATATATATATATATATATATATATATTCCATTGGATCCCAGGGTTCCTGGGCGAGGCACTGTGCTGGGAGGGTACTAAGCGTAGCGCCCTCCGCCTATCGGCTCATAGTCGTAAAGCTCATAGGTCCCTACCAAGGGTTCCCTATTTTATTAACTTCTGAAAATTCCCAGTTCTGTCCCATATTGAGGACACTGGGCTCCGATGGGATATATATAAATATATATGTATATATATATATATATATATATATATATATATATCTATATATATATATATATATATATATATATATATTTTTTCTTTTCTTTTTTTTTAAATAACAGAACGGAGGAAGGAAAAACAAATGGAGAAAAAAAATTATCCATACACCAGATTATTGGTGTCCTCTGTTCACAAAATATCTGTAACAGTTAGACTTGAACAGTTGTAGGTTGAAATTTGGAGGAAAACAACTCTGGGGAAGCGAGTTCCAGAGAGATGCAGTTCGGGGAATGAAAGAATTCTGATAGGCAGAAGTTCTGCAATATGGTTGAGTGACATTCCAGTCATGAGCGCTACCAGATGCCCGTGTAGCACGAGGGAAGGCATGGAGAGGTGGCACCATGGACGCAACTTCGTCTGAGCATTTGCCAAAAAAATATCTATCTATCTATCTATCTATCTATCTATATATATATATATATATATATATATATATATATATATATTCTCTCTCTCTCTCATCATACTGTAGTTTTTGTTGTTGTTACTGATACGTGGGTAATGAACTCTCTGGCATGAAGGGTTTGTCCTCGAGTTACTTCAGTAGCCAGACTGTGCCCATTCAACCCAGTGATGTCTCTTTCATTCCCCTCTTGCAAGCGGTAGACCATTATATTACAGTTGAGAAAATCTATTCACACGTCGGCTTCAAAAACCATTTAGTGATAGCAAGAACAAGGCTAAGATTTTTAAGATCACGCAACTCTTAAAGGATAAGAAGTGACTCTTAGACACCCCAAATTGTCGTGAGGCTAGTAAAATAATGTTATAATATTTCTCACGTTACATGCGAAGGCCAAAAGAGCACCTTGAGTTATATGCAACCTTCCAATGATGTAATGAATCGCGAGTAAGGCTTAAAAAAAGACAAGAAGTAAGAAAAACGATGCAAATTATATTTTCAGATTTACATTACAGTAATTTGCATGATGATACCAGATGAGAAGGGTTATTAATTTGTCGCTGCGATAAGAGGCCAGCAGTTTTACGAAACGCATGTTTAAGAAGGAGGTAAATTATTCCTTGGGGAAAATAATCCCAAGAGAGAGAGAGAGAGAGAGAGAGAATGTTTACGAATGCTATATAATCTGAGGGAAATAATCCCACTATTACGGTGTATACTGGGCTGGAAAGACAGAGGAAAGATTAATTAACTGAAACATCTTTTCTGCAGGAAACCTTATCTGTAGTTTAAAATCAAGTTTTCTGTTAATTGTAATTACACACTGCAAACTGACTGTACACATCTCTCATGTGACTTCAACTTTTTTTTTTTTAATGACAATAATTGGAAACTAGCTTTTAATAACAGTTATTCTGTTTTCAAGCTCTTTATATTTCCCTCCCGTTAATGGTCACGTAATGGACGCCTACGCTTGTTTAATCCGTCGCCCTTTGTTTTTAAACCAAATATGAAAGAATAACCTAGCATTTGGAAGGGCTGGATGAAAATGGACCTGGCTCCTCTGACTCAGTTACTGAGAACAAACTTTCAAGGGGTGATTATAAAAATCTCTCAAATAAAATATTGTCTGGAATTTTTAAAACAAAGACTTTTTATAGCTTGCATCTATGGCCATAATGGGTGTTCTTGGAAACATGCATTATAATCTGCCTCCTTCCCCCCCTCTTGGCGGAGTAGCTGGATAAACCTGTATACATATATTGATTCAATATATATTCACTGGTCTACATTTTGAAAAAAAAAAAAAAATTCTGATTTAATGATTCATGCTGATTTCGTACAATTCGAGAGTGCTGATTTCGATTATACTTTCAAAAAATATGTAGACCGTCAAAATTTTTCACAAAACTCGTGAATATATTTACGCAATAAAGGCAATACTGCCGGCATTAAACGGCATTGTAGTGGACATTCACTGGAATGGCTACCACTAAAATGCATAAATGTGATGCGCAAGACAATTGATTAGCACTGGCAGTTGATCTAAGGCTGCGATTTCCTTCTCTTAGATTTCCTGGCGTATTCAGTGTCCGAACAGTCGCGCCACAAGCACCAGCGGTAGTCTGCCATCATGTTGGCATTCCATCTCCCTTGATACCTGTGCTCTATCGTCTTGATGTCCTGGTGAAACCTTTCACCTTGTTCTTCACTGGTTGCGCCGAGATTCTTTGAGAAAAAGCTCATGTGACTGTGCACACAATGCACGTTCACGCTCATGTTTGCCCCCAAGTCTCTCAACGATCTCAGGAAAATTTCCACGATGAATTCATAGTTTTCTGCTTTCTCGTTTCCAAGAAAATTCGAAGCTACGTTGCCAAATGCAGTCCAGCAATCTTTTTCACCCGGTCTCATGGATTTCATGAATTCCTCATCCTTCATAAGCAGCCTTATTTGCGGGCCATCAAATACTCCCGCCGTGAGTATTTCGTCCGACAGTGTTGGGAACTTCAAGCAAAGGTATTGGAAGGATGCGCCTTCCTTGTCGAGAGCCTTTAAAAATTGTTTCATCAGACCTAATTTCATATGTAGTGAGGGCAGCAGAACCTTCTGAGGTTGAATTAGAGGTATATTTTTGATATTCTCTCCAACTGTGAACTGTTCTCTGGATGGTCATTCCATCCATATCCTATGTTCCTTCTTTGCACGGCTATCCCAGAGACATAGATAACAAGACAACTTGGTGCATCCTCCTTGCTGCCATAAAACCGTGGATAGCACCTTCAAGTCACCGCACACCATCCAGTTGTGATCACCGTATTAGATTTTTCCAAGAACCAATTTCATTGCGTCGTATGTTTCTTTCAAGTTGACTGAATGACGAAATTCACCTGGCGTGTATTCACATCCCATCTTCTCAGTTAGCCCTTTAATAATATTACAATAAACAAAACCATTTTCTTTGGTGAAGTAATGCAATAAATCTTTCCCCACAACTTCCATCCTACTGATTTCGTCCTCTCTTCTCACATTCCACCGTCTCCCAACCATTCCCCAGCCACATATACTTGCATTACTTTCATTCTCTATGTTCAACAATTCGTTAAAGTGTTCTCTCCATCTGCTCACTTGTTCTCCCTTCTCCACTAGTAATCTGCCATTTTTATCATTCACTCCCCAACTAACTTCTTTGGCACCCTGTCTAACTCTCTTAATCTCTTTGCAGATAATTTTCTTACATTCCCTCCACCTTACACTCAAATTCCTTCCAAATTCCTCATCCACTCTCTTCATACTTTCTATTACTAATCTTTTCACCTCTCTCTTCCTCTATACATACAACTCTCTCTTTTGTCTTTCAACTTCTTTCACACCCCTGTTTCTCATCCACTCATTATATGCTTTTTTTTTTTTTTTTTTTTTTTTGTGCCACAGCCCCTCTCACGTCTTCATTCAACCATGCTGTTTCCTGCACCCCCCTTTCATCTTCTCTTCACCCCACACACCACCTAACATGCTGCACAGGTTTTTTCTGTGAATATCTTACACACAACTCCTACATCCCTCATCTGCTCTAATCCATATTTACCCAATCGCTCCTCGACTTCCCTCTTATATTCTGCCTTTTTCCCATCCTCTTGTAACGTTTCTACCCTCCTTGTATGAGCTACTTCCTCTTTTCCTTCCCTTCTTCTATTTCTCCATTTCGTTTGGATACTCCCACAACCTCTGTATACTCTTGCATCCATTACACACCTTCTCATCCTTTCATCCACACAAACATAATCAATCATTGCCTTCCGTTCATTCAGTTCACCACCCACCCTTCTCATCACTTGCCACATACAGTATACCTGTCGATCATTTTGTGGCTGAAGAGGATATTGGCTATCACCAATCCCCTCCCAGCACAAATATCCACTAAAGCACTTTCATTCTCATCCATCTCTGCTGGCACACCCCACTCACCAACTACTCCATCCACCTTCACATTCCCTACTTTTCCATTCATATCACCAATCAAAAACACTCTCTCATTCCTTTCAAACTTTTCCATTCACACTTCCACATTTGTCCAGAACTCTTCTCTCACTCTGCTTGCACGATCTTGCATTGGTGCATACAAGCACACAATTGGCCACATTTGTATTCCAACTTTCAATCAGACCCATACAATCATTGAGCCAACTGATCCATACATTCTTATATTCTCCTTCCATCTGATACTCACAACAAATCACACTCCTTCTTTTGCCCTCCCATTCTCACCTACTCCCACCATAAACCCCATCCATACTCCCATTCTCTCACACTCTCACTTCACCATTTAGTTTCAGTGAATCCACATACATCCACTTTTGCACCCTCAAGCACATGGGCATCACTTACTAATCCAGAGGCTCAAACAGTTCTACCTGATCATCATTTGTACATGTTTTATGATTTATTTTGCCATCCTTTCCATAAAGTGAACGAAGGAGTGTACATGATTTTTTTTTTTTTCGTAAAAAAGCATAGGATGTTCTCCTATTCAGGACTGTCCCTTTAATGCACATGTGCAAGTCTCTTTGAAATATGTTAAATGCTTAAATTTACAAATTATTAAATTGCAGATTATATATATATATATATATATATATATATATATATATATATATATATATATATATATATATATATATATATATATATATTGCCAGACGCCTCAATCCCGTTTGGGGTGGCCATAAACAAATCGCCTCCAAGTCGCCCTGTCCCCCGCCATTTCACTGCCCTGCTCCCAACTCACACACCCCTATCTCATATACCTCTCCACCCCATCCCTCCATCTCATCCTCGGCCTCCCCCTCCCTCTTCCCCCCTCCACTTCACTCACATACACTCTCTTCGTCAGTCTTTCACCGTCCATCCTCTCCACATGGCCAAACCACCTCAGTGTGTTCCTCATAACGCTCCCTATCACATCCACATCAACACCACAACGTTCCTTTATATCCTCATTCGTCAGCCTATCTCTCCATGTGACTCCACAGGCTCCTCTTAAATATCTCATTTCCACTGCTCTCACTCTTGACTTGTGTCCTTCCAACAACGTCCAAGCTTCACTTCCGTACGTTAGAGTTGGTATCACAATACTGTCATGTAGTAACTTTTTCACTTCCATGCTCACTTTCCTGTTTCTTATCACTGCTTTCAAAGAACCAGCAACCTTTCTTCCCTGCTGTACCCTTTCAAGCACTTCACCCTCCAAACCTCCATCCTTACTCATCACACTACCCAAGTACTTAAACGTACTCACATTTTCCAATTCATCATCATCCAACCTCGCTGTACATTCACTGACTTCACCTCTCTCAAAGACCATCACTTTACTCTTCCCTACATTCACCTTCAGATTCCGTTTCTTACACACTCTCCCAAACTATCCACCAAGCCTTGCAGCTCCCCTTCGTCTTCACTCAGCAACACAGTATCATCTGCAAACAACAGTACAAAGAGTGTCCAAACACTATCCTCTCTCACCAGAGCCACTCCAACATCCATTACCCTACCTTGTACCTCTTTTATTACCCCCATCCATGTACAGATTGAACAACCATGGAGACATGACACATCCCTGTTTCAACCCAACTTTCAAAGAGAAAAATTCACTTAGTTCACCATCCACACGCATTGCAGCCTTCGCACCATCGTACATACTCTTCACAGCATTCAACAACTTCCCATCTACTCCATATATTCTTAACACTTTCCACAATCCTTGTCTATCCACCCTGTCATATGCTTTCTCCAAATCCATGAAAGCCGCATACAACTTCTTTCCCTTCTCTAGAAACTTTTCCACTAAAGATCTAAGAATGAATATCTGATCTACACAACCTCTTCCCTTCCTAAAACCTCCCTGTTCTTCTCCAACTAATTTCTCTGTTCTTTCTTTAACTCTGACAATAAGTATCCTACCATACACTTTTCCTATTATACTAAGAAGACAAATGCCCTTATGATTACCACACACTTCTTTTTCCCCTTTTCCTTTGTACAAGGGAATAAGTATACCTGACTTCCAATCCTCCGGGACTCTACCTACCTCCCAGGCTAATCTGCACATTGTCCACATCCATTCTATTACTATCTCTCCCCCATGCTTCAGCATTTCATCACGCACTCCATCAATTCCTGGGGCTTTCCCAGATTTAACTTTCTTCATTGCTTCCACAACTTCTATCCTACTGATTTCTTCCTGTCTTCTCACCTCCCTCCTTCTCCCAGCCATTCCCTAGCCACT